>NC_137824.1:11700085-11747585 GCF_963921795.1 Nannobrachium achirus | reverse complement strand
GCAGTCCAATCTCCACACACACCGAGTGTGCAGCTGGCAAACAGATTCATGCCACTGGCCGAGGATGACAGGGGTAGCATCTCCCCAAGCTGGCTAACAGAGCAGCTGCTAGAAGCCCCCCGAAGTCCCCCTGTTGACAGAAAGAACGTCCCACCCAGCAGGGTAAGAACCACCTCAGTGACTGATCCTGACATTTTGATTGTGGGCGATGCTGCTTTAAAAGGTGTCAAAAGCATAAGAAAGAAGAAGGCAAAAGTTATGTGTTTTCCCAAAGACACAGTCTCTGACATGAAAGACAGAATTCTGGATCTTGTCAACAAACACCAAACGGTGAAAACCCTGATTCTACATACTGGCACATGTGACACAGAAGAAAAACAGTCAGAAATCTTAAAGGAGAATTTCAGGGCTCTATTCAACACATTGAGCTTCCTGAACAGTGACATAGAGCTATGGATCAGCGGTCCCCTACCGCCTATGAGAGGCACAGACGAGAATTTCAGCAGACTGTTCTCTCTGAGCAAATGGCTTTTAGCTGCATGCACCGACAAAAATGTGCATTTTATTGACAACTTCAGTTTTTTCTTCGACAGAAGACACCTATTTGCTGATGAACGGCAACTAAATAAGCTAGGAGCAAAGCTATTTTTGCAGAATGTTTTCCATGCTCTGGCCTTGGCCAGAACACAACAATCCAAAACAACAGATTGTGATGAACAACTCTTATCTGCAACCCACGAAGAATCCATAACAAGAGATAGTGTTATGGTTACTGAACTGCCCCCCTCGGCCGAGGGGGGAACGGCCTTGGTGAACGGAGGAGCTACCGTTGTCCCTGCCCTCCCTGACGAGGAACTGATTATGGTGAACGGAGGAGCTTCCGTTGTCCCTGCCCTCCCTGACGAGCATGACAGTATGGTTACTGAACTGCCCCCCTCGGCCGAGGGGGGAACGGCCTTGGTGAACGGAGGAGCTACCGTTGTCCCTGCCCTCCCTGACGAGGAACTGAATATGGACAACATCTCCGCTGAAGAGTGGAGTAGACGAATGAATGCAGAGTTGGAGTCACTCAGGGAAATGTTCGAAGAGGACAGTAATGAAGAAGAGTTTTGTGGATTCCCTGCTTCAGCCGTGGCTGGCCCGAACAGTGAGCAAAGTGAACTGGCAACTGACAACGGAGAGTTGACAGAGGAAGAGGAGGGGGCGGGTACAACCGCCCCATCACCCCAATCCTCCTCTTTCTCCCTATCTCCAATGCCTCTTCTAGAATTCACGAATGGAATGAATGAACTCATTAACACTGCGTTAAAAATGACCCCGGCCAGACACACGGTCAATGGCCCGGCGGCACAACCACCACAGGACAAACGCCCGGCACCACAACCACCATCCCTGAAAACGCCTGAAATTGCCCCGGCCGTGCCCCAGAAATCTGTGGCCTGGGTGTTTTCGCCCCCACCCATCCCTCCACGACCACAACGACAGAAGACCCAGGCCTCCCAGCTGGACAATACGTTTAGCCGTTGATGTCAGCTGGGTCCATTATACCCAGCAACTAACGTATCTGGACCCGATGCTCCTTCAAGCGCTTTTATTAAGCAGGCTCACAACATTTCTACTGTAATTTCAAATAGAGAGTCCAGGATAAGCAGTGGCTCTGCTAATTTAGCTAACTTAACTTACATTCCCTGTAGGGGCTATAGTACAGTAAAATGTCATAAAATAAACCTGGCACTTTTTAACATCAGGTCACTTTTAAACAAGTCCTCCTCTGTAAATGATATAATCTGTGAAGAGAAATTAGATATAATCTTTTTAACAGAGACATGGCTGGGCAACGATGGAGCTTTTGCACTTGGCGTCGCCTGCCCACCAAACTATCACTTTATTCAATCAGTGCGCGAAGGAAAAAGAGGCGGAGGCTTGGCATACATTTTCTCTGACATTTTTAAATTCAAGTGCCTGTCCTTTGGAAGTTTTTCATCCTTTGAATATCAAGCTAACTTATTTGAGAGTCAATCCTCTGTTCTAATGATTACGATATATCGCCCACCAAAATGTAGCAAAGCCTTATTTCTTACAGAAATATCTGAACTTCTATCTATCTGTTCCACGGACTATGAGAGAACCCTTATTGCTGGTGATACTAACTTGCATGTGGACACTGTTACTGATCTTACAGCTATGAGTTTCTTACAGTTACTGCATTCCCTTGATTTTGATCAGCATGTTACCGGGCCAACCCACAATCAAGGCCACACCCTTGATCTTGTGATCTCTAAAGGGCTAAATATTTCTATGGACAGGATTATCGCTAAGCCTGATTTATCAGACCACTATTTACTGTGTTTTAATATGACTGTCTCTGATCTAGAAAAAAACAATAGAGAATATACTATAAAAAAGAGATTTTTCGGTTCCTCGGCAGCAGAAGAGTTTGCCAGCCTTCTTGCATGTGCACCCCGCCTTCCTGATATTCCCTCAGTAAATGATATGGTTCAACGTTTTAATCTTAAATTGGAGTCAGCTCTGGATATAGTGGCTCCTATGAAAACTAAAAAGAAATATAATTCCAAAGTAACACCCTGGATAAACGATCATATACGTTCACTCAAAAAACAATGCCGCAGAGCAGAGCGAGCTTGGAGAAAAAATAAATTAACTATCCACCTACAGATATTTAAGGCGTCAACAGCCACCTATAATAAAACCATGCGTCTGGCTAGGCAGGCCTATTTTTCCGGAATTATTAATGAGAATAAGAACAATGCTAGGGTCTTATTCTCTACCATTGAACGCCTTTTAAACCCCCCCCAGTCCTACAAGCAGTCACTCCCTGCCTCTAAAGCAAAGTGTAATGAGTTTGCATCCTTCTTTGACAACAAAATTGTTAACATTCGAGCTGGTATTATGAATAATACTGTCACAAATGCAAATGCGGTTAATGGTGCCATGTGTAAAAGCATCGATAAATCTAGGGGGAGCCTAATATCATTTTGTGCAATTGATGAAGAGGAACTTCGTAAAACCATATCGCAAATGACATCGTCTTCTTGCTCGCTGGATGCAATACCCACGCCGTTTCTTAAAGAGGTTGTAGACTGTGTTATTGAAGATATCCTAAAAATAGTAAACAGCTCTATACAATCAGGTGTCTTTCCAGACTCACTGAAAACGGCTGTAGTTAAACCCTTACTCAAAAAACCCAACCTTGACCCGTCCGTGCTGGATAATTATCGACCCATCTCTAATTTGCCTTTTCTGGGCAAGGTCCTAGAAAAAATTATCTTTCATCAATTGGATGTGTTTCTGCAGAACAATAAGGTGCACAACAAATTCCAATCCGGCTTCAGGAAAGGACACAGCACAGAAACTGCACTTTTAAAAGTTATTAATGATCTTAGGGTGGCTGCTGATAACAAAGATGTGTCCGTTCTCCTACTGCTGGACCAATCGGCGGCTTTTGACACAATTGACCATACAATTCTAATACAACGTCTCGAACACTGGGTAGGACTGTCAGGTACAGCTCTGTCCTGGTTTTGCTCTTATCTGACAGGCAGAAGCTACTCTGTTAATCTAGCTGACTTCGAGTCAAACAAACACAACATCTGCTCTGGTATTCCACAGGGCTCGATTCTTGGTCCTTTATTATTCTCCCTCTATATACTGCCGCTGGGAGAACTTATTTCCGCTCACGGTGTGAATTTCCATTTCTATGCTGATGACACCCAGTTGTACCTTTCGGTGGCTACGGACGACCCCTGTGCTCTAGACCCATTGCTGACGTGCGTGTCCAGCATAAAATGCTGGATGAGTGAGAACTTTCTCAAGCTAAATGAGGACAAGACAGAAGTTCTCATAATAGGTTCTACTGCCCAGAGAGAATCAATAATAAATAGACTTGGTAACCTGGCTAAAGAAAATAACACCTCTGTTAAGAACCTGGGGGTGATCATTGATGCTGAATTAAATTTTAATACACACATTAATCATGTCACGAAGATTGCCTTCTTTCACCTTAGAAATATTGCGCGAATTAGAGCCTATCTGTCGCTGAACGATGCAAAATCGCTGATCCACGCTTTTGTTTTCTCTCGGCTTGATTACTGCAACGCACTTCTCTCTGGTCTGCCAAAGAAAACAACTGACAGATTACAACTTGTTCAAAATGCAGCAGCCAGAGTTTTAACAAAAACTAAGATAAGAGAACATATTACTCCAGTTTTAGCGTCGCTACACTGGCTCCCGGTTGTTTTTAGGATTGATTTTAAAATTCTTTTACTTGTTTATAAAGCTCTAAATGGTCTGGCACCTTCGTACCTCTATAACTGCCTGCATAGATATGTTCCAACCCGCCCACTCAGGTCCTCTAGTGCAGACCTACTTGAGGTGCCAACAATGACATATAAAAAATATGGTGAAGCAGCTTTCTGCTTCTATGGACCGACAGCTTGGAATAAACTACCACTACACCTAAGACAGGCAGCCTCGGTGGATAGCTTTAAAGCACAGCTCAAGACCTATTTCTTTACTCTTGCTTTTAGCTAAATTTTTTAATCCCTGTGCTGCTATTGACGTCCGCACGGCTCTGAAATTGTTCTTCAATGTTCTATGCCTTTATTTTTTCTTGCTTTATTGTAATCATTTTACTTATCTCTTTTTTATGTATTTTTTATTTCTAATTTACTTTTTCTCTGTTAAGCATGTGTGCTTCTTTTATGCTCTGTAAAGCACTTTGAGCTGCATTTCATGTCATGAAAGGTGCTATACAAATAAAGTTTTATTATTATTATTATTATTATTGTATTGTATTGTATTGTAATATTGCTGATTCCATTCTATGGAGAACGCACGCACACATTAACTCTTTTACTGCTTCGGACGTTCCCGTTCGCCCCAATTTTAAGCCAAGCGCGCTGCCAATACGGCTCATTCTTTTTACCTTGTCTGATGACTAGGGCTGTCCTCGACGCAGGATTTATCAAGTCGATTCGAGTCGCGGGGGTTAATCCGACGCGTCGACGAATCGTTTATGTAAAAAAAAGGGGAAAAAAAGTAAAAAAAAGTGGTGCTTTAAGCTTTTAAACCACGTCAACGTAATACAATAAAACAGCAATATGTTTTAAGCCTTTAAAGTGAATTAGATCCATGAACTACCGTGCATATTGAGACATGATAGCGGTGGACACTGGACATTAATGACGATAAGATTGCGTCCAGCCGTGCGTAATTTGCCGTGCGTAATTGTGAATTGTGGAGCAGAGTAGAACAACGGAGGAGAGAATAATGCATCTCTTTGACAGCATGTCGTGTATTATTTCCACAAGTTGTATTTTCTCAGAGCACCGCTGCTGTATCAAAAGAGCTGTGTTGCCGATCTGGTGCGAGATAATAAAAAGAAAACAGTTCGACCGTCGCTATTCCTCAGCCTGAGTCCAACCACCACACACCCACGGCAGTGAAAGCGCATCGCGCTTGCTCTGCTGCTTCTTTGGCCAGCTCTCAAGTAGAATAACAACTCGTCGACGCATTTCCTTTCCAAGCGGTTAACTTCAAAATAAGAGCTCCCTGTTATATGATCAAGGCAACTTTCAAGTCACGTGAACTGATTTTATTTTTAAGTCTAGTAGTAGGAAGTATGGACTCAATAAGAATTACATGACAGTCACAGTCCAGCGCTCTCATACCGCACCACAGTATACTGGTGTGATAAAAAAAATTATATATTTTTGACGGCTCGACTCAAACAATTGGCGTCGATTCCGGGGGCTTAAAACGACGCGTCAATTCGTCGATTTTTAGAGGACAGGCCTACTGATGACTGTAAGCTGATGAGGGGTCGCGCCGCCGTGTACAGTAAAAACATCTCCCGTAACGCTGCTCTCAAAAATCCACCCCAAGTTAGCAATAATTAGTTAGTCCCAAATCACTTCCTGGCTGTTTTCTGTGGATCTGATCTAGAAAATGCATGTCTATGCTCTGAATGGATGGCAAGCGGAGCGGCCCAATTCACATTAATTCTTTGCATAAGGCTGCCCTCTGCCGCCAGTTTGGCTAAAGTACACATATGAGCGTCCATTGTGAAACTAATTAGTTTGGAAATAATCAATAGATAATGGCAAAGGTAAGCAGCTTTTTGCACCGGCTTAAATTTTGCTGGCACCAGCCCCAAGTGTGTGTGTGTGTGTGTGTGTGTGTGTGTGTGTGTGTGTGTGTTTTTAATACTTTGGGTTATTTGTCAAGTGCAGGATTCAGGATGTTGGTAATGAGAAAAAACTAAATCTAAGGGCAGTTTGTCTATAATCAGAAAATAATTGAAAATGTTTTTTATTTTATTTATTTTTTTGTTATCTCGTTATAGCTATAAAAGTGGTTCTCAAATGTTTTTATCTCAATAACTTCTTCATCCACGGCCCCCTCGAATGCTGTATGCCATATCTAGGCCAGGGGTTCACAAACTTTTTTTCTCAGGGCACCGCATAAATATTTTTTTTTATCCGAGGCACCCCTACATTACACTACACTCCCAGCACCTTATATTTATAGCATATTGTCATTGTCGGGTGGAAACCTTGTATGTCCAAAACTGTATTCATCATCTATAAAATGTACTAAACTTGTGAAAACAGCTGATCCTCGTAGATCGGCTGTTTTCACTAGTTTTGTGCGACAACCTTGTATGATGAAGCAGGGCTTTGCTTTACCAAAAGACGTACAAGACGTATTTGAAACTTGGAGATACGAGGTTTCTGCCCGACAGTGACGATATTTTAGTGATTATGTTGCAAGGAAAACGTTGAGATAACCATTTTGGTTAGAACTGACTGAAAATAACTTTGTTCTTCAAGTTTAAAATTATACTAAATAATATTTTTTCAAGTGTCCAAATAAATTCCAAATATTATCACGTTATCTCGCGGCACCCCTGGACTGCCGTCACGGCACCCCAGGGTGCCCTGTCACCCACTTTGATGACAGGGCGGGGGGGGGGGGGGGGGGGGCTAAAGCCTAACCACTAACCAGAGCTCTTAATTGCTCCCTTTGAACTTCAAAGGGGTTTTGAACTGCGGTAATTGATTGAGCCATACAAGTGTCAATAGCTCGTTAGTCAATGAAAGCATCAAAGACTACGACATGTTTGATGTCTGTAATGAGAGTGGATGGGGTGGGATGTGTTTGTATACACACAGACTCGCCTGATTGGCTGAATGGTTTTGAACCAGGCCGCCACCCACCACTAGCTCCAAGCCTACAGCCCTGATTGGCTAACCCTTTCTGGTGGAAATAGAATCTCAATCATGAGGGGCCAGACCACACTACTCCACCACTACCGCCAGGGGGTGGTGTTGTGCGGTCTGGTTTATTAACCAGGCTACCCCTGGACTTGAGGACCCTAGGGCAGGGGTTTTCAAAGTGGGTGACGGGGCACCCTGGGGTGCCGTGATGCCAGTCCAGGGGTGCCGCGAGATCATTTGATAATATTTGGAATTCATCAATATCACTACATCAATATCACTTCACTATGCTTAG
This sequence comes from Nannobrachium achirus, assembly GCF_963921795.1. NCBI lineage: Eukaryota > Metazoa > Chordata > Actinopteri > Myctophiformes > Myctophidae > Nannobrachium > Nannobrachium achirus. The sequence continues at coordinate 11,740,052 of NC_137824.1, read as the reverse complement.
TAAAACAGACCTGATTTGCACAGTACTTGATTAGTTATTTTTCCATCTACGACAACTCTCTTCACCAAAAATAGCCGATCTACTAGCTCGCAACGCGTCGTGGCGCGTTGTGAGCTTGTAGATCGGCTATTTTTGGTGAATCTTCCCCCCAGAATAGGCATGCTGGGGTTCAAGTGGTTAAACCTCAAGTATAACCTCAGTTCTGATGGAAACGGATATTTCTCCAATATGAAGTAAGATTCTAAAAATGAACAGTGTAATTCAGGGGTGCCGTGGATTTAAAAGTTATTTACAGGGGTGCCCCGAGTCAAAAAAGTTTGAAAACCCCCGCCCTAGGGTGCCAACATTACACGCTAACATGACACCAGTCATGTTGCCATACCTTAGCTATTGCTGAACCGACGCCACTGTGAGAAGCTCCGGGCGGGCCTATAGTAGGAACGGCACTGTGGCAATGCTGTGGGTTATTGCTGTGAAGATGATTTATCCATTCAATAAAAAAACCCAACTATGACCTTTATCAGGGCGAAGTACGTGTTGATGAATCGCTGCAGTACCACCAATGTGTGCAGGTGATAAACTGCTTTCTATACTCGCCTTGCATTGTAGCTGGACGGAGGCTTCCCTGTGGAGGTACTGCATCCTGATCTATCTTTCTTTCTTTCTTTCTTTCTTTCTTGAAAATGATTGAAAATGTTTTTATTTATTTATTTATTTATTTTGTATTTTTTGTTATCTCGTTATAGCTATAAAAGTGGTTCTCAAAGGTTTTTATCTCAATAACTTCTTCATCCACGGCCCCCTTGAATGCTGTTTGTGCCAGGATGGGGGGCCAAATCTAGGCAAGAAGTAGGCCACGCTTCAGTTTACTTTAAAGCCGGGAATTAATTAATTAAGTTCTTTCTTTCTTTCTTTCTTTCTTTCTTTCTTTCTTTCTTTCTTTCTTTCCTTCCTTCCCCAGTTAAAATATGATTATTTTGGGGGTCACGGCCTGAAAAGGTTGAGAACGACTGATCTAGAACATTGTACTGGACTTTTCATAAAAAAAAAAAAAAAAAACAACAGACAAAAAACAGACAAAAGCCACTGTGTGTGTACCAATTAAGGCTCTGTTCCATTCTGGTCAAACAGAGTCAAGGTGCTGATATTGTGTCATGACTCACTGGAAACTGCTACACCGGCGGGTCCCAAAGTGTGGTTCCAGGGTAACTTGGGGGTTCCTAATTACCCTGTAAAAGGTGTGTAACCACTGTTCTACATGAAATGGAACAGAGCCTTCATTAGTATCATTGGTAACACCTTAACTCTTTTACTGCCACAGAATTTAACAAAAAGCTCAATCCACCGCCAGCTAAATTGAGAATTGTCGCTCATCTTTGAAGGCCTACTGGAGAAAATCTGTTTTGACTATAAAGACAACAATGATATGGCAACGAAGAATAGAATGTCTACTTCGTAACAGAAAAAGATTTCGAGTTTTTACCATGTTCTGTCCATTAGCTAGAAGCTGCAGAATATGGCCTAAAACAGCTCTTTGAGAACATAAAGCTGAGAAAAATGCATTGTTGTGAAGAAGACATTTTCAGGCAGAAATCTCTCTTTAGCCTTTTATTGTTGGCTTCAGTAACATCACACCTATGATCAGTGGTTGTTTACAAACAAATTCAAAAAAATTAAAACAAGAAAAAGTGTTTTTTTACACACTTTTAGTGTGTAAGAGCAGTAAGAGCAGTGCAGAACATTGACACAGTGACATGAGATTCAGCCTGAATCCTGCTTCAGCTTTCAGGGTTCTCTTTATCTCACACTTTTTAGGTTGAAGTACAGTACAAATGATTGTCTAGTTTTACGGGGGGTGGGCTGTAAGGTCGCAAGTGAATGACCTAGCTTTTCATTCAGCCTGCACAGGCCAGGGCCTGGGGCTCCATTCTGTTTCACTACAGCCAGGCTCCTCCGGAAGGGCTACACCGAGTCTGCTGAACTCTGCACCCCTACCACGTACACAAGCCTATGGTCGATCTGTAAATTATACAAATACATAATTACTATAAAATACATGAAAAATATTACACCTCCAAGCTCACAACGCGTCACAGCAGAATGGGTGGAGGTTGGGGGCCTAATATTTTCATCAAAAGGCTGTTTTAGAAATTCTCTAACATTCTATGCACTTCACTGCTTACCACACAAATATCTATCTATAAATGCAAGTCTCTGCGTGTCTGTCTGTCTGTAATCCGCGTATCTCGAGAACCGTTCGTCCCACCGGCTTCAGATTCGGCACGCGAGTTCCCCGCCGCGGCACGGAGTGCAGTGCCGGGTCTCGACCCGACCCGACGTGCGGTTTTCCCGAACCGGCGCGAAACGTTCGGAATCTCCTTATGCAGGGTTGATTGTTGACATCAGGCTGTTCCGGAGGAAATCGGCGAAAGCTCTGACTCATTGTGACATCACTTCAAAAGGCTCTGACATCACGTACGCCACATGAGTCAACAAAAAATCTCTGTGAGTGTGTATGTATGTATGTAATCCGCGTATCTCGAGAACCGTTCGTCCCACGGGCACGCGCGTTCTCCATATATGGGCATAAAATGAATGCCCCCATATGGGCATAAAATGGATTGCAGACAGACAGATACAGATATCTCCATATATGGACATAAATGGACAGAGGCAAACAGATGGTCAAAGATCTCCATATATGGGCATAAAATACAGATATCTCCATATATGGGCATAAATGGACACAGGCAAACAGATGTTCAAAACGGGTCCTATGACAACAACAGGTATAATGAGGTTTGCATTAAAGGGGGAACCGGCACTGTGTCTGCAACACAGTTGGAGGCACAGACAGATACTCCATATATGGGCATAAAATGGACGCAGATAGACATATATCTCCATATATGGGCATAAAATGGACCCAGAACTATAACTGCAGTGATCTCCATATATGGACATAAAATGGACGCCGACAGACAGACAGACAGATACAGATATCTCCATATATGGGCATAAATGGACACAGGCAGACAGATGGTCAAAACGGGTCCTATGAAAACAGGTATAATGGGGTTTGCATTAAAGGGCGGGGCATTCATTCCCTATTTACATTGTTCCGAGTTGGCCAGGTCGCCGACTAGACGCTGGGCCGCCCGAGCTTCTAGTATATATAAACATATATATATAGTAATTATGTAAAAACAGCATTCATGGTCTGGAGAGGGCACTTTTTACAGATGGATAAAAGGGCAGGGGCTCCAGCCCCCTTTGATGTCTATGTGAGCATGTGTCTGGTGCTAAGTCTGCTTTACAGAAAAAAGGTTTTTGTTCTTTACCTATCCTTGTCCTTGGACGACTACGATGTGGCAATGAAGAAGTAGGCTCATCATCGTCGACTCATCATCTAAAATCATAGCCAGGAAATTATCAAAAGGTTTATATGTAAACAAATCAATTTACAATTTTGACATTTAGCAAATGACTTACAATGAGTTCATATGTAATACATAAAATGCAGATATAGTAAATAGTTACCATGCATTTACTGTCACAGTGAAATGCCCTTTATACCCTGTATGTATAATATATAAAATGTCACAATGCAACATAGCTCTGTTTACACAAAGCTGTACTCCCTCCAACTGTATGTTCCCCATTTTCAACAGTTTTTATTTGTAACACTTGCTTTGGCAATGTAAACGTATGTTTTCTCATGCCAATAAAGCTCCTTTGAATTGAACTGAAAAGCTACATCATCAGACATCAGAGATGTAGGCCTACTGATGATGATGATGATGATGACGACATAGGGAGGTGGGTGCGGGGCGTCCACCGTACGTGCATAGTACGTGCATGCGCGTGCACCGCACGTGCACCACACTTAAAAAGAAACCTCTCCCTCTCTCACACACACACGCATCGTACGCACGCACACACAAACTAAGCCAATAAATCCTAAATTCCCATCAAATAATCCTAGTAGCTGTGCAGTGCACCGTACACTACACGCGGTATGTGCACGCGCGTGATAGGAACTCCACGTGTGTCCTGTGTAGCGACAAAAACAAACGCATGCACGTGGATCCTAACTGCTTGGATCAAGTTACTGATCCGGTCCGGATACGGAAACATTTCTTGCATGTATGTGTACGTGTAAATAGCCGGATGCAGTAGGCGGGCTCTAGACCGGATCCCAATGTCGGAGTGGCAACATGTCGCAATGGAAAACCGTTACCCCATCTCACTGATAGAGACCAGGCTTCCACACGGATGCTCTGTTATCACACAGTATACAACTATACAGTATACAACTATACAATACATACATGCACTGGATTTAAGTCTTACCACTTTGGACAGTAGAATCGTGGCCTCTGTTCTCCGAGGGGTCTCTACGCGGAAGCCATTCTTCATTGGCCAAATCGTCCAGTTCGTCTGTCTCTTCGCGGCGGTGGCGGCGGTACATGGTCTCTGCTGCTGCGGCGATGTGAGCCCCCGGGCGGGGGGATCCATCCTGCACGGGGTCGAGCTCCGTCGGGATCGGTTTCCACAATATCAGGTGGCTCTTGATCCACTTTTGGACCCCGGTTCTTCGCGACTGGCACCATCTTCAATCTTTTTATCTTCAATACCAACGGCTACAGTGGACTGGCACCATCTTCAATCTTTTTATCTTCAATACCAACGGCTACAGTGATCTTTTTCTCTTCTTCATCATCATCATCATCATCATCATCATCACGACCACCACCACCATTCATGAGCGCTGGTCCTGGGTCACCAACACGGGTAGGTTGTGTAATCCTAATTCTAACAAAGTTTATTTCTATTCGTGGATCTGCTACTGCTGCTCCTCGGCCAGGGGGGGTTGGGTCGCGCTTCGGCGGAATGATACCAGCAAGTTGAGGCTGAGTTGGCCTACTACTTGGCCTAATACATCTCAATATTCTAGTACTGCTAAATACTACTACCTACTACAATTACTATACTACTAATACTATAAAACAACTGATTTCCTACAAAATGGTCGCTTTTACCAACGTGTCTCTCTCTCTCTCTCTACTAACAGTCCGATGCAAAAAACAATATAATCCCTCAAGGCTAGCAGCTAGGCAGGCGGAGCCAGGACAGTCTGTTTACTTTTTTTTTTATGACGCGGTTTCCGGCTGTCCTCAAAACGACCCGACGACCAATTATACATTGAAAAGTTGCGCAAGGACGTCTTTTATCATAATCCATAAAAAACATCAAACGAACGAACGGCCGTATTGGCGCACTCTCTAGAATCGCACGTGAACAGGAACGTCCAAAGCAGTATAAGAGTTAAGGAGGTGAGAAGGGACCCAACTTCTCTCCAAAATGGCTGCTGTGCATACAGCCTATTAATTCGCTTGACTGCTGCCTTCAGGTATGGCATGGAAAAAGGGTGCATTTGCGTTTCTTTCACCATAGTAAAAACTGCATTCATGGTCCGGAGAGGTCACTTTTTTTACAGACGGATAAAAAGGGCAGGGGCTCGAGCCCCCTTTGATGTCTGTGTGTGCACATGTTCGCAGATGAGACGAGATGACTCACTTCCTTTAAACAATGTTGTTGGTGCAACGCGTCTGCACTGTGCTGTCTGGAGCACGCGCTGAACGTTGAAAACTACAGTTTGCTGCCTGACAGGGACGTGCTGGCCATTGGGAAAAGCGGGACAACTCCCGAACGGCCGGTGGTTCATTTCCGGCCGGTCCAGGCCGGCCATTAGGAAAAAAATAAAAATAAAATGTCGGCCTTCGTTCCATTTTGGGGGCTGGGCGGCCAACAAAGTAAATCGCCACTGTCGGGCAGAAACCTCTTATCTCCAGGTTTCAAATGTGTGATTTTTTTTCGCAAAGCAAAGCCCTGCTTCATCATACAAGGCCGTCACAAAAAAGTTGTGAAAACAGCCGATCTACAAGCACACAACGCCTCGCGGTGCGAGGCGTTGTGTGCTTGTAGATCGGCTGTTTTCACTAGTTTAAACAAACTGTTTTAGACATACAAGGTTTCCACACGACAACGACAAAATATAACTCATGTAACTGGCCCACTGTCTTGTCATGTCAGTGTCACTTGTCATGATCTGAAATGGCAAATATTTGAGTAGCAGCAGCGCTACAGAGAGAGATCTCTCTCTATAGCGCGCAATGAGGGCCTCTCCAACTCTTTTTCCTGGGCTGAATCAGGGGCCCAGCACGTCCCTGCTGCCTGAGGAGACCAAAAGCATGCGGCAAAGAAAAACATTATAGGCTACTACTGCACAGTAGGCCAACAAGACGAGGATGATGAGTCACAGGCAAACAGGCTTGAAATAATGACCATTTCCATTACCGTGGGCCACTGCATGCATGTGCTCCCTCACAGGGAGAGGGAGTGAGAGAGGCCTGATTTGATTCAGACCTGGGCGGTGAAAACAGAAGATAATACAAGATCACAATGTGACGCACAGCGGCACCATGGCCGGATTAGCCATAGGCCTCCTCGGGCAGGCAGGGGCAGAATAAGATTGAGAAGGAAAAAAAAAGAAAAAAAAAAAAAGACGGAAATTCACCCTTTGAAGGACCCATAGCATGGATTCTAACCCAATCTCCTTTTTGACCCTTTGAAGCACCCATTGCATGGCTTCTAAACCAATCACAGCGCCCGGGGGCGGTAGGTTTAGAGCAACTGGTTTGCGATTCCCTTGGGCTTCCTACACACAGTCAAGCACAAAGTCTTTTCAGAGTTCTGGGGGAGGCTGGGGGGAGAGACAGCACAATTCAGATGGAAGTCACATGGTTTGAAGTCTGATGCGAGTCCTTTGGTGTTCTGTGGTTGCACAGAGCACCATCCAACAAGCACACAACACACAAGCAGTAGAGGGCAGACAAGCTGCTCTTGATGAGACAGAAGGGCAGGGTTCAACTGCCAACCAATAGGAGAGAAAGGCCATGATGCAATCCCACACAGCTGTGTTCACTTTTAGTCTACTCCACAGCCAAGCAGAGCCTGTCTGCACTGCAGTGACATGAAACCTCCATTTCAGAATGAAAAATATTATAAATAAATTAAAGTTAAGTGTGTGTCACAGTAAACATTCGACAATAACAATGAATATTACAAATATTTCTTTACATGTCATACATAGTGACAGTGATGCCTACACAGATGCAATTGATTGAATGTGCTATTCATAATAAAATGTAAGCTTTATACAGTGGTGGAAAAAATACTCAAATTCATTGCTTAAATAAAAGTATCAATACTGAGACATACAAATACTTTGTTACAAGTAAAAGCCTGGAATTCAAAATTATTGAGTAAAAGTATTATTGTTGGCATTAGAATGTACTTCAAGTGCCTAAAGAACTTTTTTTAAATAGTGATCTACAAGCTCACAACGTGTCGCATGGTGGCACGCTGTGAGCTTGTAAATCCATTTTACGTGTCACCAAAAAGCAGCAGGTACTCTGCCTTCACCCGATGACAACTCCAAAAGAACTACATGGCCACATCATAGAGTTATAATAAATATAGAGAGGACACCAGATATCCCTGCCCGTCCACTTGCATTGAGTTGCTCACCCAGCACATGAGGCGTTTTCACCCCTCCATCCGGGTAGTAAAACGTGACGTAGTGGGTCTACTGTGACGCATTTTGCGTCATCGAATTTGTTCATGGACGCGCTTGGGCACAAAGTCATGAACGAGCACTGCCACTGTGAACGCGCTGGGGCTCAAGTCATGAACGAGCGCCGCGAGTACGAGCTCTGTTGGTTTAGACGGTTGAGAAACGCTCTCTAGTGGGGAAGAAAGGGAAACGCCGCCCAGTACAGCTCCTCTCCCCGGTTGAGAAGCACTCTGCTCGGATTCCATCTTACGATACGTCCCGCTGGACTGAGGCATCGCCTGGAAGTGTAACTCCACGTTGAATTAATTAACCATTGTGTATTTCATGGTTTAACCTAGGGGGTCCGCGGGGACACTGCAGGGGGTCCGCGAAATTGTTGAAAAAAAAAAAAACGTTATATATTTTTTATTTTTATTTAAAAAAAGAAAGAAAAATAATAATTTGTCTTTAAATATAACAAAAAGACATGATTCTGTCTCTTTTGAATAGCTTGTATAAATGATTATTGTGCAATTGACAGATTGTTAGTGATAGATTGATAGTATTGACATTGGTTCTCAGTTATTAAGGTATGTTTATAAATGGAAGTGGTACAGCCATGCACTTGTACATGCATGTTGGATGGAGCAGGGACCCCCAAGGTAGGGGGTCCCTACTCCATCTCCCCATCAGTTTGGGGGTCCCTGGCCTGAAAACGTTGAAGACCACTGTAAACAAACAAACAGAATGCATTTCAAATAGATCAGTGGTTCTCAAAGTGGATTCCAGGGACTCTGTGGGGTCTATACAAGTGTATACTGACAGTGTACAAATGGAACCAACATTTGGTTAATTTGGTTCCATTTGTATGCTGTAAAGAGTTAAGGGGAGACCTTGAAAATGTGAAAGTTTGAGAAACACTGGAATAGATTACCAAAGTGGAATCCATATTAATAACCAAGTCCATTGCTTGAAGTTTCTGAGGTAAATTAGTTAATGTATACCTCTATGAAATTAACTGTTATGGTTTATACACACCATTGACAATGGTCTAACGTTTTTACATGTGAAATTCATTCAAAAAAGTGTGTTATTTTGTGTCATATGGTCCTGGCCTGTGGCCATCCTGGCTATAGTCCAAACCTTTTACATATAGCCTAACTAGAGTATTAACTAAACCAATTAACCAAACCAAACCTAGTTCAGAGACCACAGATAAGTTTATGAATACTTTATAAATGTAGATATTATTATGATTATGATCCAATATTTATCAGACAACCAACAAATGTATCACAAAGGATTTATTTTGTATAAACCAGAAGTAGGCCTACTAGAGGTCACACATTTAGGAAATCCCCCCCCCCCCCCCCCCAGTTCCCCAGAACAGTGTTGTCCATGGTCGGCAAGTTGACCTGGTGAACACCTACAAATATCAAGGCACTATGTTTGATAGTAAGCTTAAATTCGATGTGAACTGTGAAACATTTGCAAGAAAGGTCAGCAACACCTCTATTGTTTAAGAAGGCTTGCTACATTTCAGGTTGACAAATCCTTAATGAAACTGTTCTACAGTGCTTTTATTGAGTCAATACTCTCCTTCTCCATCATTTGTTGGTATATGGAAACCTGAACGTAAAGGACAAAAATCACCTTAGGAGAATTGTGAGAACGGCTTCAAAGATAGCTGGAGTAGACTTCAGTAGCCTGGATCAAGTCTACCAAAGGCAGGTGCTTAAGAAAGCCAAGTCCATTGGTATGGACAGCTCTCATCCTCTCAGCTCTGAGTACAAGCTGCCTACTGCCTACTACAAGCTGTAGTTGTAGTTTCATCATCTTTCAGGTACAGATATTTGACTGCACAGGTGTTAAAATAATGTGATGGAATATGATCAAAAAGATGATCTGGCTGGCTGGGAATTGGCTGGGAATGTATTCTGTTGTTTCAGAAATGTATTTTCAACATGGTATGAACAATGTATAATTATAATAAAGCTCTATATTCTGATAGCAATCATTACCATAAGAGTATGTGTACAGCAACAGGTGTCTGTATCTCCAGCTGTATAAACTGAAAATGATTTTAGGTGGGTTGACAATTTTATCACTGTACACTGATTGAGTGTACAGTGAGTGCTCCAGTTCCAATGTTGCATGCTCACTTGTTTATCAACTATCATGACATAAGTTCTTGCTTTGGATAGAAGTGGTATTTTGGACTCTCCCATTATTTACAACAGGGGTCTTCAACAGGGGGTCCGGGACCCCTAGGGGGTCCTCAGTGTTACTATAGGGGGTCCTCCAAATCTTTGTGTGATAGAAACTTTTTTCTATTCCACTTGAACCCTAGTGTCCTTATTCTGAGAACTTTAGACAAAAATAGCCGATCTACAAGCTCACTGTGAGCTTGTAGATCTGCTATTTTTGGCAAAGGGCTTTGGTGTAGAGGGGAAAAAGAGCAGACTAATTACAGAGTGAAAGTGAAGCTTATTAAGTATTGACGGTTCAAGTGGTTAAATATCTGAAAACACAAATTGACATGAATCCAAAATACACTGATGATTGTGCGGTCAGGCGATTAAACTATATGGAATCTATGAAAAGGTTGTGGGGGTCCCTGCTTCATCTCTATCTCATCTGGGTCCGTTGCCTGAAAACGTTGAAGACCCCTGATTTACAATATCAACCTGTGTTGTCATTCAGTGTGGTAATCTTAGCATTTTGCATGGATTCCTTGGGTGAAACGAGTCATAGTTAAAGTTACTGGTCTGTTCTAGACAAGCCTAGAGTTGTGTTCTGTTCCAGAAACAAGTTTAAATATAATTCATATAGTAGCTACAGTCTGAAATAGAGTATTTTTATTAGATGACAGTGTGTTGACATATAGAGACATTCTTTGAAATCCACATTAGATATTATATATATACTCTATGCATTAGATGCACTTTGTCCAAAATGAATACATTTAATTACGCATTTGTAAGTGTCACAGACAGAGTGATGGAGACAGGCCATGAGACAGACCCACTTATAACTCTATGAGACAGACAGGCCTACTCAGAAATGGCTTTCGCCTACTTGTGGGTTATCAAACCATGTATGTATCGCATTTAAATTCCATTTTGATAGTAAATCTTCATTAACATTTCACGTAAAGCTTCTATTTAAAAAAAAGATCGGACTTTTCAGAACCCAATGCAAAGTCAATGGCAGACAGCCTCTGTCAAGATGACAAAACGCGAAAATCGTAATAACTAATACTAATGAGTAAACCAACAGTTTTATAAGAACAATATTGTTGTAACTAAGAGATTCGGGAAGGTATCTATATTTAATAAACACAGAATAAGAAGTAATAAGAAGAAGTCGCTATGGTTATTTCCTGGTTTAATGCGGTCTGCGGTGCGGTGCTCTCCGCTCCGGAGAGGAACAGAGGATTCAGCTGTCTGGAGTGGAGGGGGTGGAGCCAAAATGCGCGTTCATGAGATTAGACCCAACTGCAGTACCTCAAAACAGCCAACATGTCCTTTTGGTTTCAGGGCGCCCCCAGGGTTCTGGGGGCTTGGGCCACATACCATATCTGCTTCCTCCTCAAGAGGAACCGCCCACTTCCCGCAAAGCATTGTGGGAAATGTATTATTTTTTGGAAGAGACGTTGATGCAACTCTGACACGCACAGAACTTTGAAACAACTTAGTGCGTTCCAGTGTGAGTGCAGCCTTGGATGTCTTTCTCAACCAATCACAGTCAGTGACTGAATGTCTGTTCCTGGAAGCGCGGTGTAAACAAACACAATGCCACCAGTTTATCTACACAAATTAAACAGTTGTTTCACAGCTTTTACCACCTTGGGTGCCATAGGACTTGTACGTGTACGATACCTACGTACATACTAACGTTTTCGGCGCTGTTCAACAAGGCTGGATGACTCATTGTTGTGTTTGCCCCTGTAATGTGGGGACATCTGATCACCTCCATATAAAATGGCATATTTTGGCGCAAGGTAAGACATACAGCATGGCTTTATTTAACTGTGTGTGTGTGTGTGTGTGTGTGTGTGTGTGTGTGTGTGTGTGTGTGTGTGTGTGTGTGTGTGTATGTGTGTGTGTGTATAGGTTCTTTTTCTTAGATTACTATTTCTATGCATTTGATGTTGATGTATTACCTTGCTTATTGTATATTGCTCTGAAAGTGTCTGCTAAATGCCTAAAGTGTCAATTTGAGTGTGTCAGGGTTGCCATGTCTGCTTATTATAAGCAACGTTGGGCTTACTTATCTTTCTGGTTGCTGCGTTTTTTTTTTCCTTTTTTTCTTTTTTGGGTCTGTAACCATTAATCTCATGCAAATCTATGGTGTTTAGAGCCATAGTAAAATAAATACATTGAAGTTGTGTGTGCGTGCGTGCGTGCGTGCGTGCGTGCGTGCGTGCGTGCGTGTGTGCGTTCGTGCGTGCGTGCGTGTGTTGCTGGGTTGCCATGCTGCTTATTATAAGCAACTTTGGTTTTATTTTTCTGTAAAGTTGCTTGTAAATATTGTTAGTTGCTGGTTGTTGTTTTGGTCTGTTATGGTGTCATATTTGAATTTGTACTGCCAATAAATCTATGGTGTTTAGGTCCATAGTAAAATAAATACATTGAAGGTGTGTGTGTGTGTGTGTGTGTGTGTGTGTGTGTGTGTGTGTGTGTGTGTGTGTGTGTGTGTGTGTGTGTGTGTGTGTGTGTGTTTGTTGGGTTGCCATGTCTGCTTATTATAAGCAACTTTAGTGTTATTTTTCTGTAAGGTTGCTTGTAAATATTGGTAGTAGCTGGTTGTTTTTTGGTCTGTTACCTCACAGGTCTAATCTGGCCCTGAGCGGCACGTTTTCAGCTTTGATGGGCTATGTATGGTGTGCGACAGTACTATTACTATTACCCGTAATTGCTGGACTATAAGCCGCACCTGAATATAAGCCGCACCAGTTAAATTTAGAACAAAAAACTAATGTTTACATATACAAGCCGCACCTGACTATAAGCCGCAGGTGTTCTTCCTGCTTCCTGCTAGAGCGCCCCTGGTGGCCGTTAGCTGTAAAAATCTATATATAAATCCTTGTTAAGGACCATTGTAAAACTAACTAACTGGCCGCTAGCTGTAAACATCTTTATATAAGCTGCACCGTTGTATAAGCCGCAGGGTTCAAAACATGGGAAAAAAGCTGCGGCTTATAGTCCGGCAATTACGGTACTTCTACTCCACTACATTTCAGAGTCAGATTATTTAAAAACATTAGTTACTGGTTAGTGAGGTTGCCCAACAGGTCAAGCATTTCTGAGACGTGCTACTACCACTACCACATCTGACTTCTGTCTGTTTTGTCCCGTTTCTGTCCGCAATGTTGATGGTCAAAAGGTGTCCTCCATACATTTTTGGGAGTTTGAGTTTGAGTAGGCGTTCCCGCTAACTTCCGGGTATGATGATGTCACGTGCGTACCCTCTATAGGTAACCACACGTATTAACTCATAAATAGCACCACTCACTTCACACTGGGTCAGATTATTGAGCGGTGCAAACCGCTCCTATGTTTCACTTTGTGTTAACCATGACGTCAGCACGGACCAATCAAAAGATGTTGTGATGTTCATGATGTCACGTGTTAAGCAAAACAGAACAGACCAATCGAACGCCTGTTTGACCATAACGTCATGGACACAGATGCTTGAAAGCGGTGTGCCAGTTTCACAGCGTGTTTACCACAAAACAAATAGCACCGTTCGCGGCCTTTGATTGGTCCGTGTTATAACCACAATCATGACGTCAGCACCGACCAATCAAAAATTCAACTTAGACGAGCTGAATATTACCTTTGATCTTAGATAGTAACCACACTTGCACAGATTGTGGTTATTGTCACAGGTCTCAGGTAACACATAGCTCACATAAGCTTAAAAAAATAGCACCGTTCAGGGCCTTTGATTGGTCCGTGCTATGTTGACGTCATGGACAGTACGGCCTTTAATAGGCTGTTCAAACTCATATGAGCTGAAAATATTCAGCTAGAAGATTCTACTCATCTATGGTCTATAATAAAAAAAAAGATTACACAATAAATATACAAAACTAAATACGACCAGGCCTCTAGTCTGACATCATACACAACGTCATATTGGTATCAACACATCATATCAACACTGATTTAAACAAGCGCCCTTGCAGGAATTAGTTTTCATTGCGTGCGATTTTTATTTCTAGAGTAACCCCAAATGTGCCTTTTCTGATTGGGCAATATAAAGGATTTGAGGATTGGTCTTGGCTTCATTTGACATCACAATTTATAATTGTGCCAACCACGCTTTCTAGTTTGTAGACTTTGATTAGTATTACACAACATGTAATACTAATATAGCAGATCTACAACCTCACAATGTACCTCACGCAGATCTGCTGATTTCGTAAGATTTTGGACATTTGAGTGCTTGTGTATTGTGAGTGCTAAACATGTGATGACGATGACCTTATTATTTTAGTCTAGGGAGATGTTGAGAAATAAATTGGTTGTCGCACACCAGTGGTGGAAAAAAAAAACAAAGTATCAATACTGCAATGGAGAAATACTCTGTTAAAAGTAGAAAGTTGGTGTTCAAACTTAGTTAAAGTACTAAAGTACTTTTGTACATTTACTTTAAGTAAAGTACTAAAGTACTTACTTAAAGTTATACCATGAAACTTTTTTTATAAAACAAATCTTAAAATTGTCCTAACTGTTAAATCGCTAAAGTTTTAGAACCCCCACTCTGTTATTTTCAGCTTCTGAAGCCTTCTCTTTATATGTTTTCTATGAGTTGTGAGGGGGGGAGAATTTCCCGGCAAAATTATGTCATCTCCCACATGATACACTACCGGCCAATCACAGCGCCGATCATACACCACCGGCCAATCACAGCGAGTCTTGCTGTCTCTAAAGGAAGTAGCTTCCCTCAGCAACTGTGTTTACATTGGTGAAGGAATCTTGCTTGCTACTCCCTCAATTCTGGTCTAAAAATGATGGGAGACGGCTCTACGGAATCGTATCGGCAAGGCGGAGGTGCTCGCGACCACCGTTCCGGTGGTCCGCGGCGACTCCGGCCGAAAAAAGCAATACCGCTACTACCACTAGTTGAGCAGCTTCCACAGTACAGCTTTAAAGTAAATGTACAAAAGTATTGGTCTCCAAGTACCGATAGTTTAAAGTATTCATTATGCTATGCATTGGGAGCTTGCACATTACTTATTTTCAAATGGCCGAAATGTACATAGGGCTGAGGTGGTTAATGTATGCACTATGGGCCCCACGCCTAGGGGTGTTTTTGTCGCAGTACATTTGCACATACGTGTGAAATTTGTCTTCTGCATTTTACCCATCCTACAATAACTTGGAGCAGTGATGTCATTTACCCATCCTATAACAACTAGGAGCAGTGAGCAGCCATTGGATTCTATGGCGCTCGGGGAGCAATTAGGGGTTTAGAGTCTTGCTCAGGGACACATCGAGACATTGCTGACCAGGCCGGGAATCGTACCCGGGACAACCAGGGGCTCTGGCTCCCTAACCACTCGGTTATGGCCGCCCCATGTTTTGTAATAATAATCAACAAAGTAACTAGTGACTAAAGTTTTCAAATGCATATAGTGGTGTAAAACTATACCATGTCTATGAAACAGCTGATGGTTATTGCAATTTGCAATTTAGGCATTTAGCCTACAATCTTAATCCAGAGTGATTCACGGTAAGCCAGGTAAACACATACATCAAATGCATAGAGATAGTGTGGGGAAATCTCGCTTTTGCGAACGCCCATCATTTCGACCGGAGGTTTAACAACTCACTCCACAGAGGTTAAGGTTAGGGTGAGGGTTAGAGTCGGGTGTCGAATTGATGATATGTAGTAACAGCGACACGCTCCCGATAGTGTAATGTCTCTCTCTGTAAACCAGGATTACAGGTAAACCAAGAACTAGCCCTGGTCCCTTCACTTTTGGGGGTTTGATCTGGTCGGGAGCGGAAACCACTTTATGTTGTAGTCCTTAACGGACTACAGGTTGGCCGGAACTATCAAACCGGAAACAGTTTTAACCCAAAATATTCCCCTGCACTCAAGGACATACTTTTAGGGCCTACCTAATAAACCCCTTAATGCGGCGTAGTTTTGCTTTTGGAAAATGTGTTTGGTATATGCATCTTTTAGTCCAACCCGTAGCGACTGCCAAGACTACACTAGGCTACTCGAGCATTTTAATAATGATTGGGGAAACAAACGGGGGGGAAACAAAACAAAGCGACGCCGCTTATTCTGCTTGTGGTTTCCGCCTAGACCGGATCAAATGGCCCGTTGTTAAAGAATACCAAGCTTTCCCATGAGAAAGCCTGGTAACGCGAGGTTAACCAAGAACCAAGCATCAATCTAAACATTTTAATATGAACAAATACTTATACATCGAAACCATACAAACTATATTCCAGCGAAACAAATCAGCCTAGCATCTGTCTAAACCTAGTCTAAACCTAGCTATCTAAATTACACTTTAACCTTTGCAGAAGACTGCATGGATATCAAGGCCAGGTCAAGTGAAACGGCTATAAGGTGGAGTCTGAAGAGGTGAGTCTTCAGTGAGAAATTGGGAGCGAGTCTGCAGTTCTGTACTGCAACTAGGAGTGTCTTCCCTAGAAGGGAGAAGAGTCTGGGTCGTGTGTAGAGTTGTCCCGCGTCTTTTAGGGAAGATCCAAACAACTTCCTTGTGTTAGCTGATCTGAGTGAGCGGGGAAGGTTGTAGGGCTGGAACAGGCTAGATATTGGGGTGCCATACCTTTGGTTGCTTTGTAAGCCGAGTAGCCGACACCAGTGTTTTGTGCTCTGTGTGCGGGTAGCAACTGGGAGCCAATGGAGGAGAAGGGGGGGGGGGGGGGGGGGGGGGACATTGAAGCAACGGTGTGCTGCCCTCTTAATCATCCACATCAGAACGATCCTGGTAGGACATTTCCATCTCGCCTCAATCGGCAGCTGCCTCGTCGTCGCTAGAGTCCAACTCGTCTTGGCTGTCGTCCTCGTAGCTCAGCGGTCCCCCGCACACGGCACAGCTGTTCCCCAGGCTCTGGCAACACGTCCGACAGTACAGGCCCGCGCACCGCCCGGTCGGGCAGAACACCATGCCGTCTTGGTCCGTGCCCTCCTTGGCCTCTCCGCAGGCCAGGCAGCGCACGGGGGACACGCCCAGCAGGTCGGCCACGTAGGAACCGCCTCGGACGCGCAGCAGGAGAGTGAGGAGCTTGCTCCTCCACCCGTCTCCTCCTCCTCCGTCGGCCCGGCCGCTCCTCACCGTGGAGCCGATGGCCCTCCACAGGGCTCTGCCCAGCGGGATCCTCTCGGACACGATGTGAGCGTGGAGGAACAGGATCCTCTCGCGCTCTCTCGCCGGGTAGCGGCCGGCGCAGATCAGCCTCCGGCAGCGCTGGACCAGACTGCCCGCCAGACACGCCAGCAGGACCAGCCCGTACAGGAACCCGATCATGACGTAACCGTCGTAGTCCGGCTCCGAGGGATCGACGAGGCACGCCTTGCTCAGGACGGTGACGTTTCCCTTCTGGAGGATGTTGAACGATGACACGACGTCCCTGAAGATGTCGGAGGCGTAGCCTGTCCCTTTCACCTGCACGGCGAGCCTGGTGGGAGCCCGGGCGACGAGGTCTCCCTGGATCTGCCGCCGCACCAGCGCCAGGATCCAGAACACCATGACGTCCAGCCCCACTATCAGCCCTCCCAGCACCAGGTGTCTGAGCAGAGACACCACGCCCCGTGCCACCGCGAACCACTCGCTCGGCGTCAGGTAGGGAGACGTGGGCGAGATGTAGGTCCTGGCCTCGTCGCTGGTCAGCGGCAGCACCGTGGCTCTGCCTTCTCGGCTCATCCTTTCATCCAGCTCTTTGAACTCGGCAGTGATGTAAATATTGTCAAAGTCGCCCTGGTGAAGGTACTTGTGTTTGTACTTCACAGCCTTGTAGTATGCGTAGGCCAGGAGGAGGAGGCCTACGACGCCCATCCATCCCCCTGCTCCGAGGATCCGTAACTTGCGCAGTTCCTCTGACACCTCTCCCAGGATCCGCTGGGACATCCCCTTCAGGGACTGGCTGCCCTCAATGTCCACCTCGACGGTCACGGTGGCGTTGATGGAGAACTCAAACTCGGCCTTGATGCGCCGGAACGCGTCCACGATGGGCTCCTTCAGGTTCTTCCCGAGCTGCTTGCCGATGTACGAGGGCAGGACGCAGAAGAGCTCGGGGGCACGCGCCAGCCCGCAGACAGGGCGCGCCACCTCCACGATGTCGCACAGGAAGTCGAAGTAGCCCAGGAGCCGCTCGCAGTCGTCCACGGCGTCATCAAACGCCACGTTGCACTTCCGGTATGGCGTGCCCATCTTGTCGTTGCACACCTCGCCGATGACCACCAGGAAGTGGAGGACGTTGCTCAGCGTGCCGGCGATGTGGCTGACGTTGTCGAGCAGGGCGTCGACCAGGTTTTGGACGCGGCCCGCCACCGAGTGGGCGTTCTCGGTGATCTCCCGGATGGCGTCCAGCATGGGACGGAGGGGCGTGGCCGCCCGCTTCATCAGCTCCAGGGTTTGGTTCACGACCAGCTCCTTCCCGCACACCAGGCTGACGGCCGCCTGCTCAAAGTTGTCCATGGTGTTGGCCACGGGGCCCTGCATCAGCAGCGTGGCCGCGAAGAACAGCAGCAGCCTCTTGCCCTTGGCCGAGCAGAGCGTGGGCAGCATGAGGAGGACGTTGGTCCGCACGTCCTCCGACAGGCCCATGCCGAACGACGCCAGCGCGGCCAGGCCCACGGTGCTGCGCGCGCAGAACCACGGGTCCTGCTTCTGGACGAACAGGGCCATGGCGCCGTAGAGCGACGCCGCGGCCATCCCCAGGAAAAACGCGCCGAATCCCCTCAGCAGCTCCATCAGCGCCGCCGGTCTGCGCGGTCCTTCTGGACCGGGAGGCTCCTCCGTAGGTGCCGACCCCGTCGTCGACACTGAGACCGAGTCCATGACGCCTCCGCCTTTCGACGTCACCAGCTTGTCCCGTTAGATTTTGTCTCCCTGCTCGCAAACAAAGGGGTCTTTGCTCTACTGTTTTTTTTAGTTGGTCGGGGTAATGTCACATTTTTGTCATTCCATTGAGTGTTGTTCTCCATTGTTCGCTTTAAGGACTGATCCTGTCGGTGACCGACACGGTCCTGCCTCTCTGTATCTCTATCTCTGTCAGTGTGTCTCTTTGTTTGTCCAAGATGTCCTTGAAGGAAGTCAGCAGCGTAAGTCAGGGAGTGCACCGTTGTACATAAGCTGACCACCGCTCTCTTCTGACGTCACACACAACCTGCCTAACAACGTCGATTTTCACAGTTTGTCCATTACGAGGTGGCCGCTGGCTGGTGCCAACATTTATCCAGCGCTTTTACTGCTAGCATTCACTCAATCTGGCATATCATTTACACCTGCTCGTGTGTATTACACCTGTCTTGTGTTCATTAATGTGAACTGTTCTGACCAAATATATACATGAGGTAGAGGAAGTATCTCTCAACTACTTTATTATACAGATGCATTTAATGGTGCATGAGTCTGTCTGTCTGTCTGTCTGTCTGTCTGTCTGTCTGTCTGTCTGTCTGTCTGTCTGTCTGTCTGTCTGTCTGTCTGTCTGTCTCTCTCTCTCTCTCTCTCTCTCTCTCTCTCTCTCTCTCTCTCTCTCTCTCTCTCTCTCTCTCAGTAGGTGTTTAAGGCCTGTGAACTTGGAGGGTGATTTCATCCTTCAGTGGATCCATGAAAGCTCTTTAGATCTACATCGTCATGGCCAGCACATCAATCGTGGCGGCGGACACTTATTGATCTGCACATTCTGTTGTGCATGGCAGCATATGAGCTATAGGGGAAAAGGGGGAGAGAGGGAAAGTATGAAAGTAAGAGGCGTGGGAGAGAGAGAGAGAGAGAGACCATTAACCGGGAACCCGTTCTCAACAAGAACCGGTTCTCCATTCTCATCCATAATCGCCAGTGGTGAGCGCAACCTCATGGCACGCTCTGCTGGCGCACAAGTAGTACATGGCCTACTACATACATGGCCTTTAACTAGGGTGACCAGAGGTCCCAGTTTACTCGGGACAGTCCCGTTTTCAAGCTGCGTGTCCCGGTGTCCCGACAAATATCTCTATAACACTGATATGTCCCAGTTTTCAACATTCACTGCAAAATTGTCCCGGTTTTCGCCAGAATTAAAATAATAGTAGCTGTTTTCAGTGGTTGCAGAGACATTTATCATGTTCTTTTCATGTAAACATGCTCACCTAACCAATCAGAAAACATGAACAAATTCATTGCATGTCTGAATTCAACGCTGAGGCTTTTTGTCAATCACTCACTGCCTGTTTGCAACCCTACGTGCGTGTGTGCGCGTGCACGAACGTTAGAGAATGGGCACGCACGTGCCCGGTAACGTGCGCATTGCTTTTAGGGTCCCGGTTTTAGGCAACAGTGGTTCGCGTCCCGGTTTGAGTGGCTGAAAATATGGTCACCCTACCTTTAACCCATTTAGGCCAAGAATTATTGAATGCTTTAGCTATTGAAAAATCAAACCTCGGTTCGAAGTGAATCGGTGAATCTTAGTATAGAATTGTCTGGAGAGCCGGTATGACAGCCGGTATAATAGGTTTTAAAGAAATATATAAAGAATCCTGCTTGCTGGTCTCTTAGTTGTTTGTCAACTGCATCCCTCTATAATTATTTCAGTTTCTGTTATCTTTGTGGCCTACTAAATTTTTCAACTTCTGCTAGATTTTCAATGTATTTACTCTCGTCTGCCTTAATCTATCTATCTATCTAGGTCGTCCTCAGACGAGCCCTCCATCGTTGTTTCCAGTCTGCCTTAATGCTCCTTTTTACCATTCTGTTAGCATCTGTATATTCTTATTGTGCCTTTGCTTTTGCTCTTATGCGGCTATTTGTCATTGCTGCAATAGGTGAGACCTATTGCATGTACAAGACAGATAAAACCTGAAGGCCAAATTATCATGTGAAGCTTGACCAATCCTCAAAGTATCCATTCATCTGACCGGGAGGGACACCGCACACATATTCTGGACGTACAGGACAGATAAAGCCTATTCATTCTGAACTGAAATGACCATATATGGACATGGGACACACATTTTGCTTTTTGAAAAAGCCTATTCATTCTGGACTGATATTTTGCACGTACGGGACAGGAAAAACCTGTTCATTCTGGCCTGGAGTGACCATATATGGACATGAGGTGACATACATTGTGTTTTTGAAAAACCCTGTTCATTCTGGACTGAGATCACCATATATGGTAATTAAACGGACATTCTGTTTTTGAAAAAGCCTGTTCATTCTGGACTAAAATCACCATATATGGGCGTGATACACACAAAGCCACTCATTGGAAGCGGTTTTCACCGCTTCAAAAATAGCAGATATACAAGCTCACAGCGCGGCACTCTGAGCTTGTAGATCTGCTACTTTTGAAAAAGTCGTGAAAATGTGTGCAAATCTTTGAATATATGTATTTTTATGTTTGTAACTCAAATGTTGCTTCTGGGGGGGTCCCTGGAATTAGATATTTTGAGATGCGGGTCCATGGCCAAATAAATATCAGTTTGGGGGTCCTTCACATGAAAAGGTTTGAGAACCACTGACATAGTAGTCTCTCAAGAACAGACTAACTGAGCTCCAGTTAAGTGAAAAGGACCTTTTCTTTGACGATGGCTGGCCAGATTGCTGACATAGAAACATGATTCAAAAGACACTCATAGAATCGGGTAAAAATTCAAATTTTCACAATTGTTCAAAAATAGCAGATCTACAGCGCGGCATTCGGTGCCGCGCTGCGAGCTTGTATATCTGCTATTTTTCAATAGTTAAAGCATAAAATAATGATACACAATAATGTGTACCCGTTCTAAAACGGCAGCCAGAAGGGTGAGAATCACTGCACCGACGCAATGACTTTTTCCATGTTTGCTTCATTTCCTTGTGTGTTCTTTTCCTTGTTCATTTCTTTACCTCAACCTTATCTCGTTCGTGCCCTTTTCGCAGACACAGTTTGAAGAGTTTGAAAGAGTCAAACAGTTTGTTCAGAGCCTCCTCCCTGTCATCGTACAGTAGAGGCATGAATATGAAGAGGAGGAGGAGGTTATAATTGGATGCTAATGTGTTGCGAGGTGCCGGAGGCTAAGCGTTGTACACAGGACAAGAGTCAAGAGGTGAGGCAGGGAAAATCTGCTCCCATCTGCTCCACCGCTTCTAGAGGGTGTGTGTGTGAGCGTGTGCGCGTGGTTGTGTGTGTGTGTGTGTGCGTGTGTCAGAGGGGACAGATGCTAGCATAGCGGGGGTTGTGATCCCTCCGACAGGTGACAACTCTAGCGGCTCTGAAAAGCGTCTGCTGAGCAGAGCGGGGTCACATTGTTAGTTAAGTACTTTGTGGTCCTCGGGGGCCGTTTGGTCCGTTCTAACCTCCCCAGCCGGGGGCCCTGCATGGGGGACAATGTTAATTAGCTACTTGTTTTATTCATTTATTTTATATACTGTATATATATATATATATATATATATCCACGAGTTTCCAACGCCCCGTAGTGCATTGCGCAGACGCTGTACCGAGCTTCCGGCGCCGCAGCCGAGTGTGATTTACAAGCTCACAACAGGCTGCATCTGCGACGTCAGCTTGTATGTCTGCTGTTAAACCGGAAGTGTGGTCCAAATAATCTCCAGTCGCCTCCAGCAAACTCCAGCGGAAAGAGGTGGATATATTTATATATTTGTTTAGAACTGGCGGCACTCACGGTGTGGTCATGTTGACCATGCAGGCACCATTTTGAAGGCAGTCCAAATGGCAGGGCATGGGCTCTCAGAGTGGGGTTCGGACTCTGAACCCCTAGTTGCTCCCGGTGAGCAGGTTGGTGCCTTGCATGGTTTCCTCCGCCATCGGTGTGTGAATGGGTGAATGTCATGAATGTGTGAATGGGTGAATGTGATGCACAATCTATGTAAAATCAGGGGGCGTCCCCACTGATGACAGTGAAGTGACAATTTAGACTTTTAAGATCTTCTTTAACACATCTACTGCCTTTTAATCTGAAGGGATGCTTGGTGCCTTGGTGCCGCGCCGTTTCCTCCATAGGCCGTCGCTATTATTTTGAAGGGCCGGAAGGGGGTTGTTTTTGTTTTTCTTTGGATTATCACTTGACGTCAACGACTACGTCATCTAGTCACATGACAGTGTGGGTCCAGAAGGGAAACATGGCTGCGCCCAGCCTAGTCTATTGTTTATAGTATACAGACCAGCCTTTGTATAAAAATGTCTCTTTTGAGTAAATGAAGTCTCTTTATGGGCCTCTCAATGGATTTACTATCAAGGACGTTCACTTCACGTGCACGCCCGTGCGTTGTAAACAAATCGCGGACATTACCGATGCGGGCGGGAGCGGAGCGACGTACAGTAAGTAATTATACCTTTATTTACTGTATATACAGTAAGATTGACAGTCCTCACCGTCAACGGCACCATGATTTTAACCCTTTCAATGATGGTGAGGATTGTCAACGGCAGCAGAACTGTTAATACCCAATGAAAAGGATGAAAAAAAAAATGTATGATATTCCCCCCACCTGGTACTTTGTCTGGTACGGGGTCTCCTCCCAGTGGGATGTGCAGCGAGGACTGGAGATGCCTGAACCAACTCAGCTGGCTCCTTTCCAAGTCAAGGAGGAGTGGCATTTTGTGCTTTAACTATTGAAAAATAGCAGATATACAAGCTCACAGCGAGGCACCGAGTGCCGCGCTGCAAGCTTGTAAATCTGCTATTTTTGAAAAATCGTGAAAACTTGAATTTTGACCCGAATCCTTCTAAGGTTTTTTTTAAAAAAACCCATGTTTCTGTGTCAGCAATCTGGCCAGCCATCGTCAAAGAAAAGGTCCTTTTCGCTTAACTGGAGCTCAGTTAGTCTGTTCTCGAGAGACTACTATGTCAGTGGTTCTCAAACCTCTTTCATGTGAAGGACCCCCAAAATGATATGTATTTGGCCACGGACCCCCATCTAAAAATATTTAGTTCCAGGGACCACCCAGAAGCAAAATTTGAGTTACAAACGTTCGCTTTAAAAATACATAATATTCAAAGATTCGCATTTTCACGACTTTTTCAAAAATAGCAGACCTACAAGCTCGCAGCGCGCTGTGAGCTTGTAGATCTGCTATTTTTCACTGGTTAAAGCATTCAAAAATTCTATTCTTCATCCTATCTCGGATCTAGGGAGATGCCAGCCACCCGTCTGAGAAAACTCATTTTGGCCGCTTGTACCCGCGACCTTGTTCTTTCGGTCATGACCCAAACTCTCCTGAACTTGAATGCAGCGTCTTATGTTGAAAGAATTGTCCTCTCTGTGTAGAAATCCATGCCGTACGCCACATCTCTAGCTTATAGTAAGGGGAACATAAGAAAATCTGCGAAGTAAATCGTTACCAAGAAATTTCTTCACCAATGTGTTTCTTTTTTTTTTCTATAATTTTTATCCCACAATTTTGTAACCCATTTTTTCACCCAGTGCCAATTGCCTATGTAATCCTGGGCTCTGCTCTCCCTCTGCCAACCTGGGGAGGCAACGGACTGACCTCATGCTTCCTTCTATGCATGAGGAGTCCAAGTTGCTTCTTTTCACCTGACAGTGGAGATTTCCCTGGTTTGGACGTAGCGCGTGGAAGGAACACGTTATTCCAACCAGTTCCTTTCCCCTCCATCAGGCGCCCCGGCTGGCCAGGGGGAGGCATTATTGAGAACAGGATTACGTGCATGTTTTTGTGAGGGTATCAACCCTAGGAGACACGGGGAGAACATGCAAACTCCACACAGAAAGGCCCTATCGCCAAACCCACCTAGGGTGTGGGCGCTGATGACGCGGAGGAGGAACACGCCGCCAGTGCCCACAGCGTCCCCCGGCGGGAATCGAACCCAGGACCTTCTAGCTGTGAGGCGAAGCGCTAACCACTGCGCCACCGTGCCCCTACCAATGTATTTCTAAAGGTGTAATAATCAAACATATAATTTTCCAAACAAATCACTCACGCTCTAACGCTCTAACGCTCACTAGAGGATGACACAGGAGTGGATTTTCACTCCTGTCCCGTCCCACTCCCGCAGAAAATATCCTGTCCCATCCCAATCCTGGGCCAGAGTAAAAAAATAGATCCCGTCCTGTCTCACTCCTGTACAATGGTCCCATCCCGCTCCTGGTCAAAATCACTCCCGTTCACATCCCGCTCCCGAATTAAAAAAAAAAAAAAAAAAAAATCGCGCAGATGTTTTTCTATTTTGATCCATATTATATTTGATATCATGTTTATTATTATATAATGTATAATTTTATAACGTTCGCAGTTCAAAGACCTCACTTTCCTGTGCAATTTATTTCTGCGATTTGATGAACTGGTCTGGGATGATTCCCGCTCCTGCCCACTCCTGTTGATTTTCATTCCTGTCCCGTCCCGATCCTGGCATTAATACAAATTTGACTCCTGTCCTGCGGGAATCCTGCGGGACCCACGGGACCCACGTGAATTCCTGTCAAATGTCATCCTCTAACGCTCACGCTTATCTACGTTTATCTATTCACTCGCTTCAGCAACTGATCCCAAAGTTCACATGGTATTGGCCATTAGCATTATACCAACGGTGACGGAGCCCGAATTTCATTTCTCCCAAATTAAAGCTGTTTATTAGCGTTTTCTACTGTCTGTTGCCAGGGTTACGGTCTGTTCCTCCAGGCCATGGGATCTGGAGCCCCACACACACACACAGCTCCCTCTCTCACAGTTAGGAATGTGCATTCTCTCAGGAATGTGCTCTCTCTCTCTCTCTCTCTCTCTCTCTCTCTCTCTCTCTCTCTCTCTCTCACGCTTTCACCAGGTGCGTTTGATGTGTGTCTCATCTTCCAACGGGTAAATAAATATACACTCCTCCATGAGCTGCTCCTTACATTATGATGCTCTCACGCACGCACCAGTTACAGTAACTTTCCCCACAACCCACACTCTGCACATATTTTGGAGCACACATCTTTGAACGGGTAAGGTCTAGTATGTACTAAAAGGTTGAAATTCAACAGCATCATGAAAAAACCCTAGTTTGACCCCTCACATGCTACTTAAAGCATAATTATATTTTGTATTTCTTTCCTCTATAGTAAATTAATGGGACACAAACACAAATCAGTTTTTTTATGAGGTTTCCCCCGGGATTTGAATTTCAACCTTTTAGTGCATAGAGAGAGATCTCTCTCTCTATGCACTAAAAGGCGCAATGAGGGCCTCTCCAACTCTTTTTCCCGTGCTGAATCAGGGGCCCATTATGTCCCTGGTTCAGTGGCTAAAAAGGGGGAGGGGGTGTTCACCAGATGAGGCAGCACAGCATCCTGCCCAGGTAGAGGAACAAGGAGAGGGCGTAGAACACCACCTTGCAGACGGCCTCGTTGCGGCAGAAGGCCAGGACGTCGGCCCTCATGACGACCGTGGGGTCGTAGAGTCCCGGGCGGCTCATCACGGGCCGGCCGCGGTAGCGCCACGCGTGGTAGGCCAGCAGCGGCGCGTTGAGCAGCAGCACGAGCCACTCGCTGGCGCACAGGAACATGGCGCACAGGAGGCCGTGGAGCGCGTACTCGGGCAGCACCAGGGGGTTCAGCGTCTCGCAGTGCGCGATGGGGTTCGTGAAGTCGCACTTGAGCTCGTCGAACGCCAGGAACTGGTTGAAGCCGAAGATGATCAAGCCGACCGCGACCAGCAGAGCCAGCATGTAGCAAAAGGCCAGAAAATGGAGAGCCATCTCTTCTTCTCCGGGGGGGACCGAGCTCTTGCTTCAGGACAGTGATTAAGTGCAGGACGACACTCGGAAGCTGGACGTTGCTGAGGTGAAACCAGGTGAACTCCCGACGCAGACGACAGGATTGAAGACGGCGATTAAATAGCGCGCTCTACTGGTGACGTAAACGATGACGTAAGCGATGACGAGCCGATCAATTGGGGATCTCCATACATGGGCAGAAGTTGATGTCGTAAAGTAGGTGGGGGCACGGTGGCGCAGTCGTTCGCGCTGTCGCCTCACAGCTAGAAGGTCCTGTGTTCGATTCCCGCCGGGGGGCGCTGGGGGCTTGTTCCCTCCTCCACATCATCAGCGCCCACACCCTAGGTGGGGTTGGCGAAAGGGCCTTTCTGTTTGGAGTGTGCATGTTCTCCCTGTGTCTCCAGATACCCCTCACGCAAACATGCAGTAATCCTGGTCTCTATACTGCCTCCCCCTGGCCAGCCGGGGCGCCTGATGGAGGGGAAAGGAACAATAACGTGTTCCTTCCACGCGCTGCGTCCAACCGGGGAAGTTCCACCCTGTCAGGTGAAAAGAAGCGGCCTGCTCAATCCTCATGCACTAAAGGGAGCATGAGCTCAGTTCGGGGCCCTTCCCAGGCATGGGGGAGAGTAGAGCCCAGGATAACAGCTTAGGCAATTGGCACTGGGTGAAGAATGGGTTACAAAATTGTGGGATAAAAATTTTAGGAAAGAAAAAAAGAATGTGATGTCGTCTTAAGGCCCTCTTACATCTAACAACTTTGAAAAGATTTCGGACAGATTTGTAAAGATTTCTAAAAGACTACCCTCTCACACTATAAGATTTAAAAAAGATTTTCCAAAGACTTAATGATGATTTTTAAAAGATTGCAGTTGTTAGATGTGAGATACCTCTAAAGATTTTGTAAAGATTCCTTTTTATTTGCTGAAATCTGTCTGAAATAGGCCATGATACTTTTACTTAAGTAAAACATGTGAGTACTTTTTCCATCACTGCATGCACACACACCGAGCCCCGCCCTCCCTCAGTCCTATCTCGTCCTCTCCTCTCCTCTCAGTTGAGTCTATCCGGCGCAAATTGATCCTATCAACTTTGAATGTTTGAACTATTATGATACGCGGTGAAATAAAGGGCTGTCGCAGCCGCACCAACAGCTACTAGTAGCGACCAGGCTGGCAGCTCAGCGTTTGGGGAATGAATGGCTTTTGGCTCACTATAGCGTTCTGTTTTGGTTGTTACGTCATTGTACTCGACATTCAGTCAGACTCAGCCTCGATTTGTGAAAATATCAAACCAGTTTGATATTATCGTAACAGAATCTGGGTCTCAAGTCGGGGTAAAAATCGAGTCGGACCACTACCTCACATTTAACGACTTAATCACGGGAGCGCGCCGCGACTCGTCTCGATTTTATTACGACTGAGAAATCTTTTCAAAGTTGTTAGGTGTAAGGCTATAGCTTTAATCAATCAACCAACCTACCGGTGTTTCGGCCAATCATTGTGAGACACATTCACGGATTAAGTCAGGGGTTTTCAAACTGTAAATAACTTTTTCATCCACGGCACCCCTGAATTACCCTATTAATTTTCAGGATCTTACATAAGCGACGCAAATATGTACATCTTTCCACCATGAGATATGGTAGGCTAGGCCAAGGAGAAATATCTGTTTCCATCAGAACGGAATAACGTTATACTTGACGTTTAACCACTTGAAAACCAGTATCCCTATTCCGGGGGGAAGGTTCAACAAAAACAAAAAAGTTGGCCGTAGATGGAAAAATAACTCATCAAGTACAGCGCAAATCAGGTCTCCACATAGTGAAATGATATTGATGTAGTGATATCGCTGAATTCCAAATATCATCAAATTATTCTGAGGCACCCCTGGACTGCCATCACGGCACCCCAGGGTGCCCCGTCACCCACTTTGAAAACCCCTGGATTAGGTGGTCGTTCATGGCGAGATGTGTCAACGCAGGTTGCAGATCAGAGGTGGACAGAAGTGTACACAGAAGTGCCGTTTCACAAACTTAACACATCCTGACGTTGGCAAGACAATCGATTTCCAGGGGATTTGCAGCTATATGTTTGCTATTTTTTATGACCTTCTCTGACTTGGAAGTGTAAATCTAGTCTACCTATGAAGGTGGATTCTGCTTTTCAATGGGAATGGAGTGGTTTCTAGGCATTTGCGAGTTTCTGCAAAACGACGCTCCATTCTCCATAAAATGTTGAATGGCGAAAGAGGGAAAGAAACCTGTTGGAAAAATGCATTTGCATTTTCAGGAAAAGAGCAATAAATGCTAAAGAGTTGGAAATGGCACATCGGTATTAGAGCAGTGAAGTCTGACATCATTTACCCATCCTACCTGGTTCACATTTTTTTCCCCCCAATCTGAATTCCCATAGACTTTTTTTCATATTGCGTCATATAAGAACTGTGTTCCAAACATAAACAAATGATCTAAGCGGTTTGACTCATATGGATGTGAAGAATCAAATGATGGTGAGAAAACGCTAATGTTACTGTTGCCGAATTAGTTACATTTTCGTTAGAAACAGGCTTTATCAAATATGAGTGAATGGCTATCATAAACCATACAGAGCCACCTCCACGACAATATCGCGCAAACCGTTTGTTTATCTTTGGACCACAGTGCTTTTATGAGACGATTTTAAGATGACCCACTGTTATTCTCCATAGAGAAATGACTTATATAAACCGGGGGATGAGCGAGTCATGACGTGTCATGACTTCACTGCACTATACTGAAACATTTCAGATGATTAAAATACCGGTATGGCTATAAACTAAATCTAAATTTGCTGTCTACATCAACCAGGGACGCGCAGAGAATGTTGGAGAGGCAGAGGCTGACATTTCTAAAAGGGCCTTTTGGTGAAAATATCAAAAATAGCCGATCTCCAAGCTCACAACAAGTTGTGAGCTTAGAGGTCGGCTATTTTCGGTGCTTGATACAACATTGAACTAAGCATAATCAAGTAAATATAGAGATGTGGCGTACGGCATGGATTTCTACACAGAGAGGACAATTCTTTCAACATAAGATGCTGCATTCAAGTTCAGGAGAGTTTGGACAAGGCAATTCTCTTGAATGTTGCCTTCATGTATGGCATGGAAAGAGGGCATTTGCATTTCTTTCACCATAGTAAAACTGCTTTCATGACCTGGAGAGGGCACTTTTTTCAGACGGATAAAAGGGCAGGGGCTCAAGCCCCCTTTGATGTCTATGTGTGCATGTGCCTGACATCAACAGTGGTGAGAACACAAAGAGACAAGCGAATCGCTCTTCTCTCCCTGTGTCATTGTTTACGGGTGTTTCAGTGAACGCTGTTCTCCAGTCTGAAACTAAAAATAGAACGGTAATTGGACGCAATCAAGGGTACAAGAACAAGACCTGAACGAAACCTCTCCTCTCTGTCGGAGGAGAGGAGAGGAGAGGAGAGGAGAGGAGAGGAGAGGAGAGGAGAGACTGCCAGGTATTTATGTAACCAGTAAGACTCCCTAATCGGGAGATAAGCGACCGTCAGGTCGCATACACAAACTTTAGAAGACAATGTTAGGCAATTGACTGAATTCACGTTGACGTCACAGTTGAAGGGGAAAACCCTACTAAAAGCCCATAGAGTTAACACAGAAATCGCAAATTTAATGCAATTTCCGAATAGTGAAGTATAAAATACGGCTAGCATGATCAAGAACACAAGATAGTAAATGGCACAAAGCGTTATAATTTACTTTACCATTCAAAATAATGATTTGTTGGCTTTAAGTCCAGCAATTTCTGTGTTATTTTACCGTTCAAAGCTGATGTCAGCACTAGGAAGTTGCTGAGAAATTTGCTGAGTGCGCGTGCGTGGGAGGGCCGTGAATAGGGTCTATTAGGAGGGAATATGGGAAATGGGACCGATCCATGTTGATGACATGACTTTAGAGATACTGTGGTAGTGCTGGGGGTTTACAGGAAGGGGCAGTCAGTGTGGAGACCTCATATATATATATATATATATATATATATATTTCTTTTTGAGCGGTGGAGCCGTGTCCTATACGTGGCCGTGTGTGTGGGTATGTATGTATGTATGTGTGTGTCAGAGATTGCGTTAGACCGGAAATTGCCGGATTTGACCGATTTATAATGACAAAGACCGGAAAATATAAACCTCATCGGACATAAGGACCGATTGAAAATGACACGGCAGTTCACCGCAAATCTCTCTCTCTCTCTCTCTCTCTCTTTCTCAATGTCTCTCTCTCTCTCTCTCTCTCTCTCTCCCTCATCACTCTCTCTCACATGCACGTCTGGTTGCACAAACACACACGGGTTAAGTTACACTTTTTCCTGTTAATAATAACCTGTGTGAAATAAGCTGCATTGGGAGGTAAACGGGAGACACTTTATTGTGAAGGTAAGACAGGAAATGATAGTTGTTGCTGGGTAGGCCTAGTTGTCGGTTTGTTATGTTGTCGCTATGCTCTCTATGAGCTGCCTTGGTTTTGGAATATGAGCGCGCAGTTTAAGTTATAGTACATGAATGGACAGTCAAAAATAAGTTGTATTATCAGAACTGTTTAGCCTAAACATTAATTTGCGAACGGGGCGCTGGGGGAGAGAGAAGACAGCAGTCCATTTCAGCGTCATTTTGCAATGCGCACTGTGAACCCATGGGAATTATTGAAGGCACGCAGGACAACTACAACCCATATAAAACAAACTTTATACACTCGATTGAAGTTCTTTATGAGGAGATGTTATGGAAACTGTACAAGATCACCACCAAAGCCTTTTCAACCTTCCCAAAGTTGCATAACAGAGATGCAGGATGATCGTGACCACTCGACCATACTAGTGAGTAGTCTATAATTGATTCCTTTCTGGCCAGATTAATCTATCAACCTATGAAACATTGCGCAGACCCCACTTTCAGACTATTTCTCATTATTCTGTACATTATTATGTGTTGGCCTGAAATATGATGCAGAACAGAAACAACTTGTTATGAAACTATGCAGTATCTGTGCAAACACACAGCCTGCGTGAGTAGTCCAATATAATTAATTTCCTTATGCAAGATGATCGATCATCATCAAAACATACAGCTTCGGAAGCTGTATGTTTTTTGTACAGCCTACTACTCCTTTACATTCAATTAGTTCAGTCCCAACTATACAGCAGGACTTAAACTGTTGTTATTGGCTATGTTTTTGCACCTGCTTGTCATCCATGCATTAAAATTATTATGTCCGGTATTTTTTATCAGATGTCCGATAAATTTTAATCATGTCGGTCACGGTGACCGGCTGTTAAAAATCCTAGCGCAACCTCTGGTGTGTGTGTCTGTCTGTATGTAGCCTGCAGTACCTTTTCTGACCACACATGTTAAGGGAGGGGCGCTGTTGTTCAGGCCACTGAGGCCAGGCACACTCACACTCACGCGCGCGCGCACACACACACACACACACACACACACACACACACACACACACACACACACACACACACACACACACACACACACACACACACACACACACACACACACACACAGCCTCCACCGCTCAGTTCACACAAGTGTGATTTCTTTTTTATATATATATTTCTTTTCTGGGGCAATCTGCCCAGATCATGCATGTCACACGTGTCTTTTTCTTCTTTTTTCGTTTTTCACTCTCAAAAACACCGGCAATGTAATGCATTTGAAACTACATTGCAGTTCACATCATGGGGTGGCCACTGCTTGCCTCCTGTGAATTGTTTTATTTTAATTTTTGTGTATTTTTATTTCGTTGCTGAGTGAGGTCGTTGCTGAGTGAGATAATTCAAATCTCTGCTTCTGTCTCTGGAACAACATATTTTGAGATGGGGGGGGGGGGTCTGTGGCCAAATACATGTCATTTTGGGGGTCCTTGACATGAAAAAGTTTGAGAACCGCTGATTTAGAAGAAGGATTTTAGAAGACATTTAGAGAATCTGGTCAAGACATTCAAAGACTTTCAAGAATTTCAAGAGTTTTCAAAAACAGCTCGCAGCGCGGCACAGAGTGCAAGCTTTTAGATATGCTATTTTTCAATGGTTAAATCAAAAAACATTATGGTTGAATCGGTTAAAATCCAACGTGACACAAATGCGGTCTGAATGGGTAATTTACGATAAGTAAAATTAAAGTAAAATTATGGAGATATGAGGTTTCTGCTCACAATTTACAAATTGAGCAATAATGAGACGAGTAGTTTCAGCAGGTGATTAGGCTAATGTGCTTTTAATTGTCAGTGTGTGTGTGTGTTCTTTTGCTGAGTTACGCAGATTGGGGTGTGCTGGAGTAAGCAGTGTCTGCTGAAACAAAAATAAATAAATATACATATTATGTTGTGGTCACACCTGCTCATTTTGAAGTTACTCAACTGTATTTAATGGGGGAAAGTTCAAAATGACTCTGGTTCATAATTCTCATTCAATCGGTGCGTCCTGGTTTCGTTTGGTTGTCATTAGGCGTATTACAGATACTAGATCAATGATTCTAATCTAGATGAGTGGTTTTCAATGAACCTTTTCAGGCCGCGATGCCCCCCTTCATCCTTTCATTTACTTTTTAAATTAAATGTGTACCTCTTCAGGTTGTGACCCCAAAAAGAATCATATTTGAACAGAGAAGCTCCCTCCTCCTGCCAATTAAAGCAGCATTAATTAGGCTAATCACCCCGTTGAAGGCTGTCCGCTCTGCACTGGGACGTCCCGGCAGGTCAGCACATTAAGACGGCAGCAGTGTTGATTTTGTCTACTAAAACTATGATTTTTTCTTTTGTCAACTTTGTTTTTTTCACTGACGAAAACAAAATAAAAACTAAGCTGTGATGATTAAAACTAAGCCTGAATATATTGACAATTTCGTCAACAAAATAAAAACTAGACTAAAACGTTAGGGAGGGACTAGTGGAGAAGAGAGTCATTTTATGTTTGGTTGCTCTCAGGTGTTGCGTGCTGAAAATAGCACATCTAAAAGCTCACAACGCGTCGCAGCGCGACACGTTGCTTGATCTATATTTATTTATAACTTCTATTTCCCCCCTGGACCCATGCAGAGTGACTCGTATTTCAGGAAGGTAGTTGTGACGTAGGCGTTGTCGTTGCTGATTGGATGTTGTCCCAACGAATCAGAGTAGGGTTATCGTAGCAACGTCATCATAAACACGCTCAGCACACTGGTGTGTTTGACAGACATCACCAAAGACCAATCGGAAGCCACGGATGTGTGAATCCCGCTTCTATGTCCCACCTCCCTTTGGAGATAGTGAGGCTTTCCAGTCTGTGATGCGGAGAGACAAAAAATTATGTCACTCGCGACTTCTGAAATGCATCACACCGAATTAGAGTTCGGAAATCTACAGAAAACGTCAGAAAGTCGGAACTCTCCGAAGTAGAGATGGACCGATTGCAAGATTCTTGGCCGATACCGATCCACCGGTTTTATGAAGGTCTGACCTGCCAAAACTGATTTTTCCGATACCGATTTCTTTAGCTAAGAACTAGAAAATAGGGTTGCTCCAATACCCTTTTTTCAGGCCAAGTAGGCCTACAAGACATACTTCAATTTGAGTACCAATAAGCTAGAAGAACACTAATGCCAAATCAATCACAATAGTACAATATCCAAAATCACAGACAAGATCCAGTCTAATATGACCGTCTGGACTAGGCAGGAGGAAACTAAAGCAGGTGACACATGCTTGTTTTTCTCCCCTTCTTTTTGGAGAAGACATTGACACAGGATTATGGAAAATATCCTTACATTGCAAAGGTAATCAGCACCATCTGTATTCTGTAGGCTGCCACTAAGTAGACTGGCTGCTGCTTGCTAATGTTTACTTTAGTCACAGGACCAGAGCATCATGCTGTGCAGTGCCATAGACACAATTGGCATAAAACCGGTATTTATGTCAGTGACTCATTCGGCCGGTTTGATATCATACCTGCCGATTTTTGATATTGGCCGATTCCGATTTCCATCCCTACTCCGAAGAAAAGTTGGGTTTCGGAGACTATATGAACGGGCCTAAAGGCAAGTTTATATTTTCACCTGACAAAACCCGCCAGCCTCATACCCTTTGTTCCTCTTCTGTACAAAGGTCATTTGTTCAATTAACCGTGGATTAATTTGCAATTAGCTTTTTGTTCATTAGTTTTGCGATAATGGGGGAAAAAGGGTATATAATACACTAATTGGAGTATTATGCTAATTGGACATCAACTAATTTTATCAAATGGCAAGACGGTTTGCGGGCCTTCGGGGGAAAAGAATGTGGGGGGGGGGGGGGCGTGAAGGGGGGAGGGGGTTGTGCCTTGTCTCATCAACACTAACCTTGGAAAAAGAGGGTGAGAGAGAAGACAGACTGTGAGTGCGAGGGATGCTGACAGAACCTTCGGTAAAAAAACATAGGGGTCACGGTGGCGCAGTGGTTAGCGCTTCGCCTCACAGCTAGAAGGTCCTGGGTTCGATTCCCACCAGGGGATGCCTTGGGTGCTGGGGGCGTGTTCCTCCCTCCGCGTCATCAGCGCCCACACCCTAGGTGGGGTTGGCGATAGGGCCTTTCTGTGTGGAGTTTGCATCTCCCCGTGTCTCCTAGGGTTGATACCCTCACGAAAATATGCAGTAATCCTGGTCTCTATAATGCCTCCCCCTGGCCAGCGGGGCACCTGATGGAGGGGAAAGGAACTGGTTGGAATAACGTGTTCCTTCCACGTGCTACGTCCATCCCGGGAAATCCCCCGTCAGGTGAAAAGAAACAACTTGGACTACCCATGCATTGAAGGAAGCATGAGGTTTGTCCGTTGTATCCCCAGGCGTGGCAGTGGGAGAGCAGAGCCCAGGCAATTACATAGGCAATTGGCACTGCTTGTGATTTGCTGTGCGGAGGTAACGAAAGTCGGGGGGATGGAGATACACCCAAACCTAACCTCAGTAAAACTAACACTGGTGAATGCTAACCTGCCGACACTGGTGAATGCTAACCTGGTGAACTGCTAACCTGCCGACGCTGGTGAATGTTAACCTGGGGAATGTTAAGCTGGTCGGACCAACGGTTCTTAACCCAGTTTCTTTTTTAATACACTCGGACTTTAAGACTTGCAAAAAAAACACTCTCCCCTACCGGCACAGCCTGTGTGGTCTACTGGTAGATCACCATCTACTTTTTGGGGCGCCAGTGCGGTAAAGCACAACCCCTCTTGTGTAATGTAATGTTGCTTAATTATGTTTACAGTCGCGTTAATGAAAAGACACGAAGAGTGGACGACTTCACATCATTGGCTGGTGGCTTAACTGCGGTGTTGAGGGTAAGGTTCAGTGCACTTGTTCGAGGAGATCACGACACATACAGGGGCGTCACAAGGCGGGGGAAGTGGGACTGAGTTACTACGGCCCAACGTGGAGGGGTCTTCATTATTTTATACTTTAGCTATTGAAAAATAGCAGATATACAAGCTCACAGCACTGCAAGCTTGTAGATCTGCTCTTTTTGAAAAGTTGTGAAAATGTGTGCAATTCTTTGAATAATATATATATATTTTTTAAAGCATACATTTGTAACTCATATTTTGAGATGGGGGTCCCTGGAACTAAATATTTTGAGATGGGGGTCCGTGGCCAAATGCATATCATTTTGGGTCCTTTACATGAACAAGTTCGAGCACCACTGACATAGGTTTTAAAAAAAAAACCTTCAAAGACAAAAAAACATCATGTTTTTTTTCCAAAAATAGCAGATCTACAAGCTCGCAGCGCGGCACTCTGTGCCGCGCTGTGAGCTTGTATATGTGCTATTTTTCAATAGTTACAGCACAACGTAACGCAGTGAATCCTTGTACCCCAGGGCCCAGACTTTGGTGCGACACCCCTGCCACACATACTTCATTAACCCATTCAGGGTTAGAATTATTGAACGCTTTAACCAGTGAAAAATCTGCTATTTTTGAAAAAGTCGTGAAAATGTGTGCAAATCTTTGAATATGTGTATTTTCAAAGCGAACGTTTGTAACTCAAATTTTGCTTCTCGGTGGTCCCTGAAACTAGATATTTTGAAATGGGAGTCCGTGGCCAAATAAATATAATTTTGGGGATCCTTCACATGAAAAGGTTTGAGAACCACTGACATAGTAGTCTCTCCAGAACAGACTATCTGAGCTCCAGTTAAGTGAAAAGGACCTTTTCTCTGACGATGGCTGGCCAGATTGCTGACATAGAAACATAGGGTTTCTTTTCCAAAAATCTTAGAAGGATTCAAAAGACACTTATAGAATCGGGTCAAAATTCTAATTGTCACGATTTTTCAAAAATAGCAGATCTACAAGCTCGCAGCGCGGCACGCGCTGTGAGCTTGTAAATCTGCTATTTTTGTAATAAGTAAAGCATGAAATATTACGTCATAATGTGTTCAGGCTCAAATGGGTTAATGAATATCCACCGTATAGGAAAGGTCAGAGTGGACAGAGTGAGGGTACGCCCAGGAGGTCACTGTCTATACGTGTCGGGGAGCCTCGGCATTCGATATTCTGCACTTACCGCAATCAATATGGAAATTCCTCCCACGGAATCCCGATCACCGATCGATAATGCTAATGAATGAATGCTGCATGCATGTTTGCCTTGTGGACAGTCACTCACCCACTATATGTGTGTGCGA
Source organism: Nannobrachium achirus (assembly GCF_963921795.1). Classification (NCBI taxonomy): domain Eukaryota; kingdom Metazoa; phylum Chordata; class Actinopteri; order Myctophiformes; family Myctophidae; genus Nannobrachium; species Nannobrachium achirus. The sequence continues at coordinate 11,702,815 of NC_137824.1, read as the reverse complement.
ACGTGCGCGCGCGTGTGCGTGCATGTGTGTCCATATGTGTGTGCGTGTGTCCGTACGTGTGCGTGTGTATTACTATGCTTGTGGGGAACATTTTTCCTGGTCCTCACAAGAACAATGGCGATGGCCAAAACGCAAAACCTCCTCTCTGAAAAATTCACTGTGTTGGGAAAATGAAAAAGAAAATGTGTGTTCAACATTAAAACCTACCTACTATTTCTAGTCACATGAATTTTTTGGGGCAAAATGAGGGGCAGAGCGATCTTGCAGACAGACTGACCATGTGCAGCATAGCCTGTTGTCCTCATTTCAAGTGAAATCCCCCCAAAAATGTCACGATAAACGATACTTTTGCGTATCGTCCCATCCCTAGTTAGGAATAGACTTTTAGAGGTTAGCTTTAGGGATTACAGATAATTTAGGCCTGTGTATACTGTACTTAACTGCACGCTTTGTGTCGTGTACAAGAACTATAGACGATCTACAAGCTCACAACGCGTTGCAGCGTTGTGAGCTTGTAGATCTGCTCTTTTACGGCTTTAGGCTTAGGCCAGGGGTCGGCAACCCAAAATGTTGAAAGAGCCATATTGGACCAAAAAAAACTAAAACAAGTCTGTCTGGAGCCACAAAAAAATTATAAAAGCCTTATATATCGTCGTTGTCGGGTGGAAACCTTGTACTATGTCCATAACTTCATTTTGTATTTATCATTTAAAAAATGAACTTAACTAGTGAAAACAGCCGATCTACAAGCACACAACGCCTCGCACCGCGAGGCGTTGTGTGCTTGTAGATCTGCTGTTTTCACTACTTTTGTGCGTCAGTCTTGTATGATGAAGCAGGGCTTTACTTTGCGAAAAAAAAAAAACATACAAATTTGAAACTTGGAGATAAAAGGTTTCTGCCCAACAGTGACGATTAGAAAAAATCGTTAAAACAAAAATTAAATTCCCCCCCCCCCCCATCTTTTTCCATTTTCATACATTTTTGGAGCGGTGAAAGCGTTCCCAATAGACAGGTATGTCCGTGGGTATGTGGGTGGGTGGCTGGGTGGCTGGCTGGCTGGCTGGCTGGCTGGTCGTGTCCGTAGCCTGGCAATACCTTGAGTGGCCACACACAACACACTAGTTAAAGGAGGGGCGCTGTTTTGTGCAGGCCAGGCACACTCACCACTCACTCACAGGCACAGTTTACTCACTCACTCACTCACATAGGGTACAGCTGCTCAAATTCACCGCTCCACTTCGAACCGAGGTTTGATTTTTGAAAAAGCTCCAGGGAGCCACTAGGGTGGCGCTAAAGAGCCGCATGCGGCTCTAGAGCCGCGGGTTGCTGACCCCCGGCTTAGGCTATACATTTAAAAACGTGTGTATGTGCGTGCGTGCGTGCGTGCGTGAGTGCGTGCGTGTATTTACCGGTACACATCTCTGGACTGGAGTGACCTACCGTACAGTTGTACGTGAGCTTAAAAGTGCGGCTGCTCATTCAGATGAGCTGCCGCTGGCAGAGGTTCACATCGGAGCAATTAGCATGACGGATATTGATTATCCTTCACGGAGCTGCCTCACCTGACTGAAAACCGACCAGGGCCTTTCAGGTGAAAGTCGGATGAATCAGATGCAATGCACGCAGCCGCCCTCAGACTCCCCAAGACAAACTGATACGACTGCTTATCGGCCTCAAGCCCGTCTAATTCCAACACACTTTGATAGTCTGGGATGGCTCAGGGTAGAAGACGGCCAGGCTTAAACAAATATCAATGGGATTGGTAAAGCTTTAGGTTTAACCCAAGACAAAAAAAATCACTCGTCGTAGATAATTCACCCTCCTGGCCCCCAAAGGCAGGCTGAGAGGCGTACTCTCAGCCGGTGTAAAATACAGGTAACCACAAGCACCCCTGGCCGGTCGCATCTGTAACAGTTGGGCTACTGAGAGTTTAATGACTGCTTTAGTAGGCTACACTCGTTACTGTGGAAAATAGCCAACAATAGCCTATAATGTTTATTATTATGATGATTATCCAACGTCTATACTCTCCGCTCCGCCACACTGTGTGATCATCATCATCACCTCTGCGGTAGAGCAGTTAAACTTAAATAAAAAGTATCGAAAATGGTATCGAAAAGGGTATCGTATCGATTCCCAGGTATCGAAAAAGGTATTGTAACGATTCAAAGGTGAACGATACCCTACTTATAGCTTTTCTAAAACAGTTACAATATGGCAACATGAAAACTCTAGACATGTACCAATTAAAACTGTTCTATTTCACTAATACTACACTATAAGGTCTGCTCTGCAAGAAAGTAGTCCCCAGCCACAAGAAAGTAGTTCCCGGCCAGGCTGCAGAAACAACACAGGTGCAGATAATTGGTGCACTGTGGAACACTGTGGAAAGAAATAACGCACCTGGGTTTGATATAAACTGATTAAAGGTGTGGGTTATAGTCTCATATACCACAGCATCCAGCCAATCAGAATCAAGGAATGGAACTAGCCGTTTTAGAATGTGGAATAAACTCCCTGACGCACTTAGAACAACAGACTCATTGCATAGCTTCCACCGTGGTCTGAAGACTCACCTCTTCAGACTCCACCTAAACCCAATGCGCTTACCCTAGCATTCACCTACCCTCAATGATCATACATGAAAGCTAGATATCTATTTGTGCAAATCTTTGAACATATGTATTTTCAAAGCAAACTCTTGTAAATCTCTGCTTCTGTTACCTC
>NC_137824.1:11677585-11695085 GCF_963921795.1 Nannobrachium achirus | reverse complement strand
TCCATTTTTGTTCATGTTTAACAAATGCTTTGTAAAGCATTCCTAAATTATCTATAAATCATTGCTAGATGTTATCAAGAGCCCTAATGTAAAGTGAAGACACTTCATAATCTACAACTGTCTGTTAACGTGGTCTTCACTTTACACTACCAATGATTTATAGATATTTTAGGAATGTTTTACAAAGCATTTGTTAAACATGAACTGTCTGTTAACGTGGTCTTCACTTTACACTACCAATGATTTATAGATATTTTAGGAATGTTTTACAAAGCATTTGTTAAACATGAACAAAAATGGAGGCCACGTTATTAACAGACAGTTGTAGATTATGAAGTGTCTTCACTTTACATTAGGGCTCTTGATAACATCTAGCAATGATTTATAGATAATTTAGGAATGCTTTACAAAGCATTTGTTAAACATGAACAAAAATGGAGGCCACATAAATAGACAGTTGTAAACAATGAATTAGTATATAAATAGCTTGTCTATGATTAGTTTCTTATCTACAAATAACTTATAACTGTGTTATTAATGTTTTAATAATCATTTACAAAGGCATAAAAAGGATTATAAATGTTTTACTAAACATTTACCAATGTATATGAATAGCTTGTAAATGATTAGTTATTTATCTCTAAATAGCTTATAAATACTAAATAACTTTGGTTACAAATGATTTAAAATATATTTATAATTGTTTATAAATGGCTTATTCATGAATAGTTCACTAGTTACTAACAATTTATAAATGATTATTAAATATAGTTATAAATGTTTAAATAAACATGTATTAACCGCTTATTCATTCATTATTACTCATCTACAAGCTGCTTATTAATGTGTTATAAATGTTTATAAATGCTTTATAACAGGTCATTATTGTAAAGTGCTACCAATTATAATGTTATAAAACATACATAAACCACTTTTTCCTATTTCATACGTTGGTTATTTTCAAACATTTTGTACTTTAGATTTTGGTACTTTAAAGTACACTTTGATATCAACACTTTCATACTTTTACTCAAGTACATTTTGAATTCTGGACTACGTCTGCATTGCAGTATTGATACTTTTTCCACCACTGCACCTCGGTTTGAGGCAGGGATCGAATTTGTCTTTGGTCATACTAACAAGATGTTGCAAGAGTATTCTTTCAAGTGATTTCATAATCACTGAAGTGAGAGCTATGGGTCTATAATCCTTATGTTCTGTGTGTGTGTGTGTGTGTGTGTGTGTGTGTGTGTGTGTGTGTGTGTGTGTGTGTGTGTGTGTGTGTGTGTCTACAGAAGTTTGAAATATTTGTTGCCACACTGGAGCCAACTCAACTTTTGAGGAGAAAAGCACTGCACTCGTCCGGCCCATTAGCTTTCCTCGTGTTAGTACACTGAAACACTTTCCTTACATCCTCTTCCGTGATGGTTATTCAGTCTGAGGGGGCAGGTGTGACAGCCTTCAGTATGTCAGAGCATTTTGAGGAATTGTCCAATGATTCGTATCTGGCAAAGAACGTATTTAGGTCATTGGCAAAGCCAAGTTCATTATCTGCATGAACAGCAGAAGTCAGGCCCCTAATCAAGAAACACAACCTCGATCCCTCTGTGTTATCGACCTATATCGAATTTGCCCTTTCTGGGCAAAATCATTGAAAAGGTTATTTGCCATCAATTGGAAGTCTATCTTCAGCTAAATAAGATTCACAATAAATTTCAGTCTGGTTTCAGGAAGGGCCACAGCACCGAAACAGCGCTTGTGAAAGTGGTTAATGACCTCAGGCTGGCCTCCGCCAAGAAAAATGTATCGGTTCTTTTATTGCTGGACCAATCAGCTGCTTTTGACACTCTCGATCACCATATTTTATTAAAACGTCTAGAACACTCCATAGGTCTGTCAGGTACGGCCTTGTCCTGGTTTCAATCCTATATTCATGACAGATCTTATTTTGTCAAATTAGATGAATTTGTCTCCGACAAACACACCATCTCTTCCGGCATTCCGCAGGGTTCAATCCTCGGACCTTTATTGTTCTCCTTATATGTACAGCCACTGGGCGAAATTATTGCCAATCATGGCGTTAATTACCATTTTTATGCTGATGACACTCAGATGTACATCTCTGTAGCCCCAGATGACCCGAATGCCCTCGAACCTTTGCTGTCCTGTCTGTCCAGCATCACACGCTGGATGTCTGCGAACTTCCTCAAATTAAATGAGGACAAGACTGAGGTTCTCATTGTTGGATCTAGTGGTCAGAGGGAATCAATAATGGGTAGACTTACAAACCTGGCTGTAAACAGCAAAAACACAGTAAAGAACCTTGGGGTTGTCATTGATTCTGAACTGAGTTTTAATACACATATCAGTCACGTAGCCAAGACTGCTTTTTTCCATCTTAGGAATATTACCCGAATTAGAGCTTTTCTGTCACTGGATGACGCAAAAACATTAATCCATGCCTTTGTCTTTTCTAGACTCGATTACTGCAACGCCCTTTTTTCTGGCTTGCCAAAAAAAACAACAGACAGACTACAAGTCATCCAGAATGCGGCTGCCCGAGTATTAACACGAACTAAGATGAGGGAGCATATAAGTCCAGTTTTGGCTTCGCTACACTGGCTCCCGGTTGCCTTTAGAATAGATTTTAAAATTATTTTGCTTGTTTTTAAAGCCCTTAATGGCTTGGCACCTTCCTATCTGGATGACTGTCTGAATAGATATGTTCCTGGCCGTCCCCTTAGGTCCGCTACTGCTGACCTACTTGAAATTCCTAGCATGGATATGAAAATTAGGAAATACGGTGAAGCTGCTTTTTGTTTCTATGGGCCGACGGCCTGGAACCGCCTCCCATTATATCTAAGGCAGTCTACCTCGGTGGACAGCTTCAAGTCCCAACTCAAGACTTATTTATTTTCTATTGCTTTTAGATAATTGTACCCTAGCCTAACTGTCTTTGCCTGGTACTGTTCTATTGTTATTGCTATTATCTTCTATGTTAAGGTTTTATTTACTTTTGTTTTGCTGTATTGTAATTATTGCTGTTTTTGTTTTTTATTTTGTTGTGTGAAGCACTCTGGGCTGCATTTTTGTATGAAGGGTGCTATACAAATAAAGTTTCATTCATTCATTAATTCATCTGCCACAAAAGGTTTCGTGGGTTCCTGTCATAGATGTCATGGTGTCCCACACCTTTTTGTGATTATTGGCATTAAATGTGCCCTCCAAACGCTGTCTATGTGCCAATTTTGCCTGCCTCATTTAGATTTTAATCTTTTGTATCAGCCAATTTCATCATCATCATCATCAGGGCTCTTGCTCGGTGGCGGGGACGTCGCCATGCGTAGAGCCAATCAGTTTCACCAATCTTCTCCATTTGGGTCGATCCAGTAGCACAATGTTCCTTTTTAATTGTTGTAATTCATTCCAACTCTGAAATAACTTCACTTATTGCTTGTTTTATTGTTTCAGCGTTAACTGAAACCAAATCTTTGAGTGATCTTTGAGTTTTTCTCCTTTTGTGTATTAACCACTTGAACCCTAGTGTCCATGTTCTGAGAACTTTAGCCAAACATAGCAGATCTACAAGCTCACAACGCCTCGCAGAGCTTGCAGATCTGCTATTAACTACTTGGACCATAGTGTCCATGTTCTGAGAACTTTAGCCAAAAATAGCAGATCTACAAGCTCACAACGCCTTGCGCTGCGAGGCGTTGTGAGCTTGTAGATCGGCTATTTTTAGCAAAGAGCTTTGGACCACCTTGATGCATCGGCTATTCATCGGCCGAAAGACGAGTTTGTTTGCCCTTCTTCCGACTGGCTGAGAGATGTTTTGCTACGCTGATTGGTTAGAGGAGTCTGTCAAGGCAAGTACTCCCTCCCACTTTTCAAGCTGCATATAGCACAAAGTCCAGACTTATATTGTTGGAAGGAACGAGTGAATGCACAGTATGAGGCTGGCTGGCCAGGCTAGGGGTGATACCATATTCGGGCATGGGATGTTGATGTCACTCCACGTCACAATGACCTTTATGTGACGAACCCCACGGAGCGCTAAGTGCATTCATGCAACAGATGAGGCCGAGTCGACTGAGAGGAGAGCATTTTTAGAAGAAACTCTGAACGGCAAACAAAGCCCCCAAGAGCATATTATTAAGCAGACATGGCCTGGCAAGAGACATCGCTGGACACTGTCCGACAACAGCACGCGTTTCACGCCAGAACCATCCGGAGGGACCTCTTCGGACCGCCGCCCCGGGGGGTTCCTCGCCCTCCCATGGCCTCGTACGACCCGCCCAGCGAGGAGGAGGAGCACTATTACTGGTCGGACCCCGAGTTGGAGGGCCTGGAGGACCTCCAGATCTACCCTTGTACCCGGGATACAGAGGAAGCGATCTACCCCTGTGACACAGATCCAGAGGATGGGATCTATACCTGTGACAGGGATACAGAGGAAGGTATCTACCCCTGTGACACGGATCCAGAGGATGGGATCTATACCCGTGACAGGGAGCCAGAAGATGGGATCTATCCCCGTGACAGGGAGCCAGAAGATGGGATCTATCCCTATGACAGGGATCCAGAGGATGGGATCTATACCCGTGACAGGGAGCCAGAAGATGGGATCTATCCCCGTGACAGGGAGCCAGAAGATGGGATCTATCCCTATGACAGGGATCCAGAGGATGGGATCTATACCCGTGACAGGGAGCCAGAGGATGGGATCTACCCCTGTGACAGGGTTACAGAAGATGGGATCTACCCCTATGACAGGGATACAGAGGAAGGGATCTACCCCTGTGACAGGGATACAGAGGAAGGGATCTACCCCTGTGACAGATATACAGAGGAAGGGAGCTACACCTGCACCGCAGATCCTGAGGAATGGATCTACCCCTGTGGCAGGGATGATCAGGAAGGGATCTATTCCTGTACCAGGGATCCTGAAGAGGATGCACGTCTGTGCTGGACCTTCTCCGCTCAGCGTGGATACGACGAGCTCCAGGACAGCGGCGACGGCTGGCAAGCGGAAACGACCTCAGGGAGGGAGGGCGACGACGACGACGACTTCAGCGACTGGGAGGTTCTGGCGTCGGAGAGACGCCACAGCGGGAGCAGCTTGGAGATGCTGTCCGGGCTCGATTGTGGTGAGGAGGAAGAGGAGCATGTCCGGTATTCAGATCAAGAGTCGCAGGCCTCCACACTCGTCGCTTGTCTTTCGCCGGAACTCTGGGAGGCGCCCAACCTCGGTAGCGGCGAGGTCTCCGAGAACGGCTATGCGGTCCACCCAGGGCTCCTATTCTACCCGACGGGGGCGGACAACAGCATGAGTGACGCGGACGACGAATCCAGCGAGTTTGACTTTGAGCTTGACGACGCGGCGGACGGGAGGTTGTCGGCGTACGACGGGCCTCGGCGGCAGCTCCGGGCCTTCGCGTCCCTGGAGGCGCGGCTGGCGCGGGACATGGAGCAGAGGCACGCCTCCCTGGAGGCGCGGCTGGCGCAGGCCATGGAGCAGCGGCTGGCGCTGGAGCGGCAGCTGGCGGAGGCCCGCGAGCAGCAGCGGCAGCTGGCCGCCGCCAGCCAGGAGAGGATGCGCCGGGAGCAGAGGCTGGCGCGCGAGAGGCTGGCCGAGACCCTGCAGGCCCTGGAGGCCATGGAGGCCATGGAGACGGCCCACTACCACCTGCCCCCCTCCCACGGTGCCGAGGCACCCCCCCCCGACCAGGCCTCTCCCCCGGCCAGCGAGGAGCTGATACACCGGCTGCCGCACGTCGCCGTCGGAGACGGCGGCGTGCCCGGGGAGGAGTCCTGCCCCATCTGCTGCGGCGAGTACGCGGGAGGAGAGGTGTACACCAGTCTGCCCTGCAAACATGGCTTCCACAGGCCGTGCGTCGCCCTCTGGCTGCAGAAGTCTGGCACGTGCCCTGTGTGCCGCCACGTCCTGAGCCCGCTCCCAGGCACTGCCCCCCGTCGTTTTGTTCCTTGATTTCCTTTGATGTTCCCCCTCTTTTTTAGTGGGGGTCACTGGCGTTTTGTTTTACAATACAAAATGATTTCTTATTCTGTGCCGGCGCAGCCCAGTTAGCCCATGTCTAAACCAGGTGGGCCCTGCATGGGCTTGCCCGGTTCCAACCCACACCCAGCTTCCAGGCAGTTGTTTATGTTTATTGCACTGAAGTAATTTAGACAATTTTGAAACGTAAAATAGGCAGAGATGTCTAGTAAAGATGTATGTTAATGGAACAATAGAAATAAAGCAATGTCGTGAGCTTGTGTTTTAAAATGTATATACAATATTTGTTATTTATCATTATTCTAATTTTTTATTCTTCTTTTTTTACATTCTTATGTGATGTTTTCCTTTGTAATGGGGAAATATGTTTTGGAGGGGTACGCAATCCAGAAGGGTGTCTGTCTGACTATCCGTCTGTCTTCCTGCCTGCGCGTCCGTCCATCCAGACTGGCATGGACTGGTACTGGCACAGTGCAAGCTAATCTCGAACTGTGCCGGTAGACCAATAAACTAACTGCACAAATATTTTTCAAATTGCTTCATACTTTTTGAGCGGTGCAAACTGCTCCCACGTTACGCTGTGTGTGTGTCAGCCAATAAATATATATATATATATATATATATATATATATATATATATATATATATATATATATATATATATATATATACTGTATATATATATCAGACTTCGCTAGGATTTTAAACTGCCGGTCACCGTGACCGGCATGATTAAAATTTTACCGGACATCTGAAGAAAATACCGGACATAATCTTTTTAATGCATAAATTACAAGCAGGTGCACAAACAGCCATTATCAACAGTTAAAGTATTAGGCCTACTGCATGGTTGGGACTGAAAACTAAAGCTAAAAAGAAAAAGTAGGCTAAAAAGAGAAAACACGCTTCAATCTTGCATTAAGGGAATTGATCATATTGGACTAATCACTCAGGCTGTCTGCATGTGGCACACTGCTTTCACAACAAGATCTTTCTGTTGCATCATGTTTCATGCCAACAATATATACCATGTCTTGACATCAGAATAATGAAAAATAGCAATTGCTTCATAAGGTTGATAAATTCATCATTCATCTGGCCAGCAATGAATCCAATACTTACTGTCGAGTGGTGACACAGACAGTGCGTCCATGCGCATGTTATGCAACTTTGGGAGAGTTGAAAAGGCTTTGTTCTTCCTACTGTCTCCACTCCATCTCCTCATAAAGAACTTCAATCAAGTGTATAATGTTTGTTTATATGGGTTGATTGCTGACCGTGCGTGCATTCCTTAATTCCCATGGCTTTACATGCAGTGCGTGCGTCGCAAACTGACACTGAAATGAGCGAGCGAGAGACAGAGCGGGGGAGCGCCTGAGCGGGAGAGAGAGAGAGAGAGAGAGAGAGAGAGAGAGAGAGAGAGAGAGAGAGAGAGAGAGAGAGAGAGAGAGAGAGAGAGAGCCTGCAATAATAATACATGACCATTGGTTTTTCAATCGGTCCGAATGTCCAGGAGGAATTTTATTTTCCGGTCTTGGCCATAAAAAATCGGTCAAAACCGGCAATTACCTGTCTAAAGAAAATGCTGGGCTAGTAGCATCACTGCCCTGACGAGCATTAACACATGGGCTGCTCAGGTTTATAACATTTCTAGCTGTTGCTGCTGCCGCCGTTCACTCACGCTTTATTTTGAAGAGCCTCGGAAGCTTTGTGCGTGTGCACGTGGGTGTTCACTGACGATTGAGGAAGATAATCCCTTTGTTTACAAACGCTCGCGAAACTAAAATCCAAACGGGAGCCGACCATCGCGTTATAGTGTCGCCGTGAAAACAATCAGATCTCTGCTTCCCTGGCGTTCTTTTCACCTCATTCAGAGATAAAGCCCTTTTTATGTTTCAGAGTAGAATGGAAATCAATGTAACCAGCCTCCGCCATTTTCTCTCTCTCCCTCTCTCTCTCTCTCTGCTACGGGGTGACGTATGGACTCGGGTCATTCAGAGGGCAGGCAGCTGCACGTACAGTTAACCCTTCGTTGACTCGTTCAGGGACGAGACAACTCCTTTTGGCAGGGTGACACCTAGTGGCCTTAACTCGTTACTGAACGAGTTTGGCTCCTTGGGTGTTAAGAGTTGAGGCATTACATTTTGTATAACCGAAAACGCGAGGCGTTGTGAGCATGTAGATCGGCTATTTTCACAATTTCTGCCTCTAGAATATTTGACAATTTGGCCAATGTTTAATTTGCCATTTTAGAGGTGTTAAAAAGTCCTTAAATTGTCACTTTAGAAATGTGCAGATACCCTCTATACACTTAAACTTGTTGGTTTGTTGCGACCGTAGGTCGCATTTACTATCAAACCCTGCACAAAGTGTAAGTCCGTCAGTCTGTCTGTCACACAAAGTGTAAGTCCGTCAGTCTGTCTGTCACACCTCACACGTCACACTCTTGCCCTGCTCATATCTCCGCAACCGTTGCCCCCATCCATGCCAAATTTTGCACACACGTTCCTTACCTGCCAAACTACAACCTCCAAGGACCCCCGGAGCTCCAGGGACCCCCAGGTCCCTGGGGGACCCCCAGATGTAAAAAATGACCAAATGTGCTAAACTGACCAAATGACCACCCCAACGGGGCTGCTCACGGGGAATTCCCGGGGACCACCCACTCCTGGTGCTCCAGAATGGATGCAAAAGTGGTGGCGCCCCCAGTGGAGGACCCCCTACACTGCAGCTCACATAAAATGCCGTAACTCCGGCTAGGAGCGACCGGGACAGCCGGGGCCGGTACCTATTCGTCCGCCTTGCCGGCGCGGAGACCCCACCCCTCATTTCTCACATGGCCTCTTCTAGCGCCACCATGAGGCCGATTCTTGCAAAACACATTTTTGGACACTGCTCCTACAATTTTTGCCCTAAAATCACGCAAATCGGTACACAGTATGTCTACACTCATCCCATCAACATGAATCTCTCCCATATAGCGCCACCTCCAGGCCGATTTTTAAAAACACATTTTTGGACACTGCTCCTACAGATTTTGCCCTAAAATCACGAAAATCACTACACAGTATGTCTACACTCATGTCATCAACATGGATCAGGAAGATTTTGGCAAAACACATTTTTGCCCTATTTGTGGAGTCGAAGCACATTTCCATCTTGCTCGTTAAGAGCGTCACGTGGACATAATATAGATGTGCTGTAATGTATCTACCGCACGCAATGTATCGTTCTCTTCATCACGGCCCCTTCCACGTCCAACCATGTCAAGCTCGCTCACTGTCACGTCATGACTCATGTCCTCCGGGACCCTCGTCTGTTTGACCTCCAAAGTATACGATACAGTAAGCCTGGGTCGAGCCCTGGGGCCCCGTACAGGGCAGGAGCCCGTCTCCTGATCCTGAAGCGCGAGGCAGCTGGATGCACACGTACTGTACACACTGGACGCGTGGCATATACTGTATTATTCAAGAAAATCTTTCTGAGTCAGTGGCGTCAGTTCAGCAAAAGAAATCTAGGTTATGGCAAAGATGGGAGTCCTCATGGAAAAGAGGCGTTACATTTTGTATAACACGGTTCTTAGGTGAAAATAGCAGATCTACATGCTCACAACGCCTCGCGCTGCAAGGCGTTGTGAGCATCGTTTTTTACACAGGTTTCTATGGTTTCTTGGGCTGGATATGGCAGCCTGGAACAGTTGTTCAAGTGCAGCTAAACTTGGCATGTTAGTAAATGTGCCACAATTAACAATAATGCTGCGGAACCTGGGAATATACCATTTTGTCAAAATGGGGAAAATACGAGTGTGGAGAGGAAGTATAATACCTTGTTACTGTAAAGTGGCATTTTGTTGCATTTTGCATTTGTTGTTATTTTTACTATTTAACAACACAATGTGTGTGTGTGTGTGTGTGTGTGTGTGTGTGTGTGTGTGTGTGTGTGTGCGTGCGTGTGCGTGTGCGTGTGCGTGTGTGTGTGTGTGTGTGTTTGTGTATACAATTAGTCCACCCTCCCCTATATTTAATTCATTGAATGATTTATAACACGCCTGGAGGGGCGGATCTATTCAATGAATGACACTATAAATGTATGGCACATTCACACCTCTGTAGATACTAGATAGCACCTGATGAAGCTACGGCGAAACGCGTCGTGCTAATAAAGAATCATGAACTAAGCAGTTGTCCATCGTCGTTCCCTGAAGTGATGCAGTCCCTTCTTATGGAAGGTTTTCCCATTTTTTCTATAGTTTATGTGCATGCTAACTAAGACTTGCACCTTCTGTATATATATATATATATATATATATATATATATATATATATATATATATCAGAGGTTGCGCTAGGATTTTTAACAGCCGGTCATCGTGACCGGCATGATTAAAATTTATCGGACATCTGATAAAAATACCGGACATAATAATTTGAATGCATGGATGACAAGCAGGTGCAAAAACATAGCCAATAACAACAGTTTAAGTCCTGCTGTATAGTTGGGACTGAACTAATTGAATGTAAAGGAGTAGTAGGCTGTACAAAAAACATACAGCTTCCGAAGCTGTATGTTTTGATGATGATCGATCATCTTGCATAAGGAAATTAATTATATTGGACTACTCACGCAGGCTGTGTGTTTGCACAGATACTGCATGGTTTCATAACAAGTTGTTTCTGTTCTGTTCTGCATCATATTTCAGGCCAACACATAATAATGTACAGAATAATGAGAAATAGTCTGAAAGTGGGGTCTGCGCAATGTTTCATAGGTTGATAGATTAATCTGGCCAGAAAGGAATCAATTATAGACTACTCACTAGTATGGTCGAGTGGTCACGATCATCCTGCATCTCTGTTATGCAACTTTGGGAAGGTTGAAAAGGCTTTGGTGGTGATCTTGTACAGTTTCCATAACATCTCCCCATAAAGAACTTCAATCGAGTGTATAAAGTTTGTTTTATATGGGTTGTAGTTGTCCTGCGTGCCTTCAATAATTTCCATGGGTTCACAGTGCACATTGCAAGATGACGCTGAAATGGACTGCTGTCTTCTCTCTCCCCCAGCGCCCCGTTCGCAAATTAATGTTTAGGCTAAACAGTTCTGATAATACAACTTATTTTTGACTGTCCATTCATGTACTATAACTTAAACTGCGCGCTCATATTCCAAAACCAAGGCAGCTCATAGAGAGCATAGCGACAACATAACAAACCGACAACTAGGTCTACCCAGCAACAACTATCATTTCCTGTCTTACCTTCACAATAAAGTGTCTCCCGTTTACCTCCCAATGCAGCTTATTTCACACAGGTTATTATTAACAGGAAAAAGTGTACTTAACCCGTGTGTGTTTGTGCAACCAGACGTGCATGTGAGAGAGAGTGATGAGGGAGAGAGAGAGAGAGAGAGACATTGAGAAAGAGAGAGAGAGAGAGAGAGAGAGAGAGAGAGAGAGAGAGATTTGCGGTGAACTGCCGTGTCATTTTCAATCGGTCCTTATGTCCGATGAGGTTTATATTTTCCGGTCTTTGTCATTATAAATCGGTCAAATCCGGCAATTTCCGGTCTAACGCAATCTCTGATATATATATATATATATATATATTAGGGCTGTCAGTCTATTACAAATTTTAATCCCATTAATCGCATGATTGTCCATAGTTAATCGCACGATTAATCGCAATTAATTGCATATTTTGTATGTGTTCTAAATCTACCTTAAACAGATATTAATACTCATATCAACATGGGAGTAGACAAATAGCCTACTTGCTTTATGCAAATACAGAATATTTATTATTATTTGGAATAATAACAAATACTGTCCATAATAGGCCTAACAAACATATAACAACTTGAGAAAATATCTGCTTCCATTAGGACAGATTAATAGTGAAAGGACCACCGCTCATCGAGGTGCTGCATGTCTGAAGGTCTATGACCAAAAGCTTGCACTTTATTAACTGAAAATAAAGAACATGATTTTGCACACTTTTGAGTGTGCGGAGGCTCCCTTAAATCTTTCATTAGGACAGATTTAAAATAAACTTGGCATTCAATCACTAAACCTCAGCATCCCTATTCTAAGGGGATATTCACCAAAAGTAGCAGATTTAAAAGCTCATTACAAGATGCTACAAGAGCTTGTAGATCGGCTATTTTTGGTGAAGAGAGTTGGTTTATAAATATAACTCAAGTACAGTGCAACTCAGGGGTATTTTACAAAGCAAGCATGAGGCATTAGAGGGTCTGAATTGGTTTAACTGAAGTAATATTGATACATTCTAAATATTATCAAAGTATTCTGAGGCACCCTGGACTGGTGTTATTGGGCACCCTAGTTCACTATGAGAAACCCAGCTGTTATGATGTAGAGTGTACTAGAGACACTGATGGCTCGTTGGAGATGTGTGGCACACAAGCCATAGTCAGCCAGACTTGCCGGATTTCAGCCGGATTTGGGCCATAACAGGGCCCAAACCTGTTTGCCACTGAGGCAGCCAACTGGTGACACTGCCAATCTTAACTGCTAACCACTGTATGTGGGTTCTCTGGCCGTTGTTGCAAGCATTTGGTGGTCACTGTTAGCATGTTGGTGGTGCGGGGGTCTGGGGAGGCAGAGCACTGTATAATAAAGGACGTCGTAGGCTACTATGTGGTCGTGTACAAGTTGGAGCGCTCCTGTTCTTGGGAGCGTGTGTGTGTCTGGGGCTCGCGCTGTCTGCAGATGTGTCGTTTCAACGCTTCGATATTTGATGCGCGCGACGCCGTGAGCGGTGATATTGTGGTTGTCTGCTGCAAAAATCTCCCCGCCGTTTTGTCTGTCTCATACATAGAGTTATGGGGTCTCAAACTATGACTAGCCCTGCTGCTAGCCACATCACACACTGATTGACTGTTGTCAGCGCATTCGCTTCCTCACTCTCTATACTACGGAGCGCACCGAGGCTCAAACATCAGCTGCGTTAATCGCACGTTAAAAAAAATATCGGCATTAAAAGGATTTGAGTTAACTAGTTAATAGCGCGCTAAATTCGACAGGTATTATATATATATATATATATATATGCATATATATATTATGAGGGAGACCTCATAGTCGTACCCAATCAGGAGGGAATATGGGCGACTGACGGTTGCTTATCTCCCGATCAGGGAGTCTTAAGGGGAGCACACAATGGACGCGGGCGGCTGCGCAGCGTCGCGCCGCGGTATCGGCGCACGTGAAGTGTCGCACCGTAACCCAAACTGGATGCGGCGCGCTGCCACAGAGCACATCCATTTCCCCCGGTGGGGAGAACCATGGGAGAACATGTTCACCGCGCGGCAACGCTGGAAAAAATAGAACAGTGGCGTATCGGCGCGGCAGGCGAGGCGACAGACCCGCGGCTGCGCGCGTCTGACGCCGCCGGTGTGGGTTAGTTCATTGAAAATAATGGAGCCGTATGTTTTGACAAGCCGCTTCCGCACCGCCTCCGCGTCCAGTGTGTGTTCCCCTTTACTGGTCCGGTCCTGTTCATTTGCAAGTGCGACTCACGTCGCGGCAACCATTTTTCTAGTTAGTCTTAGTTTTAATTGTGCGTCAGGTTAGTCAGTTTGCCTGTGTGTGGGTGCGTGCATGCGTGTGTAGCAGGGACGTGCAGAGAATGTTAGAGAGGCAGGGGCTGAAATTTCTAAAAGTGCCTTTTAGTGGAAATATCTAAAATAGCAGACCTCCAAGCTCACAATGCGTTGTGAACTTGGAGGTCGGCTATTTTCACTGCTTGATACCACACTGAACTAAGCATAATCAAGTGAATTCTGGAGATGTGGCGTAACGGCATGGGTTTCTACACAGAGAGGACAATTCTTTCAACATAAGCTGCTGTATTCAAGTTCACGAGAGTACTTTGGACAAGGCAATTCTCTTGAATGCTGCCTTCAGGTATGGCATGGAAAGAGGAGGCATTTGCATTTCTTTCACCATAGTAAAAACAGCATTTATGATCTGGAGAGGGCACTTTTTACAGACGGATAAAAGGGCAGGGGCTCAAGCCCCCTTTGATGTCTATGTGTGCACGTGTCTGGTGTGTAGTATGTGTACAGTGTAGTGTGTGTACAGTGTAACTGTCACAAGGTGTCTCGGCCTCTCGTGCAGCGTCATTTTCCAATCAATAATTGACGCAGAAACAAGTCCAGCGGCTGAGCGGACATGCTAGGCGGTGTACGTGTGGACAGGGGCGTCGCACCAAATTCTGGGCCCTGGGTACAACGATTCATTGACTGGGAACCCATTATTATGCATTATTTTATGCTTTAACTATTGAAAAATAGCCGACATACAAGCTCACAGCGCGGCACCGAGTGACGCGCTGCGAGCTTGTAGGTCTGCTTTTTTTTGAAAAAACCTGTTTCCCATCTCAAAATATTTAGTTCCAGGCACCCCCCAGAGGCAAAATTTGAGTTACAAATGTTCGCTTAAAAAATATATATATATTCAAATTTGCACACATTTTCACAACTTCAAAAATAGCAGATCTACAAGCTTGCAGCGTGGCACTCGGTGCCGTGCTGTGAGCTTGTATATCTGCCATTTTTCAATAGCTAAAGTATAAAATAATTAAGGTCCCTCCACCTTTGGGCCCTAGTAACTCAGAGCTTGTAGGTCTGCTATTTTTGAAAAATCGTGAGGATTTGTGTCAAATCCTTCTAAGGTTTTTTGAATCTCAAAATATTTAGTTCCAGGGACCCCCCCCAGAAGCAAAATTTGAGTTACAAATGTTCGCTTAAAAAATACATATAGGCCTATTCAAATTTGCACACATTTTCACAACTTTTCAAAAATAGCAAATCTACAAGCTTGCAGCGTGGCACTCGGTGCCGTGCTGTGAGCTTGTATATCTGCCATGTTTCAATAGCTAAAGTATAAAATAATTAAGGTCCCCCCCCCCCCCCCTTTGTGACACCCCTGCGTATGGAATGAAAAGCACGGGTACGAGACGATGCTCTTCTACAATGCACCCGCATTAAAAATGTACCGTCGCTAATGGGCCGAGACGGGGACAGTAACTGAATGTACCTAATCTCCAGTGGTGGGAAAAGTACTCACATTTGTTTTAACTTAAGTTAAAGTATCAGCGCTGCAACATAGAGAAGTACTCTGTTACAAGTACAAGTCAGGAATTCTGAAAGGAGCCGTGAGGAGTCAGTAGGAGTGAGGAGGATTTGCGAGGTGTCGTGAGCATGTAGATCGGCAATTTTTGCCTTTAATATTTGACAATTTGGCCAATGTTTAATTTGTCATTTTAGAGTTATTAAAAAGTCTTTAAATTAAAATTGTCACTTTATAAATGTGCATAAACCTATACACTCAAACGATATGTAATGTTGCACATTAAGTTAATCATCTGGGGAAAATAATTTGGGGATCCCCCTGGCCTGGGGGCACCAACCCACAGGTTGAGAACCACTGATCTAGATGATTGGCCTATGATGCATACCCTCTATTCTAACCAGCTCCTTTCCCTCAAATCAGGTGCCCCCCCCCCCCCCCCCCCCCCCCCCCCACACACACACACAAACACAATAAATACCAAACCTCAGAACGATCTGTCCAGATAAATACAATCATTACAGGCGTCATTGTGTGCTCCTTGTTGTGGTGTAAATGAACCTGCGCGCATTGAGAAGCCTCCGACAGAACAATATGAGTCATTAGCTTGCAACCGGCGGTCTCCTGCACACAGAGCCAGGCCTTCCAGTGTGTGTTATACAATCCAGGGACGTGCTGGGCCCCTGATTCGGCCCGGGAAAATGAATTGGAGAGGCCCTCGTTGCGCGCTATAGAGAGAGATATAGTAGCTGCTGCTACTCAAAGATTTGACATTTCAGATCATGACAAGTGACAAGCCAGTGGGCCAATTACATTAGTTATATTTCGTCGTTGTCGGGTGGAAACCTTGTATGTCCAAAACCGTTTGTTTAGTATTGATCATTTAAAAAATGATTTAAACTAGTGAAAACAGCAGATCTACAAGCACACAACGCCTCGCGGTGCGAGGCGTTGTGTGCTTGTAGATCGGCTGTTTTCACTACTTTTGTGCAAACAGTTTAATTTTTACTTTTGTGCAAACAGTTAAATGTTTTTCCTAATGGCCGGCCTGGACCGGCCGGGAATGAACCGGCCGTCCGGGAGTTGTCCCGCTTTTCCCAATGGCCAGCACGTCCCTGATACAATCAGACAGCGGCACCAGAGAGAGCCTAATGGACGCTATGGTGACGAGGCCATCGACGAGCTGTCCTTTGTACACAAAGCTGTCTCTCTTCCTCTCTCTCTCGCGCTGTTTGACTTTTTTATTACAGCGTTCTTTTTTCTTGCTTTGTCCATCTCTCCAGTGGTGTTAAGTCAGACCTTCTCTGACTTCAAATCTACCTATAAGGTCTACTCTGCTATTCAATGGGAATGGAGTGGTTTCTTGCTTGCCTGGCGTTGCCAGCCTCTATCACACACTTCGTTTTGGGAAGAGAGTCTGGGATTTCAGGAAGAGTTTTAATTTCTGGGGTTTGCCCCAAACAACTTGCCCCAAGCCTACAGAAAACACGTGCCCCGTGCATACAACCCTGATTTGCCAACTAGTCAGGGAAAGTTAGCAGAATATCTGTCAAATTTGGGAATAAATTCCTTACCAAACAATTTCTTCACCAATGTGTTCGTAAGTAACATATCTAACAAAGATTGAAATTCAACATCCCTAGCAAAATGTTTGACAGCTAGGGTAATTCTGGGTCTCATTCACTTACTGTACTATAAGGGGAAAAAAATCACTCCCAAAAATCTGCTTTAAGTGGGATGTGAGGGGTCTAACTAGGTGTTTTTAATTATTCTTATCCATTGCAAGCATTTGTTTAGCACGAAAAACATTCCTTGGGCCAAAAATGGACCCCATACACCTTGTGAAAAGTGATGACTCATCACTAAACCATCGTTCTTTTGCGTCTGATTTTGGCCCAATGAATGTTTTTCGTGCAAAACAAATGCTTGCAATGGATTCAGAATAATTAAAAACACCTAGTTAGACCCCTAACATGCTACTTAAAGCATATTTTTGCGAGTGATTTTTTTCCCTTATAGTACAGTGTATAGTAAGTGAATGAGACCCAGAATTACCCTAGCTGTCAAACATTTTGCTAGGGATGTTGAATTTTAATCTTTGTTAGATATGTTACTAGACACCTTTACGAACACATTGGTGAAGAAATTGTTTGGTAAGGAATTTATTCCCAGCCAGGGTTTTATTAAAATTCCCTGACTAAACCCTTGAAGCTGGTTGAGGAAATAGAATCTCAATGGATCGGTACCAGACCGTACTACAACACCACTACCGCCAGGGGGTGTTGTTGTGTTCGGTCTGGTTTATTAACCAGGCAAGTTTCTTGCCGTTTGCGAGTTTCTGCAAAAAAATATATATATATGGAAGAGTTGAAGCGGCACATCTGTATAACATTC
>NC_137824.1:11647585-11672585 GCF_963921795.1 Nannobrachium achirus | reverse complement strand
TGATCAAATAGAATCCATATTTGGATTCACTCAGGCTTATGGCACTTCATTTTTGAGCGGTGCTAACCGCTCCTATACGTGGCTGTGCGTGTGTCTGTAGCCTTTTTTCCTCCGCGTTTTGCCATAGTAAAATGTGTGTACGTAGCATCATGTTTGTCTAGTGATGTCATATGTCGTATGTCTGTAGCCTTTTTCCTCAGCGTTTTGCCATAGCAAAACGTGTGTGTGTAGCATACCCTGTACATCCTAGACTCAAATCCTAGTCTGAAGATGTTATGCAAGCACGACCACCGCTCACTTCACATTGGGTGTGATTTTTATTTTAATTTTTTGTAAAGCGCCTTGGGTTCATGAATGGCGGGGGGGGGGGGGGGGGGGGGTGTCGTCCAATTAATTCTCTATGGAAGTCATGCCTCTATCAAGCTAAGAGTCTTGGAAGAGGCTTGGAAGAGTCACGAAACCACGTGACTTCCATAGAGAATGAATTGGACGACACCCCCCCCGCCCCCTCATTCTCAAAGGACAAGGAGAGGGCCGGTGACTTTACTATTTGTAGGAAGCCATAGAATTCACACAGTGCACCCACGTGCTCTGAGTCTTTCATTAGGCATCAGTCTGTTATCAGGCATGCAAACAGCTCCGAGGTGAATTTAGTTTTTGGGGGGAGCGAGCGGGTGCGAAATCTTTGGGGGTTTTCGGGTGCCTTGCATTGGTTCCATTTTGCAGAGTGTCATACTACACTTCAATCAGTACAAATCTATACTATATATTAACATTAGTTCCCTGATGAGATCATACAAAATATGACAGATGCTAATGTATTCCTAAATGTAACTTTTAAAATGACTGGCTCAATATTATCGACCATCCAGCTAAAAAAGTATGCTCCCACTGCTGAGAATAAACTACCTAAGGGGGCTGTTAAACAACTTTAACAGTAACATTATGAGTAAGTTAACATTAACATTGTCAACATGAACCTTATCTACTACAGTGGTTCAAACTTTTTCATGTCAAGGACCCCCAAATTGACACTTATTAGCCCTCAGACCCCCATTTGAAAAGATAAGCCAGGGACCTCCATATTTTATATATATATTTTTTACGGCTCTAGCAGTTTATTCTCAACCATTTTTATTTCAAGGACCCCCAGTTTGACATGCATTAGGCTACGGACTCCCATTTAATAGTATTTCTATCTCCGAGACGCCAATTTATATTGTAATCAATGAATTAATTTAACTCTGAGAGTGTGCAAATGGAACCACATAGACCCGTCTGCGTCCTCATTACTAAACCATAGTGTTGTGGGGGCTGTTTTTAGCCCAAGGAATGTACTTTGTGCAAAACAAACGCTTGCAATGGATTCTGAATTGATAGCGCCGTCCATGGCAGCTGTGGTGACTACGTGTTGCGTTCTGTCTGTGTTTTTGTGTTTGTTTGTTTTTGTTTTTGTTTATGTGAAAAAAATTGATTTGAATGCAAAAATGTAGTATGCCAAAGCAAATTCCTATGTGTATTACACAATGGTTAATAAAGAAATCTGAATCTGAATCTGAATCTGAATCATGAGAAAACCCTATTTTTTTTTCCTGTATAGTAAAGTCAATGGGACCCCAACTTTGATTGGCTCCCACAACGTTTCCCATGTGATTTGGATTGGAACACATTCAGAGGTGATAGTAGACACCTTTATGAACACATTCCTTCTCTCTCTCTCTCTCTCTCTCTCTCTCTCTCTCTCTCTCTCTCTCTCTCTCTCTCTCGTCAGGCAGTGGTGTAAAGTAACTAAGTACATTTACTTAAGTAATGTACTTAAGTACAATGTTGCGGTATTTGTACTTTACTTGAGTATTTCTAATTTCCAATACTTTTACTTTTACTGCACTACATGTATTTGAAAACTTTAGTTACTAGTTACTTTGCAGATACAAATTATACTATTATAACATACATAAACCACTTTAGCCCTATTCTATACCTTCACTATTTGAAAATAGCTGATCTTCGAGCTCACAATGGGTCGCATCGCGGCGCGTTGTGAGCTTGTAGATCTGCTATTTTCAAACATTTTGTACTTTTCCATTTGGTACGCGTTGTGAGCTTGTAGATCTTCTATTTTCAAACATGTTGTACTTTTACTTTTGGTACTTAAAAGTACATTTTGATGCCAATCAAACTTTCGTACTTTTACTCAAGTACATTTTTTTAATTCCGTTTAACTCGTAACGGAGTATTTCTACATAAAAAAAAATATGTGAGTACTTTGTCCACCACCGCTCTCTCTGGTCAGGTGTCCTCTCCTCTCCCAGTCTCTCGGGTGTCCTGGTCTTACAGTAGAGGGGACCAGGGGCGTCAATTGGGTATGGCAGGGGTATGCAGCTGCCATACCCTGGGTCCAGGGAGTGAAATAAAAGTTACTTTTAAATATAAATCCATGAATGTCTCTTTGTCTATCTGCGCTTGCAATTACAACTACATATGCAAAATTTAACAAAATGGTCACTTTAACAAGGTATTATAATTATATTCTCCCCATCTTGACAAAATGGTATATTCCCAGGTTCCGCAGGTCAGCTGCACAGGTGCAATGCATTATTGTTAATTGTGGCACGTTTACTAACATGCCAGGTTTAGCTGCACTTGAACAACCGTTCCAGGCTGCCATATCCAGCCCAAGAAACTATAGAAACCTGGGTAAAAAACTGACAAAACTAGTTTTTTCAGACATTGTGAAAATAGCCGATCTACATGCTCACAACGCCTCGCAGCGCGAGGCGTTGTGAGCATGTAGATCTGCTATTTTCACCGTCTTAGAACCGTCTTATACAAAATGTAAAGCCTCTTTTCCATGAGGACTCCCATCTTTGCCATACCCTAGCTTATGCTGAACTGACGCCACTGGAGGGGGCGACCGGGCTCCGCATCAATATTTAAAACGCATTCTAATTAAACTCTGGCAGAGCTGCCAGGGCGTGCGGGCTGGGTGAAACCAGGGGCGTCACAAGTGGGACTGAGTCACTATAGGGCCCAAGGTGGAGGGGCCTTACTAAAGCCCTTTGCACACAGGACAGTTGCGTTTTTTTTTTTTTTTTTTCGTTTGCTGCATGAATAAAACGCATTGGATTTGGGTGTGCAAGGCTGTGCGGAATCGGCGCTGCGGATCCAAAAAGGAGTCATAAAAGGAGTGATGAGTTTGCGACAAGACGCACGAATCGAACTGGGTTCGATCGAGAAAAAACGCACGGCCGCAGCCACTCGTCGCACGGCTAATTCGTAGCCGGTGTGCATGAGGTCGTAGAGAATCCTTGTTTTCTTTTAAAAAAATGAAATTGTCCGTTTTATCCGTGCGGTTAAACGCGCCTGTGTGCAAAGGGCTTTACTTTAGCTACTGAAAAATAGCAGATCTACAAGCTCGCAGCGCGGCACTTTCAAAAAACCTTAGAAGGATTTGAAATATTCAAAGACTTTTTTTTCATGAAAAAATAGCAGATCTATAGAGATATATCTGCTATTTTTCAATAGTTAAAGCACAAAATGTGAGTGAATCCTTGTACCCAGGGCGTAGAATTTGGTGTGACACCCCTGGGTGAAACTAAACGCGCCCCTCACCCACCCACCCACCCACTCATTCATTCATTCATTCATTCATTCATTCATTCATTCATTCCTAAGTCCCCGTTGTGCTTGCTGTAGCACCAGGGGTCTTCGACGTTTTTCAGGGCAAGGACCCCTTATAGCTAAGAGAGAGACGAAGCAGCAGAGACCCCCAGATTCCATATAGTTTCATCGTTTGAATTCATTTTGGATTCATGCCGCAAGTTGTGTTATCGGATATGCAACTTGACCTTTCACTCTGTACTTAGTCTGCTCTTTTCCCCCCTCTAGACCAAACCTCTTTGCCGAAAATAGCCGCACACCTCAGAACACCTTGCGCTTTTAGATTTGCTGTTTTTGGCTAAAGTTCTCCGAATATGGACGCTTAGGGTTCAAGTGGTTAAAATAAAAAAGGAGAAAGAAAAAGAGTTTCTATCACACAAAGATTTGGAGGACCCCCTGTAGTAACTCTGAGGACCCCCTAGGAGTCCCGGACCCCCTGTTGAAAACTACTAGCTGCCAGGGCTGGATTATCCAGGGGCCCTTGGCTCTCAGGGGCCCTTGGGGGAACTGGGACTACTAAAATGAAATGTATAAGTTAATCAAATGTGTGGGCCTCTCCTCTGTTGTCTACAGGTGCTTTCTTGGCCCACAGATCATCACCATGGCTTAAAATCCGAGCTGGGTAGTGCTCGGGAGGGAGGGGGGGTTATGGTGATGCGGCCCTAAAGAAAATATCGGGCCCCGGGCCCTCGCGACACGTGGCACCCTTTTCACATTGGCCTATTATAGCACCACCAGGTGGCCAAAAACAAAAAACTACCTGACCTGCCCGAAATCTGTTCTCAGAAGAACACTGCTTCTAGTTTTTCTTTGATTTCTTTTCCCACTTTTCTTGCTTCTCCTTCCTTTCCTGCTTTTTCCTGGCTTGGCCACTTTATCGCTGCTTGCAGCTATATTATGGATGGATTATTATGGATTATGGAGACATAATCTATAGAAATGCATCAGCTACCACACTTAAATCATTGGACTCAGTTTATCATTCTGCACTCAGATTTATAACTGGTGACAGCTATAATACCCATCACTGCATACTGTACAATAAGGTAGGATGGCCCTCCCTCGTGGCTAGAAGAGATCAGCATTGGTTTTTATTTATTTATAAAGCCTTAATTGGGAGATTACCTCCCTATTTAAACTCACTTTTGAAATGGAAAACCATTCCTTATCAAACGCGCTCTCAGGACTACTTGATCCTTGAGACTCCAGTTGTCTCCACTGAATTTGGGAAAACTGCATTCAGATTTTGTGCCTCAGATACCTGGAATACATTACAGGCTTCACTCAAGTATAATTCTCTTGTTCCCCTCGGACGTTTTAAATCGGACATATCAACTTTGGCAAATCAAAACTGTATCTGTTTTAATTGATATTGATAACTCATGTTATAGAAATTTCTTTGGATCATTAGTGTTATTTACATACTATGTATTCTCATTTCCCTTGCATATTGTTGTTGTATTTTGTATAACTATGTTTTTGTAAATCTGTTGAAATTTGTTGTAATCTCGGCACTCCTGAAAAAGAGGGCACCAGCCCTCAGTGTGTTACAGAGAACTAAATAAGAACTAAAATAGGTTGAAATGAAAAAATGAAAATTATACCATTGTTTTTTTTTTTTTGGCTTGAAGCGAGCCCACAATTGTTTCGAAGGAAACTATACTTTCTAGTTCCCTGATGAGATCATATACAAAACAAAAAATGTACAGATGCTAATTTATTCCTAAATGTAACTTTTAAAATGACCGGCTCAATATTATCGACCATCCAGCAAAAAAAAAGTATGCTCCCACTGCTGAAAATAACAAAAAAACTAACCAAACACCCCTAACATCTCCTGTCCCTGCAGTTTGCAGCTCTCTGGTATCTAAAGAGCGCTCAATTATTCATGGCCCATACCTCCGCCGTTCCGTCCTGGAGCGTACAATCGGGCTAATGTTGAAAGCGTTGCACTAGGGCCACGCACGCACGCACGCACACAAACGCACACACGGATAATTAAACCCCTGGCTACCTTAACCCTCAAAGACCTGGAACGCGCCAGAGTCGCGTTCGATTTTAAACACTTTAACCATTATCTTGTGCTTTAACTATTGAAAAATAGCAGATATACAAGCTTGTAGATCTGCTATTTTTGAAAAATCTTGAAAAATGTGTGCAAGTCTTTGAATATCTTTGACCCGATCTTTGACCCGACTTCTAAATCCTTCTTCTAAATCAGCGGTTCTCAAACTTTTTCATGTCAAGGACCCCCCAAAATTACAGGTATTTGGCCGCGGAACCCCATCTCAAAATATGTTGTTCCAGGGACCCCCCCAGAAGCAGAGATTTGAGTTACAAATGCTTGCTTTTAAATAGATATATTCAAAGACTTGCAAAAACAAATCATGATTTTTCAAAAATAGCAGATATACAAGCTCACAGCGCGGCACCGAGTGCCGCGTTGCAAGCTTGTATATCTGCTATTTTTCAATAATTCTATGCCTAAATGCCTTAATTTGCTCTCCTCTCCTGTGTAATCACTCCATTAGCACTGATAACTGTGTCCGTGTGCGCGCGCGTGCACGCGGTAATACTACACACATTACTGTGGGCAGCCATTAAGCATGGGTTCAACCACACGCCACTAATTTGGGACGTCATTTGGATGGATGGACGGACGGACGGATGGCTTGTAGATCAGCTATTTTCACAATCTTCATCCACCTGTTTCCACAAGAATTTACTGTAGCATTATCTGTGGGACACTTCCGGAGAACAGCAGACATACAAGCTCGCGTCGCGTCGCAGATGCAACCGATGTGAGCTTTTGGATCACTCTCGGCTGCGGCGCCGGAAGCTGCCGCACGCCTTCTGCGCAATGCCCGATGGGACGTTGGAAAGTTGTGAATAGAGCAGTTAAGTTTGACGTCATTTACCCATCCTACCTGGTTCACGTATGCATCATGACTTCACTGCTCTATTGCCTCAATAGGGGGTTATTTTTGGGGGACAGTTCAAATGGTACTATTTTGGTAGGTCACCGGTTTAAATATGATTATTTTTTGGTAGATAATGACAAAGTAAATACAGTAAATCAGCTAGATATTTGTATTAATGAGCTTCCCAAAAATAGCTTCCCTCTATTCCATGCATCTATTTGCAGATCAGATATCACGGCTATCCACTCATCTCACTCTGATGTGGCTCAAATCCAAAGCCATCTACAGTCAGGATTTTCTTTGCTCCAGGATTGGTTATCAAATAATCTTATATTGAATAATAAACACGAGTCCTGCAGAAAGTTGTTCGGTACGAAATATACTGTAACCTGTCAATTTATTTTTTCTGATCAGTCTCCCCTCAAAATTGTTGACTCATTAAAGTACCTGGGACTTTGGTTAGATTCTGAACTTTCTTTTAAGCCAGGGGTCTTCGACGTTTTCAGGCCAAGGACCCCTTAGTTATCATAGATTCCATATAGTTTCATTGTTCGACAGCACGATCATCAGTATATTTTGGATTCATGTTAATGTGGGTTTTCAGCTATTTAACCACTTGAACCGTCAATACTTAATAAACTTGACTTTTCACTGTACTGTCTGCTCTTTTCCCCCTCCAAAGCTCTTTGCCAAAAATAGCTGATCTACACGCTCACAACGCCTCGCGATGTGTTGCGTTGTGAGCTTTTAGATCTGCTGTTTTTGGCTAAAGTTCTCAGAATACGGATGCTAGGGTTCAAATGGTTAACTGATTTAGTGCCATTCCCGAGATATCTCGCAAAATTCCCTTTGATGTTCGCAGTGCCATTCCCGAGATGTCTCGCGAAAAGTAATATATTACTGTAACGGCGGTTATCCTACCGGGTACATGCGCAGAAGGTCCCAAGACGATCCGTTTATGGAGCCAGCGAGAGGCACTCTGGACATTTTAATCCGTTAATTTATGGGGCACAAAATGGGTTGTAAAGAGGTGAAAAAAAAACAAGTTTCTATCACACAAAGATTTACAGGACCCCCTGTAACCCCTGTTTTAAGCCTCACGTTGACTTCATTAGAACTAATACAAACATCAGTCATAGAATTATGTACAGATCAATCAGCTGTGTTAGCTTCAAAATAAGAAAACAAATGTCTCAGCAGCTGTTATTTCCTACACTGGACTATGGTGGTATCATTTACCAGAACACCTCTGAAACACATCTCCACTCGTTAACCGTTGCCTAAGTATAATAGTATTTGTAGATTTGTTTTGGGGTGTCCTTATCGTACCCATCACTGTGTCATAGGACATTAACGAAAAAGTCGACAAGTCGACTCAGTCGACTTCATTACACAAGTCGACTCCCACCAGAGAAAGTCGAAAGTCGAAGTTGAAAAAAAGAAAAAATATTTATACTTTCTATTGTGAAAATAGCCGATCTACATGCTCACAACGCCTCGCGTTGCGAGGCGTTGTGAGCATGTAGATCGGCTATTTTCACTATTTCTGCCTCTTTATACAGTATGTGACAATTTGGACAATGTTTAATTTGTAATTTTATTAAAAAGTCCTTAAATTGGCACTTTAGAAATGTGAAGATACCCTCTATATACTTACATTTTATGTTGCTTTGTTTACAGTTGGGTGAGAAAACAATGTTGCACATTAAGTTAATCATCTGGGGACCCCCCCAAAATAATTGGGGGTTTGTGTGTGATGTGATGACGTCATCAAACGATAAAGTCGACTTCAACTCAACTTTTTTTTCTGAGTCGAGTCGACTTGCAAAAGTCGTTAATGCCTTGCTGTGTTATGCATGTGAATCATTGAAGTGGTTATCACCGCAAGCTACATAAGGAGATGTTTTCATTGGTTACTTTTTGTTTTCAAATGTTTCTATTTTAATTATCCAACATACTTAAAACAGTATTTACAGCCATTTCATTCCCTACGACATTCTCAACATCTCGTTTTCATAGTACCCAGCATCTCTAGACCAATTGGGAGACATGCTTTTAAAGGAGTAGTTCACAACTTTTCAACCTCTTCATATAATAGGTCCTCACTAATGTTCATAATAAAATAGCACATTTTTTTTTCTATTCAGTCTGGGTCTCATATAGGAGAGCTTTCAAATCCTTCCTACCGGTGACATCATCGTTTGACAAAAAAAAAATATATATATATATATTTTTGAAAAAAGAAATTAGATTTTTATTATCACGAGAACAATGGCTTCCACATTAACATTGCAACTTTTTCAGGAATAGAAAGCCTGCAGTTTCTATTAGCTTGCATTTCCCATTGATGATGTCACCAGTAGGAAGGATTTGACCCACCCACAGCTCTCCTATGAGACCCAAACTGAGTAGAAAAAAATTGTGATATGTTATCATGAACGTTAGTGAGGTCCTATTATATGAAGATAGGTTGAAAAGTGGTGGAGTGCCCCTTTAAGTTCAAAGCACCATCAGATTTGAACATCCTAAATTTCTTCTTCTACCACTTTTTCTAGTCACATGTTCAAATACCGGATTCTGATTGGTTTAAAACAGTGGTAAATAGGCCAACAACCTTGAGTTGGCTCATGGACCCCGCCCACTGTTGTGTTGCAGTTGTAACATTTCCAAGATCAATGCGCCTTCCAAAAAGTGCCGTCCAGTTTCTCCATTCGCGGCCGCTCTCTTATTTTGAAGGCCGGAAGTAGATCGAGCTCACAATTCCCAATTGACGACCTTCACGATTGACCCACCGTTAGTTCAGGTTCAGATGGTAAACAAGGAAGACCGAAGGAGGATCTATGTTATCATGGTTGTGCTATTTTAGCGAGAACACCTTCTTTCATGTTGATCCTATTCACCGTATTCCTGGCCCTCTCTAGGGAGGCTGCCATTGCCTTTTACAGAGGGCGCTAGAGAGTTTTTCTCTGCGTGCCGCTTCAAAAACATCTTTTCACTTCCTCCCAAGTCTAAGAACAAGAGATCCCAAGTAAGGAAGTGACAGGGAATTGTCTGTTGCCAGATTTTGCCAAAGTGGCCAGGTCTATGAAAAATAAGCCCAATAGAATTAACTAGGCTCAGTTTTACTACTTTACATTTACATTTGAAAATAGCAGATCAGCAAGCACACAATGTCTCACATTGCGACACATTGTGAGCTTGTATATTTGCTATTTAAAAGAATATTGAGGAAATAAAAACTTAAATATTTTGAATGTTTTTGAAACATTTTAACAACACAAATCTGTGTGGTGGTCCCTGGCACCACATATTTTCAGATGGGGGTCTGCGACTGTGGACAAATATGTCAATCTGGGGTCCTTCATATGAAAAAATTGGGGAACAACTGGTTTAAAAAATATTAGAAAGTAAGCCCAATAAGCAACTACACGATTTTTTTTTGAAGACACAAATTGCTTATTATAAGCAGACATGGCAACACATGTTCATTCAGAGCTCAGAGCCCAGAACGCCTTTTACTGACATTTTAATGCAAGAACAACAGGAAACCAAATGATGTTTTTCAGCCTCTTTCAAAGAAGGTCTCAGCAAGAAGAGTCACCAACGTCATTTTAGGGCGTTTTAGGCTCCATGGCCATCCGCCATGACACTTTGGGTGGCGGAAGTGCCACCCAAAATAACATTAGCGTCACTTCCGCCACCCAAAAGTGTCATGGCGGCGTCCAGGCGGCGTCCCATGGTGTGCCAACTTCCGGGTGTTGTCTGTTCCTGCCTAACCTTCCTTGGCCTCTTTCAGGATATGAACAGGAAGCCGGGGGCGGGGCCAGGAATAAGGTGAATACTGGCCGGCTAACCACAACCTCCAGCCCTGATCTCTCACATGGCCCTCTTCTAGCGCCACCATGAGGCCGATTCTTGCAAAACACATTTTTGGACACTGCTCCTACAGATTTTGCCCTGAAATCACGCAAAGCGGTACACAGTATCTCTAAAGTCATGTCATCAACATCTGTCCCATTTCCCATATTCCCTCCTGATTGGCTACGATTGCCTTCTAAAGTTTGTGTATGTGACCTACCAGTGGCTTATCTCCCGATTAGGAGTCTTACTGTTCAATGGGATTATCCTCTAATGTCAAATAAGTAAAAATACGATTATTTTGGGGGGTCGCGACCTGACAGGTTTGAGACCCACTGGTCTAGGGGTTGGAATCCACACGGCGGTGCATGTGTGAACGAGAGAGAGAGACAGACAGACAGACACACAGACAGACAGACAGACATTTGATGATATGAATTTCGTTTCGGTGTAACGACATTGAATAAGGGTGTGGGTGTGAGATGCAGGCAGCGAGGGACAGAAGCAATTATAAATCTAGCAGTTGTGCATCGCACACACCGCACTGATATAGCTTATGTAGGCAGTTTGGGAAGACGTTAATTTAATTTGGACACAATAAACGACACTAAATCATAACACCCTGCTGAAGCCTTTTTAGATGAACTGAGATAGCGAGAGGGGGGGGGGGGGGGGGGGGCACCCTTATGAATGTGGTAGAAACATTTGATTCAGACATCCAGGTTACTTATTTATCCCATTTAGAGCGGGTACACATTATTGTGTATCATTATTTTGTGTTTTAACTATTGAAAAATAGCAGATATACAAGCTCACAGCGCGGCACCGAGTGCCGCGCTGCGAGCTTGTAGATCTGCTATTTTTGAAAAATCGTGAAAATTCGAATTTTGACCCGATTCTATAAGTGTCTTTTGAATCCTCATAATATTTTTGGAAAAACCTATGTTTCTATGTCAGCAATCTGGCCAGCCATCGTCAAAGTAAAGCTCCTTTTCATTTAAGGGAGGAGTCGTTAATAATTGCCCCCCCTCCCAAGGAGGATTTTAGGGGAGGGCCATGCTATTTTGATTTTAATCTCGGGGAGGGCCATGCTATTTTAATTTTAGTCTTGGGGAGGGTCATGCGATTTTGAATAAAAAAATAGTCCAGGTTTTTATAGGCCTATATATTTTATTACAGCGTTCCTTTCAATAATACTATTATTTAATTAAGGAACGCTGTAGTAAAATACAACAATGATACCCCCCTCTGCTTTCTCCTCAATGGTACAGCCCAGCTATCACTGACGCGCTTCACAGAAGTGCGGAACTTCAGTCTCTCAATCAGTGCTTGAATGAGCACAGAGCGGAAAGATGCTCCCAAAAGTTTGTGCACGACGATATTTCATGATTATTGAGGGCTCTAATTGACCTAGTGCAACTTGACATTGTAATGGAACCAAATGAACCCTACAGGTCCATTTTCCTTTTTGGACAGTTGGTTGAGGGCTGGGATGAGCCAATGGATTTTATTAAATCAATGATGTTGGAGATGCGACACTCTCAGCCGTGTCTTGGACAGCTCTGTCCAGACCGGCGAATTAGCGAAAACGACATGAATAAGCGAACCAAAAAGGCGGAGAATTCGCGTTTCGCGTTTTCAGAGCTCGTTAGAGATGTTGCATCTGTCCAAAAACAAAAAGGTCTCATCTCACAGTGCACTCTAACTTCTTCCTATGTTAAACTTGGTCACACATAGGTTTGAGTGATTAGGCTACTTTGTCTGATGTGAAAACATTGTGATGGATAAAGACATGGATGTTATATGTTACCTTGTGTGTTGGATCCAGTCAATTTGAAGAAAGTAAATAATCCAGCGTTTAATTTGAGGTGAGGAGAATAAGAAAGCACAGGACCAGTAGTGCTTTGGGGGCCGGACGCGACCGGACGCCGTGTGGCCGGAAATTTTTCCCCACATGCACGCGCACGGACGGCACCGAACGGTGCACGACTGTGTAAACGCGTGCATACCCCCCCGCGAGAGCCGCGACAACCCCCCACCCCGCGAATCCGCGATAACTACAAGCAATAATTTTATCAGTGGCTACTACTATGCATAACAGGTTTCTAGTGGTGAATGTGTAAGCGTCCTCAAGCCTCTGTTTATATGGATATATAGCCTACTTAGGTTTCCAGCTGTGACTGCATGTGCATGTGTCGATGTGTGTGTGTCCTCATCCATTACTGTGTGTGGTATTTAGTGTTTGAGATCAAGGCAAACTTTGTTTCTCTATCCTACTGCAGCGCTGTATTTTCTAAATGAATTTAAAGAAAGTAGAACATAAAATCTAGTAACAATGCAAATGTAATTAAGACTAGAAAACTATTGTTTTCCCACCATTAGATCTGCTGACATCCTTTCTATCTAAATAGCCTCTAGAGGCGCGTGCACACGCGTGCACGTGACGTCAATAAATGACCGTCTGCCCGGGAAAAAAAATCCCAAAGCACCACTGCACAGGACTACGTTTTCATCACAACTGCTTGGCTGAAGACCCATTCTATAGCCTATTATGTCATTTTATCATTCAGACCAGCTGACTGGAGTGAGAGCTTAATTGAAATGAACTACATTGCGCAGTGAACTGGAATTAGAATTAGGCATAATTTTACTGTGGTAAATGTCATGTTGTTAGGGGAGGGTCAATCTTTTTTTTTTTAATGCCAGGGGAGGGTCATTGATTTTCCCCCCAATTGAGAGGGAGGGTCATGGCATTTTATATCAGGGCTTATGCAATTTCTCCAGTAACACCCCTCAATAAAAATCGACCCCTCCCTAACTGGAGCTCAGTTAGTCTGTTCTTGAGAGACTACTATGTCAGTGGTTCTCAAACCTTTTCATGCCAAAATGATATTTATTTGGCCACGGACACCCATCTCAAAATATTTAGTTCCAGGGACCACCCAGAAGCAAAATTTGAGTTACAAATGTTCGCTTTAAAAATACATATATTCAAAGATTTGCACACATTTTCACAACTTTTTCAAAAATAGCAGATCTACAAGCTCGCAGCGCGGCACTCGGTGCCGCGCTGTGAGCTTGTAGATCTGCTATTTTTCACTGGTTAAAGCATTCAATAATTCTAGGCCTCAATGGGATAAAATACCAGTAAGACTCCCTAATCGGGAGATAAGCGAACGTCAGGTCACATGTACTGTATATACACCGCTTTGCGTGATTTTAGGGCAAAATCTGTAGGAGCAGTGTCCAAAAATGTGTTCTAAAAAAATCGGCCTGATGGTGGCGCTAAATTGGACAGATCCATGTTGATGACAGGACTCTAGACATACTGTGTGCGGCTTTGCGTGATTTTAGGGCAAAATCTGTAGGAGCAGTGTCCAAAAATGTGTTTTGCAAGAATCGGCCTCATGGTGGCGCTAGAAGAGGGCCATGTGAGAAATGAGGGGTGGAGGTTGTGGTTTGGCAGCCAAGGAGTGTGTGTGCAAAGTTTGGCATGGATAGGGGCAGAGATATGAGTAGGGGAAAAGTGTGACATGTGACGTGTGACATGACTGACAGACAGACGGACTGACAGACAGACAGCTGGTGATCAAGGGAGGAAAAAAGTACTCACATTTCCACTTTTTCATCACACGCACACACACACACACACCAATAAACGAACGCTTACGCCAGAGGTCTTCAATGTTTTCAGGCCAAGGACCCCTTAGTTGAGAGAGAGATGAAGCAGGGACCCCCACAACTTGTTCATGGATTCCATATAGTTTCATTGTTTGACAGCACAATCATCAGTGTATTTTGGATTCATGTCAATTTGTGTTTTCAAATATTTAACCACTTGAACCGTCAATACTTAATAAACTTGACCTTTCACTCTGTACTTAGTCTGCTCTTTTCCCCGTCTACACCAAAGTTCTTTGCCAAAAATAGCCGGATCTACAAGCTCACGAGATGTTGTGAGCTTGTAGATCTGCTAGTTTTGGCTAAAGTTCTCAAAATATGGACGCTAGGGTTCAAGAAAGTGGTTAATATAAAAAAAGAGAAAAAATGGTTCTACAGTGTATCACTCAAAGATTTGGAGGATCCCTTGTAGTAACTCTGGGGGACCCCCTAGGGGTCCCGGACACCCTGTTGAAGACCCCTGGCTTACGCGTTTCAGCTAAGAGCCTTCATCACTTCGGAGCTTGTGTGCTCCCATGGAAAAAAATAAAATAAAAAAGTTAATATTTTGACATATTCACTACACAAACTATGCCAAAATGTCCCTCCCTGGCATGTCAAACTTCTCAGATGCCAGACTACCAATATCTTTATATTAAGCGACTTTACAGAATGAAGAGCTCAAAGGCAGAGACGTGGCAAAGAATTATTCAAAAAGGATTGTCACTACTTTTGTGTGACACTCTTGGCTATAGGGATGGATTAGATGTTTTATTGATAATGAGCACCTTGTCGATCCTTGCTTATTGAGCCGGGCTTTTATCCTGCCCACTATTGAGCGTTTTTGAATATTTTATGGCAAGACGTGAGACGACAAATTCTGTCGTCTCGCAATCTTTTTTTTTTTTTTTTTTTTTTTTTTTGGCCGGTTGTGACTGTGAGTTTGTGGCTGAGCTTGTAGATCGGCTATTTTCGGCAAAGAGGGTTGGTGTAGAGGGAGAAAAGAGCAGACTAAGTACAGAATGAAAGGTCAAGTTTATTAAGTATTGACAGTTCAACTGGTTAAATATCCGAAAACACAAATTGACATGAATCCAAAATACACTGTTGATCGTGCTGTCAAAAAAACTATAAAAATCTAAAAATCTATGAACAGGTTGTGGGGGTCCCTGCTTCATCTCTCTCTCTCTCTCTCTCTCAACTAAGTGGTCCTTGGTCTGAAAACGTTGAAGACCCCTGGGCTAAATAATTACGGGATGTTTACTACCCTACAACTGTGACAATATGTCAACAGCGCACGCACACACAAACGCACGCCAGTGGCGTCAGTTCAGCAAAAGCTAGGATATGGCAAAGATGGGAGTCCTCATGGAAAAGAGGCATTACATTTTGTATAACACGGTTCTATTGTGAAAATAGCAGATCTACATGTTCACAACGCCTCACGTTGCGAGGCGTTGTGAGCATGTAGATCGGCTATTTTCACAATGTCTGAAAAAAACAAGTTTTTTACACAGGTTTCTACGGTTTCTTGGGCTGGATATGGCAGCCTGGAACGGTTGTTCAAGTGCAGCTAAACTTGGCATGTTAGTAAATGTGCCACAATTAACAATAATGCATTGCACCTGTGCAGCTGACCTGCGGAACCTGGGAATATACCATTTTGTCAAAATGGGGAGAATACGAGTGTGGAGAAAATAATTATAATGCCTTGTTAAAGTGGCATTTTGTTACATTTTGCATTTGTAGTTATTTTACTGTAATTTAACAACATAATAACCAGCACAGAGCGACAAAGAGACATTCATGGATTTACATTTATTTATAACTTGTATTTCCCCCCTGGACCCAGAGTATGGCAGCTGCATACCCCTGCCATACCCAATTGACGCCCTGACGCACGCACACACTCACGCAAACAAGCTGGTTGTGGGTTTGGAACATGATCAAAAGCAATGGGGGAGGAGGAGGAGTGGGGGAGCTGAGGTTCAAAGCGGGATAGGGGAGTATAGCATGGCACGTGTAACAGGATTAGAACATAATCTGATTACATGCAAATGGGGTATAGCTGTAATAAATAATAAATAAACTGTTGATTTACATAGACAGGGACATCAATGAAAAGGCTGTATCTGCTATGTAGACAGGGCCAACCAGCCTATGACAATTTGATAAAAGGGTGATGATGTGCCAAACTTTTCTCAGTTGTTTCTCATGTAAGTAGAATCCATTTCTGCAATATATATATCTTTTGAGCGGTGCAAACCGCTCCTATAAGTGGCTGTGCGTGTGTCCGTAGCCTTTTTCCTCAGCGTTTTGCCATAGTAAAATGTGTGTGCATAGCATCATGTTTGTCTAGTGATGTCATATGTCGTATGTCTGTAGCCTTCTTCCTCAGCGTTTTGCCATAGCAAAATGTGTGTGTGTCCGTAGCTGTGCGTGTGTCCGTAGCCTTTTTCCTCAGCGTTTTGCCATAGTAAAATGTGTGTGCGTATAAGCATCATGTTTGTCTAGTGATGTCATATGTCGTATGTCTGTAGCCTTTTTCCTCTGCGTTTTGCCATAACAAAATGTGTGTGTGTGTAGCATAGCTTGTACATCCTAGACTTAAATCCTAGTCTGAAGATGTTATGCAAGCACGACCACCGCTCACTTCACATTGGGTGTGATTTTTTGTTATTGTGCACTATTAATTAGATAACATGCAAAGTATCTGAGAGAGAGAAAGAGAGAGAGAAAGAGAGAGACATTTGGTTTGAGTTTAGTGTTCTGATCTTCATATATGGATATCCAGGTGATGATAGTCAGCAGTCTTGATTTGCAAACGAATTTTGTCATATGGAGCGTCCATATAATTATGCCAAATATGGGCTTAATATTGATGACATCAGGGATCTCCATATATGATTGCCAGAAGCCTTGGTTGTGTATGGAGCGTGACGGTCAACAATGTGACGTCACAACAGGTCAGCTGTAGACATCGAGGCGTTACGGACTGACTGAGTGACTGAGTGACGGACAGGATCTGCAGGGTTTCATGGTAAACTGCATAACCAGTAAGACTCCCTAAGCGACCGTCAGGTCGCAGCGTGATTTTAGGGCAAAATGTGTAGGAGCAGTGTCCAACTAGAAGAAGTGCTCTTCCGAGCACAGGTCTCCACCAGGCCACGCGTCCTGGTGGTGCTACTGTATAATAGGCAAATGTAAAAAGGGTGGCATGTGTTCTTCACCAATCTTAGACCTTTCATGGCGCCACCATGAGGCTGATTTGAACATTTTGCAGGGTAATTTCTTCCTTGGCCTTTTGCGAATGTGTGTGCACAATTTCATTACAATTGCATGCTGTTTTTGATGTGAGGCATTTTGTTCGAAACGGATCAATCCTGCAAAGTTTGGAGGCCAATCTTAGCCAATCAGGATGGAATATTTAATATGGGACAGATCCGTCTTGATCATATGACTGTAGAGATACTGTGTACTGATTTGTGTTAATTGTGGGTAAAATCTGAAAGAATAATATCCAAAAAATGTGTCTTACATAAGTCTGCCTCCTGGTGGCGCTATAAAAGGCTGATGTGAAAAATGCAAGGAAGGGGTTTTTCCTTGGCCTATAGGGAGTGCGCTTACAACGTTTGAAACTGATGGGTGGAGTTATAGGTAAAACCACGAATCGGCCTGTTATAGCGCCACCATGAGGCTGATTTCAAAAATGTGAAGTGGCATTTCTTCCTCGGCCTAGTGGGAACGTGTGTGCGCGATTTCATGTTAATTGCACTCTGCGTTTGTGATTTGAGGCATTTTGTCCAAAATGGACCAATCTTACAAACTTTGAAAGCCAATCTCAGCCAATCAGGATGGAATATGGACAATCAGAGAGAGCCATGTCGATCACATGACTGTAGAGATACTGTCTACCAATTTGCGTGATTTTTGGACAAAATCTGTAGGAGTAGTGTACAGAAATGTGTTTTGCAAGAATTGGCCTCATGGTGGCGCTAGAAGAGGGCCATGTGAGAATTGGGTGGAGGTAGTGGTTTGGCAGGCAAGGAGTGTGTGTGCAAATTTTGGCATGGATGGGGGCAACGGTGGCGGAGATATGA
The DNA here is from genome assembly GCF_963921795.1 of Nannobrachium achirus. Lineage (NCBI taxonomy): Eukaryota > Metazoa > Chordata > Actinopteri > Myctophiformes > Myctophidae > Nannobrachium > Nannobrachium achirus. The sequence continues at coordinate 11,654,386 of NC_137824.1, read as the reverse complement.
GAAGGGCAAAAGTGTGATGTGTGACGTGTGACTGACTGACAGACAGACTGACTGACAGCCGGTGGAGGTTTTGATAGTAACTGCGACCTGACGGTCGCAATAAATTGGTATAGCACCTTTCATGGCATGACAGGCAGCTCAAAGTGCTTTACAGAAAACGTACAAACGACTAACAATAAAGCAGAAAAGAAAGTCTTCAACATTTTCAGGCCAAGGACCCCTTTAGCTGAGAGAGAGATGAATCATGGACCCCCAGATTCCATATAGTTTCATCGTTTGACAGCACAATCATCAGTGTATTTTGGATTCACGTCAGTTTGATATTTAACCACTTGAACCATCAATACTTAATAAACTTGACCTTTCACTCTGCACTTAGCCTGCTCTGTTTCCCCTCTACACCAAACCTCTTTGCCTCTTTGCCTTTTTGGCTAAAGTTCTCAGAATATGGACGCTAGGGTTCAAGTGGTTAATATAAAAAAGGACACAAAGTTTTGGTGGACCCCCTGTGGTAACTCTGAGGACCCCCTAGGCGTCCCGGACTCCCCTGTTGAAGACCCCTGGGTTAAAACATAAAACACATCAAAAACATAAAGAAAAAAGGCAGTGAATCAGGCTAAAACCAAACAACGAGGACAGAGATGTAAAGCTATCCACAGACCCACAAAGGGTCCATTTGGTTATCTATCAATGATTTTAGCCGGGGACCCCCTGGCACCCGCCCAAGGACCCCCCTGGGGTGTCCCCACTTTGGCAAACCACTACTGGCTTATAATAGCTGTCCTGTAAATGAGCTGCAGTTGCATGTTCTGACCAAGCGAGGGCGACACATACAAGGAACAATCATTTGTGCTGCTTGCTGTGTGCAGTGAAAGAACATGACATAAAAGCTGCTGATGTGTTCTGGAAAGCTTGCGGCAAAAAATACATCGTTGAAAGCTCTGTTTGAGGTCAGGCAGGATTCGGACACATGCGGGATTCAAATATAGTGCTTGTTGTTTGTTGTTGTTTTCTTTTTCCTTTACTTTTTTTTTATTATTATTTTTGTTTTTAAGAAAGCGATGTCACGGCACATGGCCAGACTACCAATGACAGCTTAGTGGAAGCTGTCTTGTCTGCCAACTGTCCAGTGGTATACATTAACTAAGTAGGCTACATTTTAGGGTGGCCACCAGCAGGACCTCAGAAAGGAGGACACTTTTCCGGAGCGCACTGTATGGGTCCCCCAAATTGATATGTAGTCGCGGACCCCCTTCTCAAAATATTTTGTGCCAGCCAGGGACCCACATATTATTCCAAATTTGTACACTTTTTGATAAAAAAAAAATCAAGTTCATAGCTCGGTAGATCGCATATATTTACTAATATTGTGTAAAATAGGTTTAAAGTGGTTTAAACTAAGACAGGCTAGCCAACCTCCTTTATTTATGACCCTTCGTGAATTATTTTATTTTATGATGGGCCTACACTGTATCTTTTATTCTTGAGTTAAAGTGTCCCATTTGAAATCTATTCCACATGACTGGCATCAGAAATAATAAAACAGAGAGAGGGGAAGAGAAGGGGAGACCTGTGGACATCAAGCCATTACGCACAGGCCTGCAGGTGCATATTCTTTGTTATGCTTAAGAAAACAACAAGCAACAAAATTTAACATTGAAATATTTCAATTCTTGTTTAGCTAATTTACGTTGCTCCATGTTGGCTAAATTACGTTTCGTTTCGGCGTCTTTTGGGCAAATCTGAGCTGCAGTTCATCTTCTACAACTACTTAACCTCGCCTCACCAGGCTTTCTAACAACTACTCGCCGTCGGTTGTATCCACACGCGTGGGAGGAGCGACTGGAGCGTTCAATGTGAGTAGTGCAACTTGTGCTTGCTGTGTGTAAACGAAATACACACACATAGCACGCGATAAGCTGCGGTGCGGTGTCGCGCTGCCTGTGAGCTTGTATATCTGCTAAACGGGAGATTTGCGGAGATATGTAAATGTAACCATTAAGCAAACACGTGCACTGTAGCCTAAATCCCTCTAAAAGCCGGACAATTAGGTGTCCGGCCAGAGGCTGCGCTGGGCGGAGGACAGCACGGTCAAAAACCGGACTGTCCGGCGCAAATCCGGAAAATGGCCACCCTAGTACATTTACTTAAGTACTGTACTTAAGTACAATTTTGAGGTATTTCTACTTTATTTGAGTTTTTCCAGTTTTCAGTACTTTTACTTCTACTCCACTACATCTCGGATCCAAATATTGTACTTTTACTCCATTACAATTATTTGAAAACTTTACTAGTTACTTTGTAAAACACTAACGACACTACACTAACGACTTATGCGACACGCTGTGAGCTTGTAGATCTGCTATTTTCAAACATTTAGTACTTTTGCTTTTGGTACTTTAAGTAAATGTTGATGCCAATACGTTTGTACTTTTGTAGGAGTGAGCAGGCCGCTTCTTACCACCTGACGGGGCGGGGGGAGTTTCCCCAGCAGGACATAGGGCGTGGAAGGAACACGTTATTCCCCACCAGTTTCTTTCCCCTCCATCAGGCTGGCCAGGGGGAGGCAGTATAGAGACGAGGATGTCTGTGCTAGTGTGCTTCTGTTATGTTTCCAGTGGGACTACAGTTCATTATAATGACTGTCTGTGCTAGTGTGCATCTGTTATGTTGCCAATGGGACTACAGTTCATTATAATGACTGTCTGTACTAGTGTGCTTCTGTTATGTTTCCAGTGGGACTACAGTTCATTATAATGACTGTCTGTGCTAGTGTGCATCTGTTATGTTTCCAATGCGACTACAGTTCCGTGCAGCAGTGACTACTTCCGTTACTCGCCTTTCAGGAGCTGTACTGTACTATATGTACATTTACTCAAGTACTGTACTTAAGTACAACTTTGAGGTAGGCTATTTGAACTTTACTTGAGTTTTTTCGATTTCCAATACTACTTTTACTTCTATTCCACTACATGTCTGGGTGTCTGTGTTGACTATAGTTTCATAGCCCCATTTAGATTTGCATTGCTGTTACTCAATGTGGACAATGTTTTCTGCCCTGCACAATAGTTTTAGGGTCATTTCTCATTCTCCAAGTTAAAATAATAATAATAATATGTCGCTCTAATCTCTATGTGTGTGTATGTGGTGGTGGTGCGCGTGTGGCCGTGATCGTGCGTGTGCGTTTGGAAGGTTTCATAAGGCCCACCCAAGTTTGTCTCTGATTGGCTTACCCTGACATGTTACCCTAGGTCAACCAATCATCATCTTCTCTGCAATGTGTTTTGGCTCAAGTTAGTGTGAGCAGCCTAGTCACTTTCACTTGTTCATGACTATGAGAGCACATGTGGATGTCTGGATAACAGACAGGCTCCACAGGCAGAGGGAAACAGTTCATTTGGATCACACAACGTAACGCAAGTAACGCACCCGTTTAATTCACAGTAACTATAACCGTGTTACTGAATGGGAAAAGATAACTACATCACTAGTAGTTACCACGGAAATAGTTGTGTTTTATAATTAGTAACGTGTTACTTTAGTAGTTTTAGTAACACGTTACTCCCAACACTGGTTGCTAGTTTGTAGATTGGCTATTTTCAGCAAAGTGGTTTGGTGTAGAGAGACCCCTGCTATATAACGAACAAACACTATTCACAGTGATTACTATCAGAGAACTTAAACATCTAGTTTCTTTGTTTGTTTGTTCGTCCGTCCGTCCGTCCGTCCGTCCGTCCGTCCGTCCGTCCATTCATTCATTCATTCATTCATTCATTCATTCATTCATTCATTCATTCATTTATCCTTTCATTCATTCATTCATTCATTCATTCATTCATTTATCCTTTCAGACAGTCAGTCAGTCAGTCGTTCGTACTCTCAAGAACAACTCAAGGACACATCGTAATTTTATCATTGATTGCTTTTTTTTATTATTACATATTTTTTTTATCAGAGGATGAAAATCAAAAAGCCCCAGCGAGCGAACACAGTACATTCAGCCTACATATGTATTATACTGTGTGCCATCAGCACAGTGACTCATACTGTATACTGCTCACTGCATGCGTAACACGTTGCATGTGCACATGCATACTCACACACACTATAGTGTGTGTGTGTGTGTGTGTGTGTGTGTGTGTGTGTGTGTGTGTGTGTGTGTGTGTGTGTGTGCATGCGTGTTTGTGTGTGTGTGTGTGTGTGTGTGTGTGTGTGTGTGTGTGTGTGTGTGTGTGTGTGTGTGTATGTGTGTGTGTGCGTGCGTGCGTGCGTGCGTGCGTGCGTGCGTGCGTGCGTGCGTGCGTGCATGCGTGCGTGCGTGCGTGCATGTGTGAAGGCGCATGCACGCCGGGTCCGTGCGGTCCGCGTGAGCGCACGTATCTTCATTTCCAATGGGGCACGTGCGTCGGATCCGTCCGTCGGAACCGCAAAGCCAATTTTAGTCAGGAACATTCCCGTCAAAGTAGGTTTAACCATGCATTTATTGCTTAAATGGAATGCAGTTTATGTTGCCGCTTGAAGGGCTCCGCGTTCAGAGACGTTACCTGAATTTTGTGTGTGCTTTTTGAGCATTCCAAGCAAGGGTCTGCATCAATATGCCGACGGTCCGGTATGCCGACACTAAAACTAACCCTAACCCTAAACCTAACCTCAGTAACCGTGACGAGTAACTAACCTTGCCGACGCTACTCAGAACAACGCAAAACCAGGGAACGCTAAGCAATACATACCCCCCACATAGTGATAAGATAGCACAGGGTTCCCCAATTTGTTTTCCCCAAGGGCCGAATCATGTCTAGGGTACCAAGCCGAGGGCCACAGCATTGAATTATGTCTAGGGTACCAAGCCGAGGGCCACAGCATTGCAGGGGGCGACGGTGGCGTTCCCGCTACTCCAGCGACAGTTCAGATATCATCGTTGTCGGGAGAAAATCTTTAGTTCGTTTTGAATACATTATTTAAAAAATGATTTACACTAGTGAAAACAGCCGATCTACAAGCACACAACACCTCACACCGTGAGGCGTTGTGTGCTTGTAGATCTGCTGTTTTCCCTACTTTTGTGAGACGGCCTTGACTGATGAAGCAGGGCTTTACTTTGCGAAAGAACGTACAAATTTGTAGATACGAGGTTTCCATCTGACAGCGACGATATACTAGTGTTGTTGCTGCTCTTATGTACCACCATTATTACTGGGGCTGGTGGGGGCCAGACAGTAGCACCCCGCGGGCCGCAAATGGCCCGCGGGGTGCTACTGTCTGGTTGTTCAAGTACAGCTAAACTTGGCATGCTAGTAAACGTGCCATAATATCTTGTTAAGTGACCATTTTGTAAAATGTTGTAGTTATTTTACTGTAATTTAACAACATAATACAAATAGACAAAGAGACATTGATGGATTTATATTTAAAGGTAACTTTTATTTTCCCCCCTGGAACCAGGGTATGGCAGCTGCATACCCCTGCCATACCCAATTGACGCCCCTGCTACAGCTGGGCGGGGCTAGACTCTTTGTGTCCTGCGTAAACCACCGCTGAAACTTCAAAATAAAAGCAGCGGTGCTGTGCATAGGTGCTTAGGTGAGGCTGTGGGAAATGACATCGTCAACAACAACGACAGCATCATCTAGAACAGTGGTTCTCAACCTGTGGGTCGGGACCCCCCACATTATTTTGGGGGTCTGATTAACTTAATGTGCAACGTTGTTTTCTCACTCAGCAGTAAACAAACCAACGTAACGTTGAAGATGGTATATGCACATTTCTAAAGTGACAATTTAAGGACTTTTTTAATACCCCCAAATTAAACATTGGCCAAATTGTGAAAATAGCAGATAACATGCTCAACGGCGTTGTGAGCGTGTAGATCTGCTATTTTCACAACAAAAGCGTGCTAGGCTACACAATGTAATTCCTCAACTCTTAGTGCTCGTCAGGGTGGGGGGGGGGGTCCCCAGTTAAAATATGATTATTTTTGGGGTCCCCCAGTTAACCCATTTAGGCCTAGAATTATTGAATGCTTTAGCTATTGAAAAATAGCAGATATACAAGCTCGCAGCGCGGCACCGAGTGCCGCGCTGCGAGCTTGTAGATCTGCTATTTTTGAAAAAGTCGTGAAAATGTGTGCAAATCTTTGAATATAATGTATTTTTAAAGCGAACGTTTGTAACTCAAATTTTGCTTCTGGGTGGTCCCTGGTCCCTTGGCCAAATAAATATCAGTTTGGGGGTGCCAGTGCGGCACTCGGTGCCGCGCTGTGAGCTTGTATATCTGCTATTTTAAAGCATAAAATAATGATACACAATAATGTGTACCCGTTCTGAATGGGTTTAAACTATGGTTATTTGAGGGGTACCCAGTTGAAATGTGAATATTTTATACTACAACAACAACAACAACAACAACAACAACACCTAAGCAGTGCCCAGATGGGACAGGGCAGGACAGGACAGGCAGATCAGGTGTAATCCATACTTCCTGTGCACAGTGCGTCACCCCGCCGGGGCACCTGGTTGTCAACGGAGACCGGGGCGAGGCCCGTGGTCAGGTGTCATCACCGTGTCCAAGCGGTCACCAGTTTCCTCTCTCTCTCTCTCTCTCTCTCTCTCTCTCTCTCTCTCTCTCTCTCTCTCTCCCTCTGTCTCTCTCTGTTTAAGCATTCATATAAACATCTGCTTTAATTATTTTACAAGAAGTCTACACCAGGGGTCTCATGCCGAGGACCCCTGGTTGAGAGAGAGATGAAGCAGGGACGCCCACAACCTTTTCATAGATTCCATATAGTTTCATCGTTGGACAGCA
>NC_137824.1:11615085-11640085 GCF_963921795.1 Nannobrachium achirus | reverse complement strand
AGAAGAAGAAGAGAGAGAGAGAGAGAGAGAGAGAGAGAGAGAGAGAGAGAGAGAGAGAGAATAAAGACATTTGGTCCAGACCATACATGATCATTAGGTTATACACTCTTAAACATTTGACAATTAAGGCCTATAATATATTTCTACAATACTACAAATTGCTACACAACGTGGACATCCACTCATTTTGGGCCACAAACAAGAAGTTCACATAACGTAAACCTTACAAGAGGGGGTTCAGGACGCCTAGGGGGTCCTCCAAATTGTTGTCTCTTTTTCTCCTTTTTTATATTAACCATCTGAACCCTATAGTGTCAATATCTGAGAACTTTAGCCAAAAATAGCAGATTGGCTATTTTCGGCAAAGAGGGGGAAAAGAGCAGACTAAGTACAGAGTGAGATGTTAAGTGTATACACTGATGATTGTGCTGTCAAACGATGAAACTATATGGAACAGTGGCGTCAGTTCAGCAAAAGCTGGGGTATGGCAAAGATGGGAGAAAAAATCGGATTTTGTCATTTATCCCCCGGGTTTCTACGGTTTCTTGGGCTGGATATGGCAACCTGGAACGGTTGTTCAAGTGCAGCTAAACTTGGCATGTTGAATACATGCCAACTTGGGAGCTAAATACGCAGCTGACCTGCGGAACCTGGGAATATACCATTTTGTCAAGATGGGGAGAATTTATTATTTTACAGTAATTTTACAACATAATAACCAGCACAGATTGACAAAGAGACATTAATGGATTTAAATTTAAAAGTTACTTTTATCGCCCCCCCGGACCCAGGGTATGGCAGCTGCATACCACTGGCTCATCTCTCTCTTTCTCAACTAAGGGGTCCTTGGCCTGAAAACGTTGAAGACCCCTGACTTATAGTGTTAGTTCTTTTTTTTTAACATTTTGCTCCTGGATGTCCCATATAGTGGCCAGCTGACCTCTAGGCCAGGGATCTTCAATGTTTTCAGGCCAGGGACCCCTTAGCTGAGAGAGAGAGATGAAGCAGGGACCCCCACAACATATTGTATAAATGTGTGATGCAGATTTTCATCGATTTCATAGATCCGCCTCACAGACTTGTTTGACAGCACTGTGTCATCAGTCGATGTTGGATTCATGTTAATGTGTATTTTCAGACATTCAACCACTTAAATTGTCGGGATTTTGTAAACTTGACCTTTCACTATGTACTTGGTCTGCTCTTTTTTTACCAAACCTATTTGCCGAAAATAAGCTGTGAGGCGTTGAGAGCTTGTAGATCTGCTATTTTTTGTCTAAAGTTCTCCTTGGAATAGGGATGCGAGGGTTCGAGTTGTTAATTTAAAATTATTATCCTATCAAGGATTTGGCGGACCCCCTGTAGTAACTCTTACTCTGAGGACCCCCTGTTGAAGACCCCCTGCTCTAGGCCAGTGGTTCTCAACCTGTGGGTCAGGACACCCAGGTGGGTCCCCAAATAATTTTTCGGGGGTCGATGATTAGCTTAATGTGCATCATTGTTTTCTCACTCAACAGTAAACAAACCAACATAACATGTAAGTGTATGCACATTTCTAAAGTGACAATCTAAGGACTTTTTAACACAACTGCTGCAAAAAGAAATACCCCTTGTAGGGCTTCTCCGCCATGCCTGAGGAACCCGAAGATTTAATAAGCATTAATTAAAAAAATAATAATTTATCGAAGCCAAACTAAAATAGGCCGGAAATAATGCTCCGGGACCGGTTTCTACACGGACACATTATGGAGCGGACCGATTAACATTGAGGCCGCAAACCGGAAGCGGATAGTCCGTCCTCTATTCCGGCCCGTTAGCTTTCTGTGTAAACACCACGCTTTCTGTGTAAACACTTACAGATGGAGAACGGATTGATCAATTTTCTAAATTTCAACGGATTTGAGAAGCTGATGGAATACGCGAACACACTGGGGTAGCAGTGCATAGCAGTGTCCGATCGCGCACGATGGGAACTGGATTAGCGCCCGCGTTGCGAGGCGTTGTGAGCATGTAGATCTGCTGTTTTCACAATAGAACTGTGTTATACAAAATGTAATTCCTCAACTCTTAGTGCTCATCTGGGTGTTGGGGGGTCCCCAGTTAAAATATGGTTATTTTGGGGGTCGCGGCCTGAAAGGGTTGAGGACCCCTGCTCTAGGCCCATCCTTGTGAAGGAACAGTGAAGTGAGCTTTGGTTGATCACACACACGCGGTGGGGTTCCTTAAACCGCATTATCTTTGAAGAGCTACTCGATGATGACACACACACACACACACACACACACACACACAACGCCCGTCTGAAAGCCCGGAATGCTGCTGTAGAGCTGTTAAAAATAGCTTAATTAAAACAAAACACAGCATGCCAGATGTGATTTAGAGCATAATTCCCTGCATTTATACTAAACAAGTGTGTGTGTGTGTGTGCGTGCGTGCGTGCGTGCGTGCGTGCGTGCGTGCGTGCGTGCGCGCGCGCGTGCGTGCGTGCGTGCGTGCGTGAGTGAGTGAGTGAGTGAGTGAGTGAGTGCGTGAGTGAGTGAGTGAGTGAGTGAGTGAGTGAGTGAGTGCGTGCGTGCGTGCGTGTGTGTAAGTGTGTGCACGTGTGTGCACGTGTGTGTGTTTAATTGTTTATTTGTTTTGCTGTGTGTGTGGCTGCGTGTGTGTGTGTCTTCCGTAAAGGTTGCAAAATGGTTTTCTGGTGGATGATTTCTATATAGGGCTGTCACAATTATTACATAATCGTCTAATTGCAATTATTTGACATAATCGCAAACATTTTGTCATAATCGTCAAAATCGTGAATGTTGGAAAATGTTCATACATTTACAAACATTTTCAGAAATAGTGGAAATAGCAGATCTACAAGCTCACATGTTATTTTTTAAGTAGAAAGTTGTCAAATATGTCCTTAATGTCTTTGTATATTTCGCTTATGTGTCATAATTGCCATGTGCAACTTCAAAGCCTAAAAGCCAAACAGGAATGTAATTATCAACGCCAAATACACAATTAAATTGTTAATCGCAATTATTTGAGTGACAATCTCATCGTGTAAAATGTCATATCGTGACAGCCCTATTTCTATATCAACCGCACTGACTAGAAATTGTTGTGAGCTTTTAGATCTGCTATTTTTGGCTAAAGTTCTCAGAATAAAGACTCTACAGTATATAGGGTTCAAGTGGTTAATATAAAAAAGGATAGAAATGTTTCTATCACACAAAGATTTGGAGGACCCCCTGTAGTAACTCTGAAATGAATTCCCTCTTACCATTTATATTATGCATTGTGATGTTATGTGAAGCTTCACTTTTTATGTGCAGCCTTACGACCCAGATAAACCAGTGTGTGTGTGTGTGTGTGTGTGTGTGTGTGTGTGTGTGTGTGTGTGTGTGTGTGTGTGTGTGTGTGTGTGTGTGTGTGTGTGTGTGTGTGTGTGGGTGCGTGCGTGCGTGCGTGCGTGCGTGCGTGAATGTGTCTGTGTGCGCGTGCAGACTATAGTGTCTTTATACTTGGCAGCCTAGGACATACTCACAGTTCTGGTCGTTAGAGCAGGGGTCTTCGACGTTTTCAGGCCGAGGACCCCTTAGCTGAGAGAGAGATGAAGCAGGGACCCCCACAACCTTTTCATAGATTCCATAGTTTCATTGTTTGACAGCACAATCATCAGTGTGTTTTGGATTCATGTCAATTTGTGTTTTCAGATATTTAACCACTTGAACTGTCAATACTTAATTAAGTTGACCTTACAAGCTCACCTTACACCTTGACCTTACAGTTGACCTTACAAGCTCACAACGCCTCGCAGCGCGAGGTGTTGTGAGCTTGTAGATCTGCTATTTTTGGCTAAAGTTCTCAGAATAAAGACTCTACAGTATATAGGGTTCAAGTGGTTAATATAAAAAAGGATAGAAATGTTTCTATCACACAAAGATTCGGAGGACCCCCTGTAGTAACTCTGAGGACCCCCTAGGGGTCCCGGACCCGCTGTTGAAGACCCCTGCGTTAGAGGGTTTCAACAACTTGGTAGGCCCAAAAAGGAGGCGAAAAGGCCTGGCAAAGTATTGTGCTGTGTCTGCCATAATCGACAGCCGCCACATATGGCGGAGACGCTGTTACTTATACCCATAGATCAGGGGTTTTCAAAGTGGGTGACGCGGCACCCTGGGCTGCCGTGACGGCAGTCCATGGGTGCCGCAAGATAATTTGATAACATTTGGAATTTATTTGGACAAACTATTTAGTATGATTTTAAACTCTTTTAGTGCCCAAACCGAAGAATTTCTGTTCTTTTTTTCAATCCAATACAATATTTCTTTTGCTATTGTACTTACCCTGAGCTGCTAGTAGAGACGTGGGTGGTCCTGGCTCGTCCATCGCTTTCCAACGAGCCATTCTACATGTTGCGACGATTTATTCCATTGAAAATGGTTTACAATAAAGTTTAGAGCCCCCCCAAAAAAACTCTATTTTTGCGCGACGTATCCGAGGTACCAAAACCGAACAATTCCGGTTTCTTTAATAAAATGAATTAAATAATCGGAGGCCTCGACGAAGCCCCCGTCTAAATTTTTATTCCACCCCGAAAACCGCGAGCTCTTTCCACCGGCCCGTAAACGGGTAATGCCGCCGCATCGCGCCGCCTAATCCAATACATTGTCACATCTTTAGAGACCTTTTTCTCTGAACTGTGTTCCTAGGGCAGCGAAAAAGTTTTTTTTGCGGCTAAATAGCCTCAGATTGGGCTTCAAAACAAAAAAAAAAAGCCGATAGCTAACTGTTAGCTCACTTCCTCTGGTTCACGTTCATAACACTGTATGCAGTGAAAACCCAAGGCACTTCTGCCTGGGTACCCGGATGTTATAGTGAAGCCCTATGGGGAAATGTCTGGCACTCTAGCGGCCTCTTGTGGCCCCTGGCAGTTTACAAGTTAAACTTGAAGTACAAAGCTATTTTCAGTCAGTTCTAACCAAAATGGCTATTATCTCAACATTTGCCTCGCAACATAATCACTAAAATATGCTATAAATACAGGGTGCTGGGAGTGAGAAATATGAATATAATGTAGGGGTGCCCTGAGCCAAACAAGTTTGGGAACCCCTGCCATAGATTACTGAGTGATATGCCTAATGTGTCATGAAAACATATTCCATGCAGGCATTGACACTAAGGCTTGCCCACCTGCCCCCGGCAGGTAAAAAAAGCTTTGGGGCAGGTGGAGTTTGCTTTCAGGTTGCCCGACAGGGCAAGTGCTTGTTTGAGAGGGGACATAACCGTCTATAAGCAAGATACTGTATCGGTCTAAACAACTGAACATGGCGAGAGCGCTCCGTCTCTCGGTCTGGAATGTAAAATAAGAGCACTGTTTACGTATAGTGTGCTGTTTTCACTGTTAAAATAACCCATAGTCATATGTACATAGTTATGTAGGTATTTGGCATATAAAATTAGGTATGACATCTTTTAAAGCACAGCCCCAGAAAGTAAAAATAAAAAGTGTTATATTGAACGGTAATTCAGATGTTACCTATCATTTTATAATTGACGATTTACTTTTCGGGCAAGTGGGTAAGAACTTTGGGCAAGTAGAACATGACCTGTACTTGCCCGACGGGCAAGTGCCTCTGAGACCTTAGTGTCAACCCCTGCCATGATTTTGTGAGTGTATTCTTGCTGCACCAATAGTATTTGGGTCCCTGTATGTTTCTCGCTCATTCAGACCATGTGCGTGTTGTTTGTGCGCTAGCGCACGCATACCATTCATTTCCAATGGAGGCTTGTGTGGAGCCCGTCTAGCACGATACGGCAAAATTCACGCTCAACACACGCTGACAAGGACAGATGTAATTTGAATGAAGTTAATCTCAACCGACTTAAGTTCTGTTCAGATTCACTTCACCTTGGTTCTGTTTGTGGGTCATTTTGCCTCGGGGGATATTTGACAACAACACTAATAGCCTATACATTTTAACTTAACAAATCATCATCATACATTAACTTTGTCTCAGTTCCGAACAATTCATATGATATTTATGGTAAATGTTTGCATGTATGCTTTGCTATATCACATTAAACACTGAAAGAGCTAGGCGTTTTTACTGATAGCTGAAATTCATGTAAAATAAGAGCTGAACACACATGTGAACATGGGAACACAGATTAATGTCACATATGAATGTACACTTGTACTGTACGTATACACTAGGAAGGACTGAAGGACATGCTTCACAAACACAGGCTGCATGTGAGGCACATGAGCTTCTTGCACCTCCTGCAAGCAGTCTGTCTTCCTGTCTGCTGTTGTAGGACACACTGAACAGCGCTTTCTCTTGCCAGATGCTTCAACTCGTTCACTGTTTATTTGACCATTTCTATCATTTGGATTGTTTGGAATTGAGACAAAGTCAATTTATGATGACGATTTGTTAAGTTAAAATGTATATTAGTATTGTTGTTTTTTTTTTTTTTACCAAATATCACCCGGATCAAAATGACCTGCAAACAGAAATAGAGGGTCAAAAAATATGTGGGGGGTGTAGCATGGGTGTAGTGCAAAAATATAATGTTTTACATGTTAATCACAGAAGAATCTTTAAGGCCAGTGAGTTTCAGGTGGAAAAAATATAAACTTCTACCTTTTTATTTCAAATGAAAATGTAGAACGGGTCAAAATGACCCGAACATAATTTAAGGGTTAAAATGTGTGCGTGCGTGAGCTCTTGAAGCCATTGAAAGCAGCGCGGCTCTGCGTGCAGACTAATTGTCTTTATACCTGGCAGCCTAGGACATTAGGGCTGTCACGATATGACATTTTACATGACGATTAATTGTCACTCAAATAATTGCGATTAACGATTTAATTGTGTTTTTGCCGTTGATAATTAGGCCTACATTTCTTTTTTTTTCTTTTTTTTTTTAAATATTTGTTTTATTGAGCACATTATGAATGACAATGTTCAGCTTTTAGGCTTTGCAGTTGCACATGGCAGATATGACACATAACCTAAATATGCAAAGAAATGATTGACATATTTGACAACTTTCTACATAAAAAATAACAATGGTAGTGGAAATAGCCGATCTACAAGCTCACAACGCGTCGCATCGCGATAGCTTGTAGATCGGTTATTTCCGCTATTTCTGAAAATGTTTATTAATGTATGAACATTTTTCAACATTCACGATTATGACGATTATGTCCAAATATTTGCGATTATGTCAAATAATTACGATTAGACGATTATGTAATAACTAGAATTTTGCGGCCCTTCGGGCCACAAAACCCTATAACATACACACACTGACGAACCGCAACGCGCGCGCACACGCAACACAAAGCAACAGGATGAAATCGCTTAAAAGTGAATAGTACATTACCTGTTGCTGGTAGCAAACGTGGACGCTTGCGTCTTGGAGAGAATAATGTCCTACTTGTTTTCTTTGGCATGTCTGTGTCGCGGTCTGCAGTAGATGTTAAACGTGGACGCTTGCGCCTTGGAGAGAAGCGTGCGTCTTGGAGGCAGTGTATGTGTGCCGAGTGTGTGACTGCGTGTGTAGTGTGGCTGGAATGTTACACCCCATTTGGTGACCTATAGAATTTGTTACACCGCAAATGGTGACCTATATGGCTATATAATCGAGTGGCACTCACGTCTGTAATTTTGCGTTGTAGATGATAACTATTTGAGGGGACTATTAACGCGAGTTGGCGGCCAATAGTGAAATACAGACGTTACCGCGATTGAAGTGAAAGAGAAGAGGTAGAAAGTTGTGTGCTAACTATTAGCTATTGGGCTAACTGGGGCTAACTGTTTCCGGGTCGACTTGAGGCTATTTTATACAGAGACAAAATATTACGGTAATAACTAATCCAACTGTATACAGAGGTTTGGAAACACATCTTGCAAAAGTGGCATGGGTGTTTGAATTTGTAAGCTATATTTAGTACATATGTAGTACATCTAGGCCAAGTGGTTTGGTTTTAAATTAGCGGGTGATTGTTGACCCGGGAGTAGATGACTTACTCTGATGTAATTATAAAGATTGTGACAGCCCTATAGGACATACTCACTGTTCTGGTGGTTAGAGGGTTTCAACAACTTGGTAGGCCCAAAAAGGAGGCGAAAAGGCCTGGCAAAGTATTGTGCTGTGCCTGCCATAATCGACAGCCGCCACATATGGCGGCAGGGACGTGCTGGCCATTGGGAAAAGCGGGAAAACTCCCGAACGGCCGGTTCATTCCCGGACGGTCCAGACTGGCCATTAGGAAAAAAATATAAAAAAATAAAATGTCGGCCTTCGTTCCATTTTGGGGGCTGGGCGGCCAACAAAGTAAATCGTCACTGTCGGGCAGAAACCTCGTATCTCCAAGTTTCAAATTTATATATTTTTTTCGCAAAGCAAAGCCCTGCTTCATCATACAAGGCCGTTACACAAAAGTAGTGAAAACAGCAGATCTACAAGCACACAACGCCTAGCGGTGCAAGGCGTTGTGTGCTTGTAGATCGGCTGTTTTCACTAGTTTAAATCACTTTTAAAATGATAAATACAAAACAAACGGTTTTGGACATACAAGGTTTCCAGGGCCTCTCCAACTCTTTTTCCCGGGCTGAATCAGGGGCCCAGCACGTCCCTGTATGGCGGAGACGCTGTTAATTATACCAATAGATTACTGAGTGACATGCCCATTGTGTCATGAAAACGTATTTCCATGATCTTTCTCTCTTATGTGGACATAAATAAACGGTTGAGGCTCATTCAGACCATGTGCGTGTTGTTTGTGTGAGCGCATGCATCTCGTTAATTTCCAATGGAGGCTAGCGGGATAGACGCGCTCCACTGGAGCCCGGCAAGATTCACGCTGAACGCGCGCTGACAAGGACAGATCTCATTGAATTTCATCTCAACCAACATTATTCAAATCTTGTGTGTGCGTGAGCTCGTGAAGCCAGTGAAAGCAGCGCTGCTCTGCGTGTAGGTGTGGCAGTGGGGAATGACTCGGAAGTGATCGACAGAGTGTCAATCAACAACAGCCGTCGTGGACTGTAGGCGCGCAGAATGTGTTCCTATGCGCTTAAGCCCCTTTTCGACTGCAGCTTTAGCACCACACCACACCACACTACACCACACCGCACCACACCACATCAAAATATCTACATTTTCCTTTAGACAAAAGTAACCCTATCGGTAAGAAACAAATTGACCCTTTTAACTGTGATTATAATACAATATAAACTTATATTACAACTATCCTAAATTAAAATACACTATAATAGATTATAACTGTGATTATAATACACTATAAAGTGTCAATGTATTACTATAATAATTATAATACACTATAATAGATTATAATAGTGGTTATAACACAATATAATCTATTACCATGTATTACAACTATATCCTGGTGGTCTAAATGAAAGGTCAGTGAGTGATCAGTCATTATGAAGTGTTTGGCCCTGTTTGGTCTTGCTTAGACCTACTCTAGAGTGGATACTTTTTAGTACCACATTTAGTAGCACTTTCACAACACTACCCAGGTCCTTGTAGTGGAACACCTGGCACAAGTGTGGGCAGTGTGGTGTGGAGTGGTGTGGGGTTGGGCCTGTGGAAAAGGAGCTTTGTTGTGTGTTTCTTTGTTGTTAATGGCCGTTAAAAATGTGTGTGTTTGTGTGTGTGTGTGTGTGTGTGTGTGTGTGTGTGTGTGCGTGCGTGCGCGCGCGCATGCGTGCGTGCGTGCGTGCATGTGCGTGTGCTCGTTTGTCTTGCCGTTAAAAGGCTACTAAATGGTTTTCTGGAGGAGGACTTCTAACCGGCCGAGATGCTGCTCGTAATCCTGCTGGCGGCCTTTTCTTCATCCATCTACGGCACCCTCTCCTCCTCCTCCTCCCCCTCCTCCCCCTACTCACCGGAGGAGGGGGGAGGAGCCTACCCGTCGTCCTCCCCCCCCTCGGACCAGCTGATGACGGCCGAGACGTGCGCGGTGTGCCAGTGCGCCTCCCTGGAGAACGTGCTGTACGTCAACTGCGAGCGCGTGGCGGCGTATCGGCCCACGCAGCTGGTGCCGCCCGCCTCGCTGCTCTACCACCTCAACTTCCAGGTAGGCTTCCTGTCACCATACTGGATTTCTAACTTCAATACGATATATATGTCACGTTAGATAGAGAAACAGTCAGATCGAGAAACGGAGCACTCGTCGTGCGGCGCGGGGCGGAACAAGCGGTCGCTTTGAGCCACAACAACGTAGCGTCGGCAGGAATGAAAGCGCCTCACCCCACGGAGGTTAGGGTTAGGGTTAGGGTTAGGGTTAGGCATAGTTTTACTGAGGTTAAGGTTAGGGTTAGGGTTAGAGTAAGGCATAGTAAGCTAATGGCTAAACACTGCCGAGCTAGGTTAGTAAATAAAGAAAGAGAGTTGCAAACGAGTGACGTCAGCGCCTACACTAGTGAATGGCTGTTGTCGCCATCTGGTGGTGATTGGTGTGTGGTGAACGACAAAACAAGCGCTCTTACCACGATCTGACTGAGTTACCCAAACTGACTGTAACATATATATATATCGTCGTTGCCGGGTGAAAACCTTGTATGTCCAAAACCGTTCGCTTCGCGTTGCGAGGCGTTGTGCGCTTGTAGATCGGCTGTTTTCACTACTTTGTTGTGCGACGGCCTTGTATGATGAAGCAGTGCTTTACTTTGCGAAAGAACATACAAATTTGAAACGTGGAGATACGAGGTTTCTGCCCGACAACGACGATATCTTTTTAAAAAATGTATCCCACGATTTTGCAACCCATTTTCACCCGGTGCCAATTGCCTATGTAATCCTGGGCTCTGCTCTCCCTCTGCCGCGCCTGGGGAGACAACGGACTGACCTCATGCTTCCTTCTATGCATGAGTAGTCCAAGTTGCTTCTTTTCACCTGACAGTGGAGATGTCCCTGGTATGGACGTAGCGCGTGGAAGGAACACGTTATTCCAACCAGTTCCTTTCCCCTCCATCAAGCGTGCCGGCTGGCCAGGGGGAGGCATTATAGAGACCAGGAATACTGCATGGTTTTGTGAGGGTATCAACATACAGGATTAGAAATCCAGTATACCATTTTCGATACCGCGCAACCATGGCGATTTTAGTGCAAAAAAATACATAATTATTAATTAAAGACAAAATACAGAACTTCTTGAGGTAGATGGTAGTGCACTTTTTAAAGGCCTGCCTTTGATGTTTTCACATTCTAAGTACAAATAGGCCTTTAAAATAACTAGGAATAAGCCAAAGTAGGAAGGATACACATAAAAGTAACATTGTTGTAAACCAACGAGAGAGGTAAAAACTGAGTATCGATATGATCGATTGCCTACTATGGAAAAGTCATATTGAAAATTGATACTAGATAGATTGATAATCCATCCGTGGATAGGATAAGAGAGGTTGCTTTCTTTTTTCTATCCACAAGTTTCCAACGTCCCATTGCAAGTCAGCCTTGATGCTGCGCGCATTCATTCCTTCCCCAGTATCAGCACTGGACTTCGGCCTATAGGCACCAAGTATGAGAAATCAGAAAATGATCGTGGCCAATCATTGACTGCGTTTTAACTGCTGTCTGCACAACAAGTGAAAAGCTTCGTCCATGTGTAGATGGTGACGTAGAATACTAGCCTGGCGGGGCCTGACGTCATACTGCGTTCACTCACTCATTCCTTCCCCAGTATAACGTCTGGCCTTCCGGGTAAAGGCAGCGAGTATACTGATTATTTTCTGATCGGGGCCAATCAGTGACTGCTGTCCGCACAACAAACGTAGTCTTCCTGACAACAAGTGAAAAGCTTTCCCTGATTGGTCCATGTGTAGACGGTGACGTAGATGCATGCTGCAGCATTTTCAAAACAACAATGGCTGCCTTCGCGATGCAACAAGTGTAACAGTTAACGCTCTAACGATAAAACAAGCTACAAGTGCAGTTATTTTAGAGTTGGATTCAATTACAACAATTAAAAAGGAACACGGGGGATGCGCTAGCGGAGTTCATCGGCCGAAAATACGTGTTTGTTTGCCATTCTTCTGACTGGCTGAGAGATGTTTTGCTACGCTGATTGGTTAGAGGAGTCTGTCTGTCAAGGCCCACTTTTCAAGCTGCCAATAGGCCGAAGGCCAGACGTTATACTGGGGAAGGAATGAGTGAGTGAACGCAGTATGACGTCAGGCCCCGCCAAGCTAGTAGAATACATGCTGCAGCATTTTCCAAACAACAATGGCTGCCCTCGATGCAACAAGTGTAACAGTGTAACGCTGAAACGATAAAACAAGCAATAAGTCAAGTTATTTCAGAGTTGGAATCAATTACAACAATTAAAAAGGAACAAGAGTAGTTCATCGGCCGAAAAGACGTGTTCCGTCTGGCTGCACTGTGATGATGTAGATTAGATGTTTTGTAGGGATGGGACGATATGAAAATGTCATATCACGAATAATAGCAGATCTACATGCCGATCTACATAGCCGATCTACATGCTCACGTTGTGAGCATGTAGATCGGCTATTTTCACAAAAGAAACTTTCGACTTTCGACTTTCTCTGCTGGGAGTCGACTTGTGTAATGAAGTCGACTGAGTCGACTTGTCGACTTTTTCGTTAATGCCCTAGTGTGCGCTCCCTCTGGCTTTGTGGCTGTGGGTGTCACTAACTCATCTATCCATTTATCTATCCCGGGGGTCAGCAACCCGCGGCTCTAGAGCCGCATGCAGCTCTTTAGCGCCACCCTAGTGGCTCCCTGGAGCTTTTTAAAAAATGTATGAAAATGGGGAAAAAAATTGTTCTAATATAGTTTCTGTAGGAGGCATGACACAAACATTCTTATCGTATTCCAATGCTGTAAAAATGTGTAGAATAAATATTAAATTCCAACATTTTCTCCAGGATGCGCTGCAAGGAAAATAAACATTTAAGCCTACTTGGTCATTTTGATAGTAGGCTAATATAGCTAATATAGACACTTGCAGCATGTGTTGCCTTCATTATAAGGCTTATATAAGGCTTTTAATTTTTTGCGGCTCCAGACAGATTTGTTTTTAGTTTTTAGGTCCAATATGGCTCTTTCAACATTTTGGGTTGCCGACCCCTGATCTATCCATTTATCTATCCATCCCTCCATCCATCCCTCCCTCCAGAACAACGCGCTGGCGGTGCTCTATCCCAACTCCTTCCTGAACTTCAGCCACGCCTTGTCGCTGCAGCTGGGCAACAACGGGCTGCAGAGCGTGGAGGGCGGGGCCTTCGCCGGCCTGGGCGCGCTCAAGCAGCTGCACCTCAACAACAACGAGCTGACGTCGCTGCGCGCAGACACCTTCCAGGTGAGGGGCGTGACCGTGACGTACGTCGGTGACTGCGTCGATGTGTCGACGTTTTCGGTTTTCAGCGGTCTACTTGCAGCGGTTCTCAAACTCTAAAGACAGGGTTCCCACGGTCATGAAATTCCTGGAAATATTTTGAAATTAGAAAAATATTTTTTCCAGTACTGGAAAAGTTTTGGAATTTATCAAGGGTCCTGGAAGGTCCTGGAAAAAATAGCTATGCATTGTCTTTGGTTATTGATTTTGTGAAAATAGCAGATCTACATGCTCACAACGCCTCGCATTGCGAGGCGTTGTGAGCATGTAGATCTGCTATTTTCACAATAGAACCGTGTTAAACAAAATTTCTCAACTCTTAGTGCTCGTCAGGGTGGGGGGTCCCCAGTTAAAATATTATTATTTCGGTTGAGAACCACTGGCATACACTACCTGTCTTTAGGCATTGCGCATAGGAGTAAGCAACCTGTTATTGAGCTCAATTATTGTTAGTCCTGGAAATCAGGTTAAACTAGTCCTTACCCGTTCAAAGATATGAGCTCCGAAATGATGTGCAGTGTGTGGGTTATGGGGTGTGCACTGTGTATATGAGGGATGGAAAGTAACTTTCTGGTGCTTGCATGATAATATGTAGGAGCATCAATGTAAGAAATACCCGTTTCGTTTAAAGGCTACAGAGATACTGTGTACCCCCCCCCCCCCCCCCCACCCGCCTACACACACACACACACACACACACACACACACACACACACACACACACACACACACACACACACACACACACACACACAGCTGGTTAAACATGTTGCCCCATGCTAGATGCAGAATAGATATGCCTCATGCTAGATGCAGAATAGATAGTAGCTACACCATAAAAATGCTAATATACAGCATACGATTTGTGAAAGTGACAAACGGGCTTCACAGTTATGTCAGGTGTGTTCATATGCTAATGGTGATGCGATTTCAGATCAATTGCTCCAGCCACTGAGGAGAAACGCTGTGACAGACACTCACTCAGACAGACAGACAGACAGACAGACAGACAGACAGACAGACAGACAGACATTCGCAAAATTATAGTATCCACAAGTTTCCGCGGGAGTTTACTGGAGACTATCCGGACCAAACTTCCGGGTTTAACAGCAGACATACAAGCTCACGTCGTGTCGCAGATGCAACCCGTTGAGAGCTTGTAAATCGGCGCCGGAAGATCGATGCAAACGTTTGCGCAATGCACTATGGGGCGTAGGAAACTCGTGGATATATATTCTGGAAAAGTTTTGGAAAAGTTTTGGAAATGAATCGGTAAAAACGTGTGCTTCACCTCTAGGGCATCGAGAGCCTGGAGTACCTGCAGGCCGACTACAACCTCATCAAGTACATCGAGCGGGGAGCCTTCAACAAGCTGCACAGGCTCAAGGTGCTGATCCTCAACGACAACCTGGTGGCGGCGCTGCCCGACAACATCTTCCGCTTCGCCTCGCTCACGCACCTGGACATCCGCGGCAACCGCATCCAGAAGCTGCCCTACCTGGGCGTGCTGGAGCACATCGGGCGCATCGTGGAGCTGCAGCTGGACGACAACCCCTGGAACTGCACCTGCGACCTGGCGCCCCTCAAGGCCTGGCTGGAGAACATGCCCTACAACATCTTCATCGGCGAGGCGGTGCGTTGTAGAGATGTTCCAGGTCATACTGTTGTACGATATAGAAATTGAATTTCCACAAGGTAGAGTGACAAGGAATGCAATATATTTATTAAAGGTGATACACCATGAGATTTCACTTTTCCAATTTTAAAACCTTTTCTTGGGGTCCCACTAGCACCTTCTATCCTCACAAAGTCCCATTTCAGACCGTTGTGTCTTTCTCTGGTTTTGGGAAGGTGGAGGTTAAAAGCATCCCACGGGTTCTCAAAACAGGCTGTCCAGATTTGCTGCCGTCGATGACGTCTTCGACGGCCGTTTTTGAAGATTTCTTTTCTTTTTTTTTTTTTTTTTTTTCTTCAAAAAGATTTTTTTTCAAAAAGATTTTGGGGGGGGGGGGGTGGCACAGTTCAGGCCAAAGGTGGTACTGCAGCTGAAAATGCTCTGAGAGCCATTCAAAAATGAGAGGCTCTCTATTCAGGAGTGGTAATTTAGCCTCAAACCTTTTGAAAAACGTTTTTGGGACATAAACAATATGACATAAATACTTTTTAAATGCATGGTGTATCACCTTTAACAACAAAGTTAAAATGCAGTTGCCATGATTATCCCCTCTATAAAACATGATTATCTACTATTATGATTATACTAGTAGGAAGAATTTTTCCAAAAAAGTGTACAGAAAGAGTTAAAATGATGTTGTTATGTGGCCACACCCACCAGTTCATTGGTATGCGTGGTTGTCATGGTGGGTGGTGACCCAGCTGAAGTTAGCCACACCCACGTGTGTTGGGGGAATGGTAATTAGGGGAGGGGTTGATTCTATGATGTAATAAGTATGGGTGTTTTTGGAACGGCACGTCTGACCCAGCAGGTGGCATCCTCCAGCTAAAAACCCAAATAAAAAGAGAATGCATAATTGCGCTCATAACAACCACACCAGGGGGTCTAATGAAGTACTGTCAACCTCCTAGACACATGAAAACCAGAAAAAGTACAAAACTATGGCACCACCTATTTAAGAGCTCTGAGACAACACGCATGCTAGTGTCGCTCCCGTTCTCTGGGCAGTGTCTCATTTATACAAGACAGTGTGACAAGAATAGGTAGGGAGTCTTACTGGTACAAGACAGTGTGACAAGAATAGGTGAAGGGGTGTCTACTGAACAGTGTCTAAAGATACAATTCAATATGGACTGGTGACGTAGGAGCCAGTCAGCATTTGGCGGCTGTTTGTATCACAGCTGCTGTTGAGTTAGTTCATTCGGAAGGTGACTCATCTAATATAGCATACAGTGAGTTTGGAAAATACCTAAATTAATTTCTACTACAGGTGTGCGAGACGCCCAGCGACCTGTACGGCAGGCTCCTGAAGGAGACCAACAAGCAGGAGCTGTGTCCGCTGGGGACGGGGAGCGACTTTGACGTGCGGATGCCGCCGCCCGCGCACCCCGAGAACAGGCTGTCGCCGTCCGACGCGGCCCCCACCACCGCGTCGCCGCCGCCGGCGGGGGCCACCAAGGCCCCCAAGACAACCGACCCGTCCAAGATCTACGGCAACGGCATCGTGGCGGCCGGCCTGCCGCCCTTCGGCAGGAACACGCAGATCGTGTCCTTCCAGACGCGCACGCCGCCGCTGGCGTGCCCGCAGCCGTGCACGTGCAAGGCCCACCAGTCGGACTTTGGCATCAGCCTCACGTGCCAGGAGCAGAGGATCAGGAGCGTCGCCGACCTCGTCCCCAAGCCGCCCAACGCCAAGAAGCTCCACCTGAGCGGGAACGCCATCACGGACATCAGCCCGTCCGACTTCCAGGTAGAGGGATGTTAACACTTATGTTGCAATGATTTTTTCCGGCCAATGTCCCGCGTTGCCATGGTTACCATAGACTTCCATGTAATTGTGCAAGTGTGTAAAAAGTGCACGCCCATGCCTAGATGATGCACCACGTGTGTAGATGCTGTTCACAGCTTTCAAACAAAAAAATCCGCTTGGAAATCCGTGCATGCATTCATGATTTATCAGCCATTATGTTTTCTTCAGATGTAAACAAACATGGCTGCCATGTTTGAAAGAATGGGTTGGTATGTGGGTTAAACATGCAATTTCGCGATCGCGATCATGCCTAATACATTTCTGGAGGTCCAAAGAAAATGTTTGAAAAAAAAAATTTGAATTTTTTTTTTTTTTTTTTTTTCAAAAACGGCCCAAACTCGGGGAACTCGGGGTTGGCACAGCACTAGTACCAATACAAACTCGGGAAACTCGGGGTTGGCACCATATGTGTTAACAATGAATCTAAAATCCATTAACAGTTTTACTGCCAGATGTCATTATTTATTTATTGGGTCTGGTGCCAGCAAAAAGCAGCTTTCCTTTGCGGTGTTATAGAAAATTATCTATTGGTTCTTTCTAAACAAATTCATTGTATAATGGACGAATGTGTACTTTGGCCATACTGGCAGCAGAGGGCAGCCTTATGCAAGAATTAATATGAATTGGGCCGCTTCGCCTGCCATACATTCAGAGCACAGAAACGCACCAGAGCAACAGATCCACAGAATACAGCCAGGAAGTGATTTGGGACTCCATTGATGTTTACGTGCGGTGGATTTTTGAGAGCAGCATTGCGAGAGATGTTTGTACTGTACACGGCGGCGCGACCCCCCATCAACTTACAGATATCAAAACAAGGTAAAAAAGAACGAGCCGCATTGGCAACACGCCGCCGTCAAAAAATGGGGTGTACGGGAACGTCCGTAGCAGTAAAAGAGTTCATTGCTTTTGAGAAATTATTCGATTAATTTAAATGATTATAACTAATCATTTTTTATTGCGACTGTAGGTCGCAGTTTACTATCAGAACCGTCACGTCTTGACCGTATTTGTCTGTCCGGGCGGGTAGTGTTTGTCTTTTTTGTTGATTGACTCTCACGCTCTGACTTCATGATCTGACCACTGATCACTGTGAAGTCATGAGAACCAGATCCTTTGTATTGCCAAATTTGGAGATCCCTGTGATGCCAGTGGAACCAAATCCCTTTTATGCCCATATACGGAGATATGGAGTTCCCGTGATGCCAGTGGAACCAAATCCCTTTATGCCCATATATGGAGATCACTGATGTCATCAATATCTGTGAATGCCAATTTATAATCACTGTGATGTCAGGGGAACCAAATCTCCTTTATTGCCACATATGGAGATCCAAGACATGGCACTTTTCGCCCTTAGTTTTGGGTAGTTACAGCTATGCTGTGCGATATCAAATGTGAGCTTAACATAATCACAGTTATCCTATTACGTCATATTCAAAGGCTTTTGGAGAGAAATGAGACTGAACCTCCGTGACGCTCGTTAATGTTATATACATCAAGGCAATTATGTTTCGGCACTAATCTTTGGTCTTGGACAAGAATTTTCCTTTCTGTCCTCAAGAACGCCGCTCGTCAATTAAAGGTATAATATTCAGTGATTGTATTTCATTCAAATAAAAATATAATGGGTACATTTTCCATTCATTCTCCTCACTAGAATGTGTGCTGACCATATAAGGACTTCCACCATGGCCCATGTTACGAGCATAGCTAGATTCTGTTTTCAGAGGTGGCCAGCCAGTCCTGGACCAATCAGGGTAGAGTATGGCCGTAGTTATGTTATGATGTTTAGTTATGATGGTCAAAATAAACATTTTGAGAACCACAGTCGCTCTGAATTCAGAACGTCTGCTAAATGCCTAGATTGTAAACTACTGAACTCATAAAATAACACAGTCTCGTAGTAAATCAGTATCATATAAATATCCTGAAGCTGGAGACGTAGTCCTACCGATATTCAGTGATTGGGTCTAATGATCAAAACGAGAACATTATAATGGTGTACAAAATCTATAAAAAACTAAACATTTCCACACTGTAAGGCCAGTAAGGGACAAGATGACCCCCGGGCCACTTTCATTATCACTGAATACACCTTTCGATCGATAAGGTCATCAACTTTCAATGAATGAATTAACTCTTATTCTGCCAGATGTTGTTATTTATTATTGGGTTTTGTGCCAGCAAAAGCACCTTACCTTTGCGATGATATAGACAAAAGTGTATTCTTTTTTTTTTTGAAATGTTCTCTTAAAGAGTGTGCCGTGGCTCTACCAGCAGTAGGGGGCAGCCTCATGCAAGAATTAATGTGAAAATGGTCTCAGCTCGACGCTTGCTTGTCAAGGCTGTTCAAGGCTGATGAGTCGCTACAGAGCAATAGATCCAGAGAAAAACACATGGAACAGTGTTGTGACTCCATTGATGTTAACGTCCAGTTGGATTTTAAGAGTACTTTTATGGGAGCTGTTTCAACGGTAGACACCCGCGCGACACCTCAACAGGTTACAGACATCAAACCAAGGTACAAAAGAACGAGCCAAAGAACGTACAATTGGCATTATCGGGCCGTCAAAAATGGGGCGAACGGGAACGTTCAAAGCAGTATAAGAGTTAACATCGATAATTTGCCATCCCTACTTCTTCTTCCCAGGGCTTGGAGGGCCTGGACCTGCTCCACCTCGGCTCCAACCAGATCGCCGCCGTGCCCAAGGGCGCCTTCGCCAACCTGACCAACCTGAGGAGGCTGTTCCTGAACGGGAACCAGCTGGAGCGGCTGGACCCGGACATGTTCCTGGGCCTGGCCAACCTGCAGTACCTGCACCTGGAGTACAACGCCATCAAGGAGGTCTGTGACGGAAGTTTGTGATCGATTGATTGAAGACTTTATTAGAAGTTTGCGTGGGAAAAGGTACAGTTTCGTGACGGTAGAGTTCACTGGTACAAGGTCAACTAAAAGGGAGATCCTAGAAAAGACTAAGCTTATTTCCATGGGACACCATTGAAGTATCTCATATACACAGTACTATGCAGTAGATATAGTAAAAAAAATAAAAAATAAAAAACAGTGCAAAATATATACAGTAGGTAAATACAAACAAGGGTCAGGGGAGGCTGGGCTAGGTTTGTTATTGCCAGTTGCGAATGGCTGCCGCCTGTAAGTGTTTTTTTCAGGGCGATTTTAAAGGATGCTAGGGAACCACACTCCTTTAAGGCCTTCGGTAGGGCGTTCCACATTTTGGCGTTACTATAAGTTAGACCCACCAGAAAATGTTTTGTTATGCGAGTGCAGAAGAATTTCCCGCGTAATCAGCCAAATGCCGCATATTATGCGAGGGTCACGTGTTTTCCAAAAGGCAGCGCATATTTCCGCCCTCATTTTTCGGAACTACCCGCTTGTTTCACCACATAAAATCACTTAAACTTTGCATATTTCACAACTTTACGCATATTTTGCATGTCACATATTTCGCAACTTTTCGCATATTCCGCAACTTTCCGCAATTTCACAGCATAAAAATCATATAAAACCCTGCATATTTCATAGCGAAATCAAGGATTTTCCCCTCCATAATCAATGATTTTAGTCGGCATAATCAAGGATTAAACAGTTCATGAAGATGCAGGACTGCAATGCCAGGATTCAAACGTCACACTTTATTGTATCTCATCACAGCAAAGAGAGAGAGAGACTTGCGTCTCCCTGCAAAGCTTCCCCCATCAGCCCCTCCACACCCATGTCCCACACACACATTTATACATAGGCAGGAGATGTACAGAAAGGTAACAAGGTCTTCATTCTATAGTTACACGCGCACACACAGTCAGCATATTTGAAATAGTGAGTCGGCTGTATGTACGGACGGACGGACGGACGGACGGACAGACAGGGTTTGTCAGGGAGGAACAGGTGATGATGTCAACCCTGTAGAGCAGGGGTCTTCAACAGGGGGTCCGGGACCCCTAGGGGGTCCTCAGAGTTACTACAGGGGGTCCTCCAAATCTTTGGGTGATAGAAACTTTCTTTCTCCTTTTTTATATTAACCAATTGAACCCTAATTCCTAACGTTCATATTCTGAGAACTTTAGCAGATCTACAAGCTCACAACGCCGCGAGGAATTGTGAGCTTGTAGATCGGCTATTTCGGCAAAGAGGTTTGGTGTAGAGGGGAAAAAGAGCAGACCAAGTACAGAGTGAAAGGTAAAGTTTATTAAGTATTGTCGGTTCAAGTGGTTAAATATCTGAAAACACAAATTGACATGAATCCAAAATACACTGATGATTGTGCTGTCAAAGAATGAAACTATATGGAGGTTGGTGGGGGTCCCTGCTTCATTTCTCTCTCAACTAAGGGGTCCTTGGCCTGAAAACGTTGAAGACCCCCTGCTGTAGAGGGGTTTGAGTTGCCCGCACAGAATACAAAACACTGATGCTGACCTTCAAGGCAACCAAAGGTATGGCTCCTCCATAACTCCAAAACCTGAGTTTGCCCTCCTGGCCCCCAAACTGTGGAATAAACTCCCTGTCGCACTTAGAACAACGGACTCACTCGCTAGCTTTCGCCGTGGACTGAAGACTCACCTTTTCAGACTCCACCTAAACCCATAGCACTACCGAAACACCCAATGACCATACATGAAGCTACTTAGCATTTGTTTTTTAGGTTTTTAGAATCCTTTTTTTTTCTTTACTGACTATATTGTTTTTTCTTTCTTTTTTGATTGATATTCATATGCATTTGTTATATTGTTGTTGATGTTCTGACATGTTATCTTGTTTATTATAGTGATGTATTATCTGCTTATTGTAAGTCGCTTTGGATTAAAAGCGTCTGCTAAATGCCTAAACTGTAAACTGTAAACTGTAATACATTTAATGAATCGATACCACAGTGATTGTTCTATGAATGTTGCCACCCCCCACAGATCCTGGCGGGGACCTTCAGCTCCATGCCCAGCCTGCAGCTGCTCTACCTCAACAACAACGTGCTGAGGAGCCTGCCCGTCTACGTGTTCTCCGGCGTGCCGCTGGCGCGCCTCAGCCTGAAGAACAACCACTTCATGACGCTGCCGGTGAGCCACAGCCGCAGGGCTAAACGGGCTTTAACCAGTGAAAAATAGCAGATATACAAGCACCGAGTGCCGCGCTGCGAGCTTGTAGATCTGCTATTTTTGAAAAATCATGATATTTCTTTGCAAATCTTTGAATATATCTATTTAAAAGCGAACATTTGTAACTCAAATATTTGCTTCTGGGTGGTCCCTGGAACAACATATTTTGAGACGGGGGTCCGCGGCCAAATACCTGTAATTTTGGGGGTCCTTGACATGAAAAAGTTTGAGAACTACATGATTTAGAAGAAGGATTTAGAAGTCGGGTCAAAGATCGGGTCAAAGATATTCAAAGACTTGCACACATTTTCACGATTTTTCAAAAATAGCAGATCTACAAGCTCGCAGCGCGGCACTCGGTGCCGCGCTGTGAGCTTGTATATCTGCTATTTTTCAATAATTAAAGCATAAAATAATGGTTAAAGTGGTTCAAATCTAGCGCGTTCCAGGTCTTTGAGAGTTAACCAGCGGTGTAGCCACGGGTGGGCCTGACTAGGCCTAGGCCCACCCATTTCGTTTTTGTGCCCACCCAAAAATAACGAAAACATTCGCGGAGCGGCGCGGCGATTCGCGGCGCGGCGATGCACGGCTATCTAGGAAGCAAAGAAAGACACCACAGTTTGATTTGATCATAGTTTAGTCAATTATGAAGCGATTTTTTTTAAATTAAAACGTCTCCGTATTGCTTGGGAAGTCCACTTTCATGACAAATGACTGTATTATTTTATGTCCCTTTAAATATTTAAATGTTCACTATTTTAAAATAGCCGATGTACAAGCTCACATCTGTGCCTATCCACATTGTGCCAGGCCTAGCCAGTTGGTAAATTCTGGCTACGCCCCTGGGTTTAACCCCCAATTAGAACGGGTACACATTATTGTGTATCATTATTTTATGCTTTAACTATTGAAAAATAGCAGATATACAAGCTCACAGCGCGGCACCGAGTGCCACGCTGCGAGCTTGTAGATCTGCTATTTTTGAAAAATTCTGAGAATTAGAATTTTTACCCGATTCTATAAGTGTCTTTTGAATCCTTCTAAGGTATTTTTTTTTTTAAACCCTATGTTTCTATTGTCAGCAATCTGGCCAGCCATCGTCAAAGAAAAGGTCCTTTTCACTTCAACTGGAGCTCAGTTAGTCTGTTCTTGAGAGACTACTATGTCAGTGGTTCTCAAACCTTTTCATGTGAAGGACCCCCAAAATGATATGTATTTGGCCACGGACCCCCATCTCAAAATATTTAGTTCCAGGGACCCCCCAGAAGCTAAATCTGAGTTACAAACGTTCGCTTTGAAAATACATATATTCAAAGATTTGCACACATTTTCACAACTTTTTCAAAAATAGCAGATCTACAAGCTCACAGCGCAGCACTCGGTTCCGCACTGTGAGCTTGTATATCTGCTATTTTTCAATAGTTAAAGCATTCAATAATCCTAGGCCTAAATGGGTTTATAACCTCGCCTCACCAGGCTGGTGTTCGTTAACAACGGGCTGTTTGATCCAGTCTAGGCGGAAATCACAAGCAGAAGAAGCGGCGTTGCTTTGTTTCGTTTCCCCAATCCCTATTAAAATGCTCGAGTCGCCTAGTGTATAGTCTCGCCAGTCGCTACGATTTGGACTAAAAGATGCATATACCAAACGAATTTTCCAAAAGCAAAACTATGCCGCATCAAGGGGTTTATTACATGAAAAAGAATCGTGATAAGATTGTGTATCGCGATACAGCTCGGAAAAATACGGTGATATTGTATTATTTTAAATTTTTTCATATCGCCCACCCCTAGGTGAGCGGCGTGCTGGACCAGCTGCGCTCGCTGGTCCACATCGACCTGGATGGAAACCCGTGGGAGTGCTCCTGTGACCTGGTGGCCCTCAAGCTCTGGCTGGAGAAGCTGGGCAAGGTAGGAGATCTCCATTTGCGGTCCATTTAAAAAGAGCAAAATAATACATGCGTGCAACAGTGTTGTTTTTGACAGCACATTTTGATTTAGTTTTAGTCATAGTCTTTTGAATAAAATGTAATTTAGTTTTAGTCATAATTCAGTCACCTGAAAAGTATTAGTTTTAGTCTAATTTTAGTCGACTAAATATCATAAGATTTTAGGCGACTAAATCTACAGATGATTTAGTCGACTAAAATGCATTTTGGCAGGCCTTGATGGCATCGTAATGACTGATTTTACACTTGGTTGCGTGCTGAAAATAGCTGATCTACAAGCTCACAACGCTTCGCAGCGCGACGCGTTGTGAGCTTGTAGATCGGCTATTTTCAGCATGCAACACCGGAGAGCAACCAAACATAAAATGACTCTCTTCTCCACTAGTCCCTCCCTAAGGTTTTAGACATTGAAGAGTAAAATACGCAGGGGTCTTCAACATTTTCAAGCCAAGGACCCCTTAGTTGAGAGAGAGATGAAGCAGGGAACCTCTTCATAGATTCCATATCGTTTCATTGTTTGACAGCACAATTATCAGTGTATTTTGGATTCATCTCAATTTGTGTTTTCAGATATTTAACCACTTGAACCGTCAATAAAAACTTGACCTTCCACTCTGTACTTAGTCTGCTCTTTTTCCCCTCTAGACCAAAGCTCTTTGCCGAAAATAGCCGATCTACAAGCTCACGGCGCCTCGTGAACTTGTAGATCTGCTATTTTTGGCAAAAGTTATATGGACGCCAGGGTTCGATTTGTATAAAAAAGGAGAAAAAAAAAACTTTCTATCATACAAAGATTTGGAGGAGCCCCTGTAGTAGCTCTGAGGACCCCCTGTTGAAGACCCTTGCCCTATCGCAGGGGTCCCCAAACTTTTTTGTCTCGGGGCACCCCATAAATATTTATTTTAATCCGAGGCACCCCTACATTATAATTGTCACTCCCAGCACCTTATATTTATAGCATATCGTCGTTGTCGGGTGGAAACCTTGTTTATCCAAAGCCGTTCGTTTTGTATTTATCATCTATAAAATGTACTAAACTAGTGAAAACAGGCTGTTTTCACTAGTTTTGTGCGACA
>NC_137824.1:11570085-11610085 GCF_963921795.1 Nannobrachium achirus | reverse complement strand
CTCTCTCTCTGCGCCATCTCGTCCGGACCCGAGTGTGAGATATACCCGCTCTCGTGGCTGGAGTTTGACGAGAGGCAAAGCGCCACGTAAACCCATGTTGAACCCTATACTTGGCGAGGGAGGGCCGGGGTGGGGCGGCAAAGATTCGAGAATTTCGAGAATAGCGGCTGAACTACAAGCAACGCGGGAACACGGGAAGAAGAATTGTGGTCGTGTGGTGTTTTGGTGTTGAGGAGAGGAGAAAAGAAACCCCTGTATCCAGGCCTGGGAGACCCCGGTGGAAATATGTTCATACATATAGGGTTTGAGTCTTTTCTTTTTTTTTTCTTTCTTCTTTTTTTTTTTTTTTTTTTTTAAGGAAGGCACTCCTTGGAACTCTTTGGAATGATTTCATGACTTGTTTTTTCTTTTCTTTTTCTTCCTCTTTATTTTTTTGTGTAAAGAGCCATGTTCAATATAGTGTCTTCTGAATGGAGTTGTGTTAAAATTGCTACTTAAAAATGTATGTTTTTTGGGTAAAAACGATTGCGGCATAATTATGCATTGTCCGAGGACTTTTTTTTTTTTGAAAACCCAAGAAAAAAACAAACAAACATATATATATATATATATATATATATATATATATATATATATATATATATATTAAGAGCTGCTTGCCATGTAAGCGTATCCTGGAGATTATTTTGTAAGTCTTACATTATTTGTATCTGTGGGGCTGGTTTGTAAATTACAACGAAAGACAAACTCTCTCTCTCTCTCTCTCTCTCTCTCTCTCTCTCTCTCTCTCTCTCTCTGTCTCTCTCTCTCTCTCTCTGTCTCTCTCACACACACACACACACACACACACACACACACACACACACACACACACACACACACACACACACACACACACACACCAAGGGACTACTACTACAATTCAGAACTGTCAATCAAACGAGCGCAAATATCGTCCGATCGGTTCCTCCCCCCCTCCTCCTCTCTCGTCAGCTATATCAATTTGTAGTAAATAAAAGAAAAAGTAAGGTTGAAAAAAAGATTTAATGACAATTAATTTATTTTTCTATGCAGGATTATTTAAAGAGATATTGGTACTATTTAAAAGCAAAAAAAAAAAAAAAAGAAACAAAAAAACAGTGATAATTATTTTAAAGAAAAGTTACAAAATGAACTGAAATAGAATGAATGCATCAAAAATACTTTGAAAAATATCGACGGCCCAGATGTTACCATGGGGGCTGCCAAAATAAGTGACTGTCAAAATCGATCCATTTGTTTTTCTTTTGTTCTTTTTTCATATATATATATTTTTTATTTGATGGAAGAACTTTTTGTGTCTTTGATGTTGGTACAACTGGAGGAAGGTTTGTGACCAACGCCCGCTGACCGTCCATGTTTTGCACGACAAAGCCGGAAGGGCCTGTAAAATGAAAACCTGTTTGTTACCCCTGTCTAAAAAATAAAATAAAAATAAAAATAAAAGCTAGTGATTCTCAACCTGTGGCACCGCACTGGTGGTCCGCGAGGGTATTGCACATGCCCTCCCTAAACACAATCAATTGGCAAAAATGATTAAATCATTTTTGATTTAATGTAAAAAAAAAAAACGGCACAGCATTCCTTTAAAACGTGTTTAATTGTGGTAGCGATCACACAGGAGGTTAGAGTAGTGCCGCGTTAGTTCCGTTGATACAAAATCGGAACAACGATAGATTGATTGTTCGATGAATTAAAACAGCGGTAGGCTCTGTGAAACAGTGATACTTTCGAGATTACTCAAAATTGTTATTCAAAATTGGGGCCTCGTCCGGGAATGGTTGAGTTTCACTGGTCCGAAAAAGCAGTTACCCGAGTACGTAATGTCTCACCCACAGTTATCCGTTTCTTATTATTAACATTATGCAACCAAAATAAATGTGCATTAAACTTTGATATGGTTCTGGATTGTTGATCTGGGGGATGATGCTTATGGTATGAAAGAGCTTTTTATGTTTTTTTTTAGATGCCAATTTGGAACAGAATCATATCAATAAACACCTTGTGCAATATTATTAAAATATGACAAAAGAAAAGTCTGCTCGTTCATAATGGATTTTTTATTTTTATTTTTTGAGGTTATATTGTCAAGAAAAATTTCTATCTCATTATTATTATTATTTTCTTTCCCCTTTTCCTTTTTTATCAACTTAATTCTATTCCCGGTCCTTTACTCAAAAAAAAAAAAGAAAAAAAAAGAAAAAAATGTTACGTTAAAAATGATGAGTGTTTTATTGAACATTACAGATGAATAGAATGTATCTTGGGGAGAACAAAAAAGTATAATAATAAAAACGACAATTTTCTATGGGTCATGAAACTTGCTGTATATTGGTTAGTTTTCTCTTGTATAATCCTGTTGAAATCAAGGTATTAAATTCAGCACCTATTTTGCACTGTGTTCCCCTTATTCTTCTCTGTTCACGTTCATTCCTGTCGACTAAATGATTTAGTGGTGGGCCGTCAGGGCCTGCAAGCACAGACATAAAAAGGTAGACGACTCTTCCGGCTCTCTGGTACCCGTCTCGCCTTGGTGGGCCTTTTTGATTGACAGGCTTGGAATTCTTCTGTGTCGTAACAGACACGGAAGGTCGGTAGGCAAATCAGAGGCAGGTGGGGGCGGGTCTTTTCCTACGCAGCTCTTAACCTCTTGAACCCCATTGCCCCCGCCGGCGGGGGCAAAAGGTGTTGACCTCTGAACAGCTGTCAATAAATGTCAATAAATCAATAGAGACCAAATAAAAGTACAATTTCATTGTTGATTATTGTTACAGTGGTCCTACAGTATAGTAATCAGCTGCCATTGTACTTTTCATCCATACATTACTCATATTACAGTGTTATTACTACTTATTGTTACTCGTTTTTATCATTTTTCACCCTATACTTTAACATTACTAATATTACAGCACTACTCTCACTAAAACATCTGTAGAGTTTACATAGTTTGGAATATATTCATACAATTTTGCCTATCAATTGATGACACCTTGGTGAACAATTTCTCTATTCAATATTTATGTTTTCAATGAGGTCTTGAGGCTCATTCACTATTCAGAAGGCACATTTTCCATAGGCGGAGGTCTTTTTCAATCCTCTTTTCCTAGCTAAATAATCACAGCAGGACAATTTGGTAAGAGAAATGTGATGTTTTACACTGCATTTGTGAATTTTCAGGGGTTAGCTGACATTTGGTGGGACAAGATTAGCCACAGTCATTGTAGTTTTGTGTCCACAACTGTTCCAATTTGGGCATACATTTTAGGCGGATTTTTCCCCTGGACCCCCCTGGGGCTTAAGAGTCCCGGAAAAGACGCATTGTGATTGGCCAGTAGTTTTTTGAGTGGCAGCCTGCCCTAGACACTTCCTCTTTTGAGCCAAGGAAGGTTAGGCAGGAACAGACAACACCCGGAAGTTGGCACACCATGGGACGCCGCCATGACACTTTTGGGTGGCGGAAGTGACGAAGTGCTCATAGACGCTAATGTTATTTTGGGTGGCCAAAGTGTCATGGCGGATGGCCATGGAGCCTAAAATGACGTCGGTGTCCATTCCTTCTTTGATCTTCCTTGTTTTGAGCCCACCAAGGCGAGACGGGTCGTTCCAATCAACTGCAGCGGGTGGACGAGGTATCTAGCTTTTTATATCTGTGCCTGCAAGGCCTTCTCTGCTGGCCCTGCACTTGCCTGATAAAGAAATGTATATTTCATAATATATAATTATTTTTCCACAAACCTGTATTTATTTTTGCTGCCATCATTGTCTCTCATCCATTCAGTCAGGCTGGTCTCTGCTTCCACTCCCTGCAGGTCTAAAAACACAGCCTGTTTTATTTTATTTTTATTTTTTATTTTTTACCAATCAGATTTCTTTGTTGTGATCCCATCCCTGGAAGTGGTTCCCGTTTCTCAATGGACAGTTCTTTCACAGAACTGTCCAATGAGAAATGAGAACCACTTCCTCCAAACCAAACCTTTGTTTTCATGTTCTTCTGTTTACTCTGAGCTGATGATGAGTTCAGTTCGCTAAATTAACTCACAAATAAATGCACAAATAACAAAACATGGCTGAAGGAGGAGAATAAACAGATTTGGTGTGGATTTACTGGACAATTTGGGAAACCTTTTTCGAGTAGGACTTAAAGAAAAGCTTGGCATTGATGGACACATTAGCAGCCATGGTGAGTTTAATCGATCTTTATAGGCTATTATTTTGTACTCGCTATGATGATTGATCGTTTTATAGGCTATATTGTTGTTGGTGCCTGTCACTGTTTTGCAAGTTGGCTCTGTCTGACTGTGTGCTAAGCTGCAAGTGTGTGTGTGTGTGTGTGTGTGTGTGTGTGTGTGTGTGTGTGTGTGTGTGTGTGTGTGTGTGTGTGTGTGTGTGTGTGTGTGTGTGTGTGTGTGTGTGTGTGTGTGTGTGTGTGTGTGCATGCGTGTGCTTGTGCAGTGTGTAAGTAACTCAGTCAGTCTCCGATCTCATCAGCCTGGTTTGGATATCGGGCTTGTCTGTTGTTGCCTGGTTATGTCGAATACAACTATTCCACAATCTCCGAATGCTATATAGAGTCTGGAACGGCAGCTCCCGAACGGCGAGTATAGGAAGTAGCCGCTGCTGCACTGAACTGTAGTCCCATTGGAAACATAACAGAAACACAATAGCTCAGACAAAGTCATTCGAGCTGCCTATTATTGTTATGATTGTATAGTTTAAGAACACATTTGAAAACATCATGGAGGTGACACCAATAACACCAGAGAAAGACGAAATAAAGCCCCCAGAAATGTTGAAAGGAGACATAACGCTTCCAGCAGGACATGTTATTGTTACTGCACCAAGGGAGCGGTTGCGTCACATCCGCTTTATCTCGCACTCATCGTTTCTTCTTCCGTTTGCCAGACTATGTCGGGAGCATTTGCCCAAATCGCGGAGGCAACAGTCTGGCCACGCGAGACTATGTCGAATGACACTATAATCACGTGAATTTGTGCGCAATTCTAACCGCTGAGCTTGTGGGAGGATTGATATCTAGCTCGCAAATAGGTTTGGTGTACAGTGAAAAGGTCATGTGTACAAAGTATCCGTGATTTAAGTGGTTAAATGTCATAGACTGATGACAGCGCTTTCATAAAATCAAACACAATTTTATACAGTATGTAGTGGGGGTCCCCGCTTTCATCTCCCTCTCAGTTAAGGGGTCCTTGGCCTGAAAACGTTGAAGACCCCTGATCTAGATAATTCACGAGATAAGCCCAATTCGACTGCATCCGACTGGGGGGGGGGGGGGGGGGGATGTTGTGATTCGCAGCCAAAAGCTTTCTACCAGCCTCTGCAAAGACTGGCACATAGCCAGTCCTCCAAAGCATAGCAAAGTCCTTCAAAGCGTGCGTGCGTGCGTGCGTGCGTGCGTGCGTGCGTGCGTGCGTGCGTGTGTGTGTGTGTGTGTGGGGGAGCTGGCCACTGGGGGAGCTCTCGAGCTACATTCTTGTGCAGCTACAGCGAGAGCCAAAGCAACAAGGTTGCAGTGAGTGCTATTCTGGGGCCTCAGGTTGTCTTCAACACAAACACACCTCTTCTGCCTTGTTTTCTTTTCCCTCCAACTTGTTCTTTTTATGGTATGTGGGGTAAAAATACACCACCAGAGATACCAGATACTAAAATTACAATAAAGCAGGTCTTGGGTGGAGAGGAGAGGAGAGGAGAGGAGAGGAGAGGAGAGGAGAGGAGAGGAGAGGGACTGAAATGCTTTTTCCTTTGACTTGACTTGACTTTAATTGAATTCTCACCTATGGTCATGAAGTGTGGGTCATGATCGAAAGTATAGGGTCGTGGGTGCAAGCGGACGAAATGGGTTTCCTCAGACGGGTGGCTGCATGGTATCTCCCTTAGACATAGGGTGAGAAGTTCAGTCACCCGAGAGAGACTTGGTGTA
Source organism: Nannobrachium achirus (assembly GCF_963921795.1). Lineage (NCBI taxonomy): Eukaryota > Metazoa > Chordata > Actinopteri > Myctophiformes > Myctophidae > Nannobrachium > Nannobrachium achirus. The sequence goes on along the minus strand of NC_137824.1, from coordinate 11,604,111 downwards.
GAACCGCTGCTCCTACACTTGGAAAGGAGTCAGCTTAGGTGGTTCAGGGCATCTAGTACGGATGCCCCCCGAGCACCTTCCTAGGAAGGTCCTCGATGCACGTCCCACTGGGAGGAGACCCCGTGGCAGACCAAAGATATCTCCACACTGGCTTGGGAACGCCTCGGTATACTCCCTGAGGGAGTGGAGGAAGTTGCTCGGGATAAGGAAATCTGGAAGTCTCAGTTGAAACTGTTACCCCCGCGACCCGATTCCGGATAAGCGGTTGAAGATGGATGGATGGGTGGGTGGATGGATGGATGGATGGATGAATTGAATTGAATTGACTCGATCGACTCGACTCGACTCGAATGCAGTGGTGGAGGAGGAAGTAATCAATTAAATTGCGTGTCACTTTCTTGAAGCATTTCTTTTTAACAACACATTGTTTTGCAGTGTACCCTGATTATTGAGTGGGACTGAGTTACTGGGGCCCAAGGTGGAGGGGCCCTAATTATTTTATACTTTAGCTAATGAAAAATAGCAGATCTACAAGCTCACAGCGCGGCACTCGGTGCCGCGCTGTGAGCTTGTAAATCTGCTATTTTTGAAAAGTCATGAAAATGTGTGAAAATCTTTGAATATGAAGCTGATGATGATGAGTTCAGTTCGCTAAATTAACTCACAAACAAATGCATAAATAACAAAACATGGCTGAAGGAGGAGAATAAACAGATTTGGTGTGGATTTACTGGACAATTTGGGAAACCTTTTTCGAGTAGGACTTAAAGAAAAGCTTGGCATTGATGGACACATTACCAGCCATGGTGAGTTTATTTGATCTTTATAGGCTATTATGTTGCACTATGATGATTGATTGTTTTATAGGCTATTGATTGATTGAAGAATGTATTAGAAGTTTGCAATAGAAAAACGTACAGTTTCATCACTGGTACAAGGTCAACTAAAAGGAGATCCTTTTTGCTGTCTGTGTCAACTAAAAGGTGATTGTTGTTGCTGTCTGTGTTGCAAGTTGGCTCTGTCTGACACTAAGCTGCAAGTGTGTGTGTGTGTGTGTGTGTGTGTGTGTGTGTGTGTGTGTGTGTGTGTGTGGGTGTGGGTGTGGGTGTGTGTGGGTGTGTGTGTGTGTGGGTGGCTGTGAGCGTGCATGCGGCATTAGCCGCAAATTGCAACACTAGACTTTTTTATAATCGGATGAATCTAGGGTTGCAATACCTCCCATAGGCAGCCAATGCATCAAAACATTTTTTTTTGCTATCTGATTGTATTAAAAACTCACTGAATGCCCACCTTTATTTCAAATCTATCAAAATGGTGCCATCCATTTTGTTTAATTTTACCTTTTTATGGGGGCCAAAATCATATTTTGTACTTAAATTACATATATAAATCTATGCTTCTATCGAAAGCCACACTACCCCTCTTACAAAGGAAAACATGTATATTTATATATATATATCCTATCATTAGATTTGGGCTTCAATAGAACATGTGTAAGATGACCTAGATCACTACTTATAGTTCGTCTGGGAAGCACGGATAGTGTATAAACGAACGTTTTAAGATAACATGTAAACGGCCGGAACCAATGTTCGGTTATACCGGTTTCCTGTCGGACTGTGTTATACTGGTGCTACAGTCAAATCGGCCATATCGCTCCGGTCACGGGGGCTCATGGCTAACTTCTAGAGCGATTTTTTTGAAATTACAATTATGAAAAAATGATAAAACTTTTGATTAATTAAAAAGACGTAAAAGACGTTTATGGCACTAAGGATCAAAGACGTGAAAGACGTTTATGGCGTTCAGTGAGTTAAACAACGTCAAACTCACCAATATTGAGGCTCTATGGAAAGCTTGCATAATCCTCTTTCTATCTGCAAAGTGTTTGTTTCAGAAAAATCCACCGTAAACATGTTATGATTTAATTTCTGTCAAGAAATCCGAGCAGACATGGTTTATTTTCTAATTGTTGAACTTCGGAAGCGCTCGTCTTCTATAACGCAACGTCCCGTTGCCTCCTGCATTATTTGACATTTAGAACCAGGTGGTCACAGGACCGTTGAGCGATTTTTCACGAGCGCTTCCGAACTCCAGGACTTAGAAAAGATAATCACCTGAACCAAATTTCTTGATAGAAACTGGCTCGTAACATGTCTACGGGGGATTTTTCTGAAACAAACACTTTGCAGATAGAAAGAGTAAATTCCAAGCTTTCCATAGAGCCTCAATATTGGTGAGTTTGACGTTTAATACAATCAGATAGCAAAAAAATAAATAAATAAATAAATAAAAAACGTTTTGATGCATTGGCTGGAGGTATTGCAACCCTAGATTCATCCGATTATAAACAAATCTAGTGTTGCAATTTGCGGCTAGTGCGGCATGCACTCGTGCAGTGTGTAAGTCTCTGATCTCATCAGCTTGGTTTGGATATCGGTGTTGTCTGTTGTTGCCTGCTTACGTCGAATGACACTATAATCATGTAAATTTGTGCGCAATGCTAACCGTTGAGCTTGTGGGAGGATTGATATCTATTGAAGGCCTGGGCATACATAGCCCCTTTCGTTCCTGAATTTACCTTTTTTTATATTTTGATGTTGGTAAATACAGTCACTTGCTTGTCGGTTGAGTCTCTCTGATACGCAACACTACCACTGTCTGGTCTCGGACGAATACAGCGTCGCTCAGATGTTGTTGAGATTCTTTAAAGATACCCAGAACTGCACTAGGAGACCGTGGAAACGTGTGCGAATCGGCAAAATTTGGCGACGCCGTTAAGTATTTTTAATTTATCTGTGAAAGTTTTGCAGCTTTTTCCAAGCTGTCTCTCGCTTCCCCATTACGTCACATGTCCAGCCTCCCCGCGGCGTGGTTGGCTTAACTCATTTGCTGCCAAGCCCGAAAATCCCGAAAAAATCCCATTGTACCTCCCTGCCAAGCCCGTAAATCCCGAAAAAAAAAAAAAAAACATTTTTTTTTTTTTTTTTTAAACTTTTGACCCCAAAAAATGTTGTAGGCATGATAGCAATCGCGAAATCGCATGTTTAACCCCCATAGCAACCCCATCTTTCAAGCATGGCAGCCATCTTTGTTTACATTTTAGGAAAACATAATGGCTGTTATCTCATGAATGCCTGAACGGATTTCCATTCGGATTTTTTTGTTTGAAAGCTGTGAGCAATGTGGACACACGTGGTGCATGATCTAGGCATGGGTGTGCATGATCCGTGCACTATGAATTACATGGAAGTCTATGGAGACTTATGGCAGGTGGGAGTACGAAGGTATTGTTAAATGGCAGCATATGATGGCTACGCGTTACTACTTGGCTCTATCAGGGACACACTGATACACGCTGCTACTACCAGCTAGCCAACCACGCCGCGGGGAGGCGGGACACGTGACGTAATGGGGAAGCGAGAGACGGTTTGGGAAAAAACTGCGACATTTTCGCAGATAAATTAAAACTACTTAACGGCATCGCCGATTGGCGCCGATTCGCACACGTTTCTGCGGTCTCCTAGTGCAGTTCTGGGTATCTTTAAAGAATCTCAACAACATCTGAGCGACGCTGTATTCGTCCGAGACCAGACAGTGGTATAGCGTTGCGTATCAGAGAGACCCAACCGACAAGCAAGTGACTGTATTTACTGACATCAAAATATAAAAAAAAGGTAAATTCAGGAACGACGATTTGGTCCCTGACCCCTGTTGAAGACCCCTGCTTCACAGTCCATAGCCCTGAAAATCATTGTTTGGTTTGCCATGGGAATCCTCATCAGTGTGCACGTGCGTGCGTGCGTGCGTGTGTGTGTGTAAGGAATGCGGTTTCTAAACATAGGTGGTGTGATTAATGTGGCGCCGTCTCCCCTGGGCTCCAGCCTACACCTGTTCCCATTTCATCATGTCAATCTGTGGGAGCAATCAATGAAACGTGGCCTGGGGAACAATCGCACACACAAAGGAGATAGGCTATACTTAGACCAGTGGTTCTCAACCTGTGGGTCGTTGTTTTGGGGGGTCCCCAGATGATTAAAGCAGAAATAAGCAGTTTTTCTGCTGACATAAGCAGGAATCATGCAATTGTTTATTTTTATTTTTTATTTTTATTTTATTATATTACTATACTAACAATGCTCCCTAAAACAATCTAGTCTCTGTGGCGCTTCTAGGAGCCGCAGTCTGCCTCCAAAACTATTATTTTATCTGTAAGAAGCTCTGTGATTAGCCTTCTGGTTCATGCTCATTGGTGCATGAACCAGCCGACCGGGGCTAAAAGGATTGACAGACAGGTCAACCAATCTGAACAAGAACAAGAGGCGGTCCTGATTGTTCTGTTATGGGCACCCATTTAATCGACCAATGACAGAACTTCTCACAGATAAAAAATAATAGTTTTGGAGGCAGATTGTAGCCCCAGGAAGTGTCACACACACACACACACACACACACACACACACACACACACACACACACACACACACACACACACACACACACACACACACACACACACACACAACATTTCTTTAGGAAGCATTGTTAGCCGCCTGAATAAAATAAAATTAAAACATATATTTTTTAAATAAGCAATTGCATGATTCCTGCTTATGTCAGCAGAAAACTGATTATTTCTGCTTTGTTTCTCACTCAACATTAAACAAACCAACATAAAGTTTACGTGTAGAGAGGCTGCACATTTATAAAGTGACAATTTAAGGACTTGTTAATACCTCTAAAATGACAAATTAAGCATTGGCCAAATTGTCAAACTTTAGGTTTTGGTGAATTAAGCATGGTGATAGATTGAGAGGTGTTTTGGTGAATTAAGCATGGTGATAGATTGAGATGTGTTTTGGTGAATTAAGCATGGTGATAGATTGAGAGGTGTTTTGGTGAATTAAGCATGGTGATAGATTGAGAGGTGTTTTGGTGAAGTTTACAGTTTACAGTTTAGGCATTTAGCAGACGCTTTTAATCCAAAGCGACTTACAATAAGCAGATAAAAACATCACAATAATAAACAAGATAATATGTCAGTACATTAACAGCAATATAACAATGTAAATGGATATCTATCTAGAGAAAAATACAATATAATCAAAGTTCTAAAAAACCTAAAAAAAACAGCAGCCATACCTTTGGCTGCTTTGAAGGTCAGCATCAGTGTTTTGTATTCGGTGCGGGCCGCAACCGGGAGCCAGTGGAGGCTGCGGAGAAGGGGAGAGACATGTGAGAACTTAGGCTGGTTGAAGACCAGTCGTGTCGCGGCATTTTGGATCAGTTGGAGAGGTTTAAGTGCACATGCCGGGAGACCAGTGAGGAGAGAGTTACAATAATAATGGCTATTTTCAGTACTTGATACCACGCTAAACTATAAGCATAAAAAAGGCAATACTGGAGATGTGGCGTAACGGCATGGATTTCTACACAGTGAGGGCAATTCTTTCAACAAAAGAAAAGTACTCTCTCTCTCTCTCTCTCTCTCTCTCTCTCTCTCTCTCTCTCTCCGTGTCTCTGTGCTACCTGCCTGGGCATTGACTTTGCTTACCGTGTTGATCCTGGGTTCTGGTGTTGAAAGACACTTTTTCCCTGATGTGTTTTAATATTTCATTGGATACCGATTACCAGTGGCGGAAGTACACTCACTCCGGTGCGGTTACTTAACAGATTGGCCTGAGTGACTCTCAGATGTCCCTGCAGTGTCCGTCGACGAGATGGACGGAAATCATAAGGTTTTATATTAATTAAACCAGGGGTCTTCAACAGGGGGTCCGGGACCCCCAGAGGGTCCTCAGAGCTACTACAGGGGGTCCTCCAAATCTTTGAGCGATAGAAACTTTATTTCTCCTTTTTTATATTAACCACTTGAACCCATAATCTGAGAACTCGCGCTGCGAGGCGTTGTGAGCTTGTAGAGTGGCTATTTTTGGCAAAGAGCTTTGGTGTAGAGGGGGGGAAAGAGCAGACTAAGTACAGAGTGAAAGGTCAAGTTTATTAAGTATTGACGGCTCAAGTGGTTAAATATCTGAAAACACAAATTGACATTAATCCAGCTGATTTGTGTAGCTGCATGCAGCTTGTAGATCAGCTATTTAACGGCTGATTCGTGTAGCTGCATGCAGCTTGTAGATCAGCTATTTAACGGCTGATTCGTGTAGCTGCATGCAGCTTGTAGATCAGCTATTTAACGGCTGATTCGTGTAGCTGCATGCAGCTTGTAGATCAGCTATTTTACGGCTGATTCGTGTAGCTGCATGCAGCTTGTAGATCAGCTATTTAACGGCTGGTTCGTGTAGCTGCATGCAGCTTGTAGATCAGCTATTTAACGGCTGATTCGTGTAGCTGCATGCAGCTTGTAGATCAGCTATTTATCGGCTGATTCGTGTAGCTGCATGCAGCTTGTAGATCAGCTATTTAACGGCTGATTCGTGTAGCTGCATGCAGCTTGTAGATCAGCTATTTAACGGCTGATTCGTGTAGCTGCATGCAGCTTGTAGATCAGCTATTTTCAGCCTGTGACACCCGCGCCCGCACCCGTCATGAATTGTCTTTTAGTTCTATTGGATCTCTCTTCTATAGTCCCTCCCTTAGTCTAGTTTTCAATGCCTGTCCTTTTACCCGTCTGTAAAAAGTGCCCTCTCCAGACCATGAATGCAGTTTTTGCAATATGAAATTTAAACTTATTCGAATTAGGGAAGCAAATTATCAGAAATACGCATTAAGACAAAGCGGATTTAGCATGTTTCCATTTGCGGGTGTCATTCGAATTAGCGACGGTCGCATGAGTTGATCGGGCGGATTTTTTTCAGACCGAACCTGAGCACTGCACGTCTGACTGCTGTGACTCGGTCGCTGTCTAGTAGTGGGAAGAAGGGTGTTATCAATCATCATCATGGCCCCAAATAACTTTTAAATATATTACTATATATATATATAGTATATATATTACAATATATATACTATATAACCTCTCCATCATCGGCAATAGTCAGTGGTGTGTGTTCCCCACACTCCCGCGCCCCCACCGTTGCACTCAGGTTCATTAGGAAAACCGCGGTCGCGTCGCTGCACAGTGCTCATCCTGCAAGTCTCAGCGTCCTCTGGAAGGTGGCCGATCTGCAAGCTCACGATGCGACACGGAGACGCGGATGCGAGCTGCTGTGAGCTTGTAGATCGGCCACTTTTGGGACGCAACACTGTGTGATGAGGAAGGGTTAGCCACGGATGGCTTGACTCCGGGAGGTAAAAACGGGAGGAATTTACACACGGTCCGTGTGTGTCACTCTGTGTGTAACAAACAACCGGTTTGTTTCGTGGGCTAACGGACGTTAAGCGACAGGGGAAAGTGTTAAATTGGAGGACGATATGGACCCAGAACGTCATAATTTATTCGCATTTATTGTCTGACCCGTTTCCATTCACAAATGCGTATTTTGTTTATTCGATAAAGCCTCAAAATCCTCAATTATCCACCACAGTGGATAATTTTTTTTTGCGGATAATGAAAGTTTATTCGCATTTTGAAGTGTTTCCATAAAAAGTCAATGAATCTATGGCAAAATATGCCCTCTCTGTCAATGAATCCATGCGGTTTTACACCACATCTCCAGTATTGACTTCATTATGCTTAGTTCAGTGTGGGATCAGGCACCGGAAATAGCCGACCTCCGAGCTTGTGTCGCGTTGTGGGCTCGGAGGTCTGCTATTTCGAGAGCATTTTCGGGACCAGCGCGGCGCCGCTGTGAGTCGTGAGTCCTTTTAAATATGGATACAACCGAAGGTCCAAACCTGGCTGTGCCCAGCCCAGCGCATGCACGCTGCGGATGATTTATTTCGGGGTCCACGGCTCACCGGGGAGAAGACGGTACATGATCGCTAGTTCAAGCACTCAAGCGCGCATTGCGCTCGTCAACGAAATTGAGTTAAATTAATATCCAAAACGTAACCGTGGGGTCTCTCAATTTATACAGTAGCTACTGTACACTATGCTGGGGTTAATGATGAAACCCGACGTGGCGAGCCGTGAGATCATGGCCATGGGGAATTATGATTGCTTGTAACCAAATGAACGCGCTCTGTCTGCGCACGCACGGCACGGGTAGGCTATGGTTTAAATTAATATCCAAAAGTATTCATGGCAGTGACTTGTGTCATTCATGTCGGCTGCAGTGCTATAGCCTCCTTGTTAAAGATTGTACCGTTGGTTAATCCCACGTTTCCACTGTCAAAGACTGCTGTGTAAACCAAAATGCTGCTGTTCCAAGTAGCCTAGTTGCGTGTGTGTGTGTAGGTGTGTGCGTGCATGTGTGCGTGCATGTGTGCCTGGTCTGTGTGGGACGCGGACGTGGGAGTTAACTTGAAGGGTGCAAACTCTCTATTGGCTTTTCTTTGGTTGTTAGGTCGTATTCGGGTTGTTCTGGTCGTAAAATCGGGGCGTTTCGAGAATAATTAAGGGCGTGTTATTTAAATTTCAGCCTGCGCATTTATCAATGCTGGGATCAAATGTAGGCCAGGTGTGTCTGTTTAGGACGTGTTCATAAATGCCACGCAAACGTTGCCCTACGCAAAATTTGGAGAAAAAAATAGACCGTTTTTTACACTCCATTGATAAATGAGGGCCAGTATGTCTACACTCATGTCATCAACATGGATCTGTCCCATATAGCGCCACCATCTGGCCGATTTTTTCAAACACATTTTTGTACACTGCTCCTACACATTTTGCCCTAAAATCACGCTGCGACCCCTGATTAGGGAGTCTTACTGGTTCGATAAAGCCTCAAAATCCGTATGAAAGTTTATTCGAATTTTGAAGTGTTTCCATAAAAATAATTATGTGTAAAACCCTTAATGTGCATTAACAGGCTTTATGGAAACGCAGCTATTGTCTTTTGTCGACGAAATCAACACTGCTTCCAACTCCTCGGCCGTTGCTTGTGCTCTTGTGCCATGCATATCTTGTAGCCTGTGTGTGCGTGTGTGTGTGTGTGCGTGCGTGCGTGCGTGTGTGTGTGTGTGTGTGCGTGCGTGTAACCTGACACCTGGACTATAGTGCTGCTGGGGCCATGCACTCTAGCTTAAAGACAACACAGTGTACCAATCACTGAAATGGTTGTGAATGTGATATGGTTTATCTCTCCCAAGGGCACACGTCGCTCACGCCACAATTCTATTCCACCTATGAGCAGTGGCGTAGCCAGGGATTTATTAGTGGCTAGACCTGGCATGGAATGGGTGGGCACAGTGTGCGCATTGTCTTTTTTTATTATTATTAATTAATTAATTAATACAATTTTTTTTCCTTCAATTTCTTAAAAACATATTTGAAAAATACTGAAATTGACATCAACTGCCCAATTTTGCTGCTGAATTTGAATGCAGTAGTGCGGGGCCTTAAAGGAGTAGTTCACCCCCAACATGACTTTCTATTGATTACTCATGCCATGGAGAGTAGAGTTCAATAATATTTTTTGGTTTTTGTCACATTCCTAAGACAAAAATTTGATTCGAGTAAATTTACCCCCATTGATTCCGGATGGGGACCCGTTTCGAAACGGGTCCTCATCCGGAACGAATGGGGGTAAATTTATTGTTATCACATTTTTGTCTTGACAAAAAACTAAAAATATTATTGAACTCTACTCTCCATGGCATGAGTAATCAATAGAAAGTCATGTTGGGGGTGAACTACTCCTTTAAAGGAGTAGGTGAACTACTCCTTTAAAGGAGTAGTTCACCCCCAACATGACTTTCTATTGATTACTCATGCCATGGAGAGTAGAGTTCAATAATATTTTTTGGTTTTTGTCACATTCCTAAGACAAAAATTTGATTCGAGTAAATGTACCCCCATTGATTCCGGATGGGGACCCGTTTCGAAACGGGTCCCCATCCGGAACGAATGGGGGTAAATTTATTGTTATCACATTTTTGTCTTTTGACTAAAAATGTTAGCTTAAAAAATACATATATTCAAAGATTTGCGCACATTTTAACGACTTTAAAAAAAATAGCAGATCTACAAGCTCGCAGCGCGGCACTCGGTGCCGCGCTGTGAGCTTGTATATCTGCTATTTTTCAATAGTTAAAGTTACTAGGGCCCCTCCACCTTGGGCCCTGGTAACTCAGTCCCACTTTCCTACCCCTTGTGACGCCCCTGTGTGTGATGTGGTCATATTTCCACACTCTCATCAGGACCCGAGCAGCAGCTGTTCTGGATGTACCGGAGCCTCTGGATGCTCTCGCTAGGGATCCCCATGAGAAGTGCGTTGCAGTAGTCCAGCCTTATAAAGTAGTGTAGTGGGGGTCCCTGCTTCATCTCTCTCTCAGCTGAGGGGTCCTTGGCCTGTCCCCTGATTTACACCATGGATAGGCCTACGGTCTGCCATTTGCCTGCGTTCAACAGCTGCAGCCTATTAGTGATCAGCCAGAGGATTAGGAAACACGTTTGGCATGCGGGCGCAGTTTGGTTGCCAAAAATAAACATCCTCATGCAATGTTGTTTTTGACAGCACTTTTTTATTTAGCTTTAGTCTTAGTCTTTTGAATAAAATGTCATTTAATTTTCATAATTCAGTCACCTGAAATTTTTGTTGACTAAATATCATAAGATTTTAGGTGACCAAAACTACAGTTGATTTTGTCAACTAAAATGTATTTTGGCGGGCCTCGTAATGACTGATTTTACACTTGGTTGTGTGCTGAAAATAGCAGATCTACAAGCTCACAACGTGTCGCGCTGCGACGGGTTGTGAGCTTGTAGATCGGCCAAACATAAAATGACTCTCTTCTCCACCAGTCCCTCCCTAACGTTTTAGTCTAGTTTTTATTTTGTTGACGAAATATATTTAGTCTTAGTTTTAGTCATCAGCTTAGTATTTATTTTGTATTTATTTCGTTTTTGTCAGTGAAAAAAACACAGTCGACAAACATTTTTCGTCATAGTTTTAGTCGACGAAATCAACACTGTCCTCATGAAAATCTAATTAAAGAACTTGAAATATTGTAACAAATATTAATTAAAAAAGAATACCAAAATAACGATGATGTCACTGGTAGGCGGGCTTTCCACAGCCCTCCTCTGATGAAGATAAGGCTGAAAATGGGTGGAGTTGTCCTTTAAGAAAACCACTTTCCACCACTCACACACACACACACGCACACACAAGCACACACGAGCCAAACAGGCTTATATCCAGCCAAAAAGCCCACAATGTTTTTGGCCGTTGTGTGGGTAATTGTTTTAGATCCATGACAACCCGCGCACTCTGTGTGTGTGTGTGTGTGTGTGTGTGTGTGTGTGTGTGTGTGTGTGTGTGTGTGTGTGTGTGTGTGTGTGTGTGTGTGTGTGTGTGTGTGTGTGTGTGTGTGTGTGTGTGTGTGTGTGTGTGCGTGCGTGCGTGTTTCATATGAAAGGAAATGTATGTAAATCTGCAAAGCCATAATGATGCCAGCCATAATAGTGGAATTTTCTTTTTATCTGGGAGCAAGTGTGTGTGCGCGTGTGTGCGTGTGTTGTTAACTTATGCTTGTATTACTATACCTGTGAAATGTACCCGCAAGTATATCAGAATATGAGAAATTGAAGTTTTTTTCTTTTGGTTTAAAAAGGCTTCTACACTGTGGTTTATTATTAGAAAAAGACTCAGGTTTACGATTATACATTCAGGTTCAGGGTTAGAATTAGGATTACACATTTATATGTTCAGGTTAAAGCTATACTGTGTAAGTTGCTAAACTAGTGGTCAGTAGCGGTATTGCTTTTTTCGTCCATTTTTCCCCTGGAGTCGTCGCGGACCATCGCCACGGACCACCGGAGCGGCGCCACAAACCACCGCGACCGATACAAATCCGTGGAGGGGTAGAACGCATGGTAGAACGTAATTTTCTGGCCAGGATTTGGGGATTAAGAGGTTAAGAATCCTTCACCATGGTAAACACTGTAGCTGAGCGAGACTACTTCCTGAAGACACGGCAGATAAGCTGTGGATTGGCCGGTAGTGTATCATGTGTGTATGATCCGCGATGTGATTGGCCAACGTATACACAACGTATACAGATGATGCAGATGACGTCATTTTGCCGCAAAATACGGCTCATAGAAAACATATAAAGAGAAGGCTTTAGAAGCTGACAATAACGGAGTGGGTGTTCTAAAACCTTAGCGATTTAACAGTTAGGACATTTTTAAGATTTTTTTTATAAAAAAAGTTACATGGTATAACTTTAAGGAATCAGAGATAGTTATTCAGTAGCAAAGTGTGATGTCACTTCTGTGAAATGGCATGAAATGTCGCCCTCTAGTCTACGGGGTTCATGCTGGTATTGTTTTGTATTCAAATCGCCATTGGGGAATTTGCGATCACCGCATATAAGAACTGTGTTAAAAATATAAACACACCATGCTCTCGGATTGACCCAAATGGATATGAAGCATCGACTAAGGTGGAAATGTACAGATTTACCCAAAGAGTAACACAATAAATGCTAGAAACGAGTTACACAGGCTATATCAGATATGAATGAATATCATAAACTATGCAGAACCCCCCCGCTGACAGAAACGCGCACATGGTGTGTTTATTTTTTTAACACAGTCCTTATATGCGGCGATCGCAAATTCCCCAATGGCGATTTGAAGACAAAACAATACTAGCATGAATCCCCTAGAGGGCGACATTACGCACAAATGACGACATGGCTTTGTTTCTCTATTGTCCCATTTATCCTTAGTTTTGCACTTCGGCTGTCCACCGAAAAACGACTTTGCGTCGGTGGTTGTCAAACCTTTTTAGTGCCAAGGACCACTCACATTGATGAACTGTATATTTGTACCACGGACCCCCCGCCCTCAAGGACCCCTGGGGGTCCCCACCGCGAGAAAGCAACGGGCCACCAGAATGGTTGTTTGCTTACTGTCTGTATGCCTACAGCAGGGGTTTTCAAAGTGGGTGACGGGGCACCCTGGGGTGCCGCAACAACAGTCCAGGGGTGCCGCAAGATCATTTGATAATATTTGGAATTTATTTTCAGTCAGTTCTAACCAAAATGGCTATTATCTCAACGTTCTCCTTGTAACATAATCACTAAAATATTGTCATTTTCGGGCAGAAACCTTGTAAGTTTGGTAAAGCAAAGCCCTGCTTCATCATAAAAGACTGTCGCACAAAACTAGTGAAAACAGCCGATCTACATGCTTGTAGATTTGCTGTTTTCACTAGTTTAGTACATTTTATAGATGATAAATACAAAACGAACGGTTTTGGACGGTTGGAAGGTTTCCACCCGACAACGACGATATTATCTCAACGTTTTCCTTGTAACATTACATGATCACTAAAATATCGTCATTTTCAGGCAGACACCTTGTATCTCCAAGTTTCAAATGTGTACGTCTTTTGGTAAAGCAAAGCCCTGCTTCATCATAAAAGACTGTCGCACAAAACTAGTGAAAACAGCCAATCTACAAGCACAGTGTGCTTGTAGATTTGCTGTTTTCACTAGTTTAGTACATTTTATAGATGATAAATACAAAACAAGCGGTTATAATGTAGGGGTGCCTCGGATTAAAAAAATATTTATGGGGTGCCCCCAGTACCAAAGGAAAAACATCTAGGTGATATTAATAAAAAGGAAAGACAAAGGTACAGTAGTTACATTTTCGGGGGAAACCCCCTGCAAAACAGGGGGTTTCCCCCGAAAATATATGTTTTGATTAGTATAATCCCAGGCCAGACTGTTTTTATATTGGAAATTAATGGGGAAAAAATATATTTCATAGCCTCATTATAGCTATATAAAGTACCAAAAAAAAAACACATCTACATGATATTAAGCGCGAGGCGTTGTGAGCTTGTAGATCTGCTATTTTTGGCTTAAGTTCTCAGATTATGGACGCTAGGGTTCAAGTGGCAACAATCAAGTTCCTATCACGCAAAGACTTGGAGGACCGCCTGGAGTAACTCTGAGGACCCCCTAGGGGTCCAGGACCCTCTGTTGAAGACCTCTGCCATAGTGTGTACTGTAGTCTCGACTAGTAGTGTGTAGAGTGCGTTTAGTCTCGAACCCGCCGTCTGGGAAGGGAAGCGGAGGTTTAGAGAGACCCCGTCTCGTTTGCATCGACGCGTCGGAGCGTACTTTAAAGATGAAGTGGCCTTTTGTAACAGAGTGGCGTTTGAGTAGCCTACACTACTCTACCGGACTGGCTGACCGTATTTCAGAGTGTTTGAGTGCCGCAGAGAGAGAGAGAGAGAGCGAGAGAGAGAGAGAGAGAGAGAGAGAGAAATAAAAGGGATCAGCATTGTAGCGCGCACTGCACTGGAACTCTATCCTCTCCTCTCCCTTCTGTCTAGCCTGCTGTATTATTGTTAACGCACGCACGCAAGCGCACACACACACACACACACACACACACACACACACACACACACACACACTCGCACCGCGCTACACATGTATATACCGGTATGCATAAATCAATAGGCGTTCTATGGCTGCATTGACTAAGGTCAAATGGGGCCCGAGCCTGGCGGGAAATGGGACTGTGTGTGTGTGTGTGTGTGTGTGTGTGTGTGTGTGTGTGTGTGTGTGTGTGTGTGTGTGTGTGTGTGTGTGTGTGTGTGTGTGTGTTGCCTTGTTCATCCTTCTCAATGACACATGCTCGTTAGCATCCCTTGCAGGCGACTTTATTGCACGCGTGTGTGTTTGCGCGTGTGTGTGTGTGTGTGCGCTACACGTATATGCGTACCTAAGTACACACACACACACACACACACACACACACACACACACACACACACACACACACACACACACACACACGTGTGCGCGCGCACAAACCACACAGCACACTGCGTGAAGTGAATGACTGAATACTTAAGTGGATGACTGTGTGTGTGTGTGTGTGTGTGTGTGTGTGTGTGTGTGTGTGTGTGTGTGTGTGTGTGTGCGTGCGCGTGCGCGTGCGTGCGCGTGCGCGTGCGTGCGTGCGCGCGCACGTGCATGTGTGTGTATTGAGATGGTGTTGCATCCTGCATACACAATGTCGTCACTGTCCGGCAGAAAACCTCGTATCTCCAAGTTTTACATTTGTACGTTGATTTTGTAAAGTAAAGAAAGCCATGCTTCGTCACACAAGACTGTTGCACAAAACTAGTGAAAACAGCAGATCTACAAGCTCAATACTACCTTGCACTTTGAGCTTGTAGATCTGCTATGTTTGACTGTTATAATGCATTGTGGCCCTCTGGAGTGAATGTGAAAATATAGTGGCCCTCTCCCCACCCATGCTCTAGGCCTAGAATTATTGAATGCTTTAACCAGTGATAAATAGCAGATATACAAGCTCACAGCGCGGCACTCGGTGCCGCGCTGCGAGCTTGTAGATCTGCTATTTTTGAAAAAGTCGTGAAAATGTGTGCAAATCTTTGAATATATGTATTTTCAAAGCGAACGTTTGTAACTCAAATTTTGCTTCTGGGGTGGTCCCTGGAACTAAATATTTTGATATGGGGGTCTGTGGCCGAATACATATCATTTTGGGGGTCCTTGACATCAAAAGGTTTGAGAACCACTGACATAGTAGTCTCTCAAGAACAGACTAACTGAGCTCCAGTCAAGTGAAAAGGACCTTCCCCTTCCCCCAAGGGGGTCCCCAAATTATTTTGGGGGGGTCCCCAGATGATTAACTTAATGTGAAACACTGTTTTCTCTCTTAACAGTAAACAAATGAACATAAAGTTTAAGTGTATAGAGGGTATTTGCACTTTTTAAAACCTCTAAAATGACAAATTGAACATTGGCCAAATTGTCAAATATTAGAGGCAGAAATTGTGAAAATAGCAGATCAACATGCTCACAACGCCTCACAATGCGAGGCGTTGTGAGCATGTAGATCTGCTATTTTCACAATAGAACCATGTTATACAAAATGTAATGCCTCAACTCTTAGTGCTCGTAGGGTGGAGGGGTCCCCAGTTAACCCATTAAAAGCCACTGACTTTAACGGATTAAAATGTCCAGAGTGCCCGCCCCCGGCCCCATTCACTCCCGTTATCTTATTTTGAAGGCCAGAAGGCCACGAGCTGATTACTTCCGGTCTGACGTCATCGCATCCTGCGACGGAACCGATCGTTGTTACGTGCATGCCATGCTGGATTGCAGTATTTATACATGTGTTATATAAGCGAGCATCTGCCTCCATCTTCGCTTCTAAAGTGTAGTTTTGAGATAATGGACATTAAAGATGAGATCCCCCGTCCACCTCAATGTTATGGGATGACTATTTTGTGCCCGTGGAGCCGTGATGATGATGAATCAGCGACGGATTTCGTCTCCGGACATCCGGCCATTCTACTCGGTAATGCACTCAACGTTACAGTAATAGATTACTTTTCGCGAGACATCTCGCGATCGGCACTATAAGTACTCGAGTACTTTTCGCGAGACATCTTGCGGTTGGCTTTTAATGAGTTAAAATGTGTTTTTTTTGGGCGGGGGTCGCGGCCTGAAAAGGTTGAGGACCCCTGCTCTATTAGAGGCTTCAGGTTATACGTAACGTTATCTTTGGACATACAAGGTTATCCAACCCGACCGGACGGACGACGCGCAGCCCGATGCGTAGTTTGACGGACAGCTCCTCCGCCCAACTGGGGCGCGGAGATAAGGGGGCAGGGCACCGCTGTGATTGGTTGATAACGGAGATGGATTAACCCACAAGGCCTCGCTCTCTCTCTCTCTCTCTCTCTCTCTCTCTCTCTCTCTCTCTCTCTCTCTCTCTCTCTCTCTCTCTCTCTCTCTCGCTCGCTGTCATTGCCATGCTGAATGATGTTGCTGTTTGCCAGAGAGAGAGAGAGAGAGAGAGAGAGAGAGAGAGAGAGAGAGAGAGAGAGAGAGAGAGAGAGACAGAGAGAGACATGATGAATAAGTATGGCACAGGGAAGTCAATCCCAATTTCTAACGCAGCAGGATAAAGGGCGTGCGAGGTTAAGTGTGTGTGCGCACGGGTGTGTGTGTGCATGCACGCACGCGTGTGTGCCATAGACTGTATAAAAGATATGGACAAAGCGAAGCCATTGGTTTCTATGCAGCGCAAATGACACAATATGGGTCCTTGGCATGGGTGTTGCCATCATAGATTGAAATGCAACCAGAGGGATACATGGGAGAATGTTTTCGAAGCCTCCCGAAATACAGCACACGAAGAAGAACGCAGCCGGCTGGTATCAGTTTAGTTGGCCACGCCCCCCGCAACTTTATCATCAATTTTAACATAAATGGGACCTTATTTTCACAAAACGCATATCGTGATTGAAAGGCATTTTTTAACTAGAGATAGGAACCATAAAGTATTCATGAAAATGTTAATTAAGGTTAGAACACGAAAGGGGAATATGAATGGGATCCAATGGAGAACAATTCTTTTTGCAACCGGCCAGGGGGAAAACAGCGCAACTAGCGGCCAATCATAGGAAGTTTTAGTTCTGTATTGGGCTCATTTTAAATCGGCGGAACTCCCCCCCTGGTGTGTGTGTGTGTGTGTGTGTGTGTGTGTGTGTGTGTGTGTGTGTGTGTGTGTGTGTGTGTGTGTGTGTGTGTGTGTGTGTGTGTGTGTGTGTGTGTGTGTGTGTGTGTGTGTGTGTGTCCGTCCACAGCATGCGGAGGTGCTGCTGTTTCATACACAAAGCACCAATGCCACTGGAACTCTTAATTATCACCACATTTTAACTTTTTATGCTTTTACATTGTTGTATGTTTGTTGTTTACCTAAATGCTTATCTTGGAACACGCTGGGGTGCTGGGGATTCTTTTCATGTTTAGCTCGGAAAGAGACCCGTTCTGGACCAGTTTTCGAGCTTCGATTCCTCAAAAGTGACAGACTTGTTTGGACAGTGACAGGGACGTGCTGGGCCCCTGATTCAGCCTGGGAAAAAAGAGTTGTAGAGGCCCTCATTGCAGCATAGAGAGATCTCTCTCTATAGCGCTGCTGCTACTCAAAGATTTGCCATTTCAGATCATGACAAGTGACACTGACGAGCCAGTGGGCCAATTACATGAGTTATTATTATATTATATTATATTATATTTCGTCGTTGTCGCGTGGAAACCTTGTATGTCCAAAACCGTTTGTTTTGTATTTATCATTTTAAAAATGGTTTAAACTAGTGAAAACAGCCGATCTAAGCACACAACGCCTCGCACCGCAAGGCGTTGTGCGCTTGTAGATCTGCTGTTTTCATTACTTTTGTGCGACAGCCTAGCTTGTATGATGAAGCAGGGCTTTGCTTTGCGAAAAAAAAAAGAAAAAAAAAATACAAATTTGAAACTTGGAGATACGAGGTTTCTGCCCGACAGTGACGATTTACTTTGTTGACTGCCCAGCCCCGAAAATTGACATTTTATTTTACATTTTTTTCCTAATGGCCGGCCTGGACCGGCCGGGAATGAACCGGACGTTCGGGAGTCGTCCCGCTTTTCCCAATGGCCAGCACGTCCCTGGATAGTGACGTCTACATGGAAAATGAGTAGGATTTACACAAGAGATGCACAATCATGAAATTATGGACAATATCCGATAACCGATATTTTTCAAGCTCATATTTGTCGATACCGATTCCGATATGTATTACATTATTGTATTATAATGCGATATATATCTTATCGGACTCGCTATCGACAGATATGCTTTACATATCTAAATGTAATATTTGTATTTAAAATCCAAGTTGAAAAGCTTTCCCAGAAAACCCTGATTGAATCTTCAGCCTTCATCGTTACAAAGGGCTTTTTCAACTTTAACCCATTTAGAACGGGTACACATTATTGCGTGTCATTATTTTATACTTTAACTATTGAAAAATAGCAGATATACAAGCTCACAGCGCGGCACCGAGTGCCGCGCTGCGAGCTTGTAGATCTGCTATATTTTTTTAATCGTGAAAATTAGAATTTTGACCCGATTCTATGAATGTCTTTTGAATCCTTCTAAGGTTTTTTTTAAAAACCTATGTTTCTATGTCAGCAATATGGCCAGCCATCGTCAAAGAAAAGGTCCTTTTCACTTAACCCTTAAGTTCTGTTCAGATTCACTACACCTTCATTCTGTTCGGGTCATTTTGACCCGGGGGATATTTGGTTTTAAAAAAAACAACACTAATATAAATTTTAACTTAACAAATCATCATGATACATTGACTTTGACTCAATACCAAACAATTCATATGATATATATGGTAAATGTTTGCATTTCTGCTTTGCTATATCACATTAAACACTGAACGAGCTAGGCGTTTTTACTGATTTAGCTGGAATTCATGTAAAAAAACTACTTTATTTAATACTGGGCAATATTGCTCATGCTTATAGGAAAAAATGAAAATCAGACAGGGGGGCTTCGGAAGGGGGTGTTAGAAGGGGGGGGGGGCTGTGTGTCTGTGTTTTGGCACAATACTGTGTATTTCTGTGCATAATTATGTGCTTCCGGGTCAAAATGACCCGAACAGCACTTAAGGTTCAAAAAATATGAGGGGAGTGTAGCATGGGTGCAGTGCAAAAATATTTTTTTTACACGTTCATCTCAGAAGAATCTTTAAGGCCAGTGAGTTTCAGGTGGAAAAAATGTAAACTTCTACCTTTTTTTTTCAAATGAAAATGTAAAACGGGTCAAAATGACCCGAACAGAACTTAAGGGTTTTAACTGGAGCTCAGTTAGTCTGTTCTTGAGAGACTACTATGTCAGTGGTGCTCAAACCTTTTCATGTGAAGGACCCCCAAAATGATATGAATTTGGCCAGTGGCCACGGACCCCCATCTCAAAATATTTAGTTCCAGGGACCACCCAGAAGCAAAATTTGAGTTACAAACGTTCGCTTTAAAAATATATATTCAAATATGAATATATGCACACATTTTCCACAACTTTTTTTCAAAAATAGCAGATCATCGTCAGAAATCGCAAATTTAATGCAATTTCCGAATAGTAAAGTAAAATACGGCTAGCATGATCAAGAACACAAGATAGTAAAAGGCACAAAGCGTTATAATTTACTTTACCGTTCGAAATAATGATTTGTTTGCTTTAAGTCCAGCTATTTCTGTTATAGTTTCCCCTTCTAAAATGACGTCAGCACCAGGAAGTTGCTGAGCAATTTGCCGAGTGGGCGGGCCGTGAAAAGGGCTAATTCCCAGAGTCCCTGTTGGACTGTAGCTAGGCCAGGTACCATGCTCTGAGAGAGAGAGAGAGAGAGAGAGAGAGAGAGAGAGAGAGAGAGAGAGAGAGAGAGAACAAGCACTTTTTAGGTCATTTGGGTTGCCCTATTTAGTGTTTTCCACCAAAATCTCAAAGACAGGGCACGTGCACGTGTGTGTGCACGTACGCGCACGCACTCTCTCACTCACTCACGCACTCAAGCATCTTTCACACAGATTCTGCGCACGCATCTCATTCATTTCCAGCGGGGACAGTCCATCTAAAGCATCTCATTCGTTTCCAACGGGGACAGTCCATCTAAAGCATCTCATTCGTTTCCAGCGGGGACAGTCCATCTAAAGCATCTCATTCATTTCCAGCGGGGACAGTCCATCTAAAGCATCTCATTCATTTCCAGCGGGGACAGTCCATCTAAAGCATCTCATTCATTTCCAGCGGGGACAGTCCATCTAAAGCATCTCATTCATTTCCAACGGGGACAGTCCATCTAAAGCATCTCATTCGTTTCCAGCGGGGACAGTCCATCTAAAGCGATACGGCAAAGTTCACCCTGATGTGCCGTATTGAATGTTCTAACCAGTGAAAAATAGCAAGATATACAAGCTCACAAGGCTTGTATATCATGCGAGCTTGTAGATCTGCTATTTTTGAAAAAGTCGTGAAAATGTGTGCAAATCTTTGAACATATGTATTTTCAAAGCGAACGTTTGTACTCAAAGTTTGCTTCTGGGTGGTCCCTGGCTGGAAGTTTGGAACTAAATATTTTGAGATGCCGGTCCGTGGCCAAATACATATCATTTTGGGGGTCCTTCACATGAAAAGGTTTGAGCACTGCTGACATAGTAGTCTCTCAAGAACAGACTAACTGAGCTCCATTTAAGTGAAAAGGACCTTTTCTTTGACGATGGCTGGCCAGATTGCTGACATAGGTTTTTCAAAAAATCTTAGGATTCAAAAGACACTTCAATTTCACGATTTTTCAAAAATAGCTGATCTACAAGCTCTGTGAGAAGTAAGTCATATCAAACACAATCAAAAATACCCAAAACTACTAACACAACCTAATAGTGCAGTGTAAAAAAAAAGTCAGTGCGAAGAATAGAAAAAACAACTCGAAAGGAAAAATAAACTAGAAAGGGTGTCACAGCCAGACGCACTTGAGCACCCTCCCTGGAAGGTCCTTAGAGGTCAGAGTCAGTACAACTATAGTTCCGTCATCCTAGGTTAGGAAGTTAGTCCTCCTCAATCGACCTTTAAGTGTCTCATTGTACAGCTTAAGGGCAGTCGGTACAAAATACTTTCCTATAGTAGGGGGAAATAAGGGCCGAACCATTACGCGTTGGATAGAAGCACCAAATTTGGTACAGATGTCCCTTGGGTCATCCTAAAACATCCTAGAAGGGGTGCCCAAAAAAATATTAAACAGGAAGAGAGTTATGGACAAAATTCAAAATGGCCGCCTAAACTGTTGACTCAAAAGACACCAAAAGAATTTCCAAAAAGCATAAAATTTGGCACACATGTCCCTTGGGTGATCCTAAGACACCCTAGAAGGGGTGCCCAAAACAATCTTAAACAGGAAATGAGTTATTGACTAAATTCAAAATGGCCGCATATTTTGGTAGTTGATTCAAAAGACACCTAAATAATCTAATAAAAGCATATAATTTGGCATGCATGTCCCTTGGGTGATCCAAAGACATCATAGAAGGGGTGCCCAAAAACATCTTAAACAGGAAGAGAGTTATGGACAAAATTCAAATGGCCGCCTAAACTGTTGACTGTTGACTCAAAAGACACCAAAAGAATCTCCAAAAAGCATACAATTTGGCACACATGTCCCTTGGGTGATCCTAAGACATCCTAGAAGGGGTGCCCAAAACAATCTTAAACAGGAAATGAGTTATTGACTAAATTCAAAATGGCCGCATATACCATCGGTAGTTGATTCAAAAGACAGCTAAATAATCTAATAAAAGCATATCATTTGGCATGCATGTCCCTTGGGTGATCCAAAGACATCCTAGAAGGGGTGCCCAAAAAAATCTTAAACAGGAAGTGAGTTATTGACAAAATTCAAAAATGTTGCATCTTCGGGATTGTTTTGCACTAATTTTCTTTCTTATTCATTACAATATAGTAGTGACTCACATGTGCCATTCACATCCACCAGCACATTGGCATAATGCTGTACAAGGTAACCCAGCATCCCGGCACCGACAATTTCGAGAACAGAGGGGCTCAGCTTTGCAGCCACACTTAAGGAGTTCTCTACAAACTTTGGCAGCCTCTGGCAAGAGTGTCCATAACGGTGTCCACGAATCAGTGATTTTGGTCCATCCAAAATTGTCAGGGGATGGTAGAGACTGAATAGCTTTTAGGCTGTTGGACCAAATGCTAGATTGATAAACTGCTCTATTTGAATGTTGTAGCAGTGCTGCCTGTGTGGGAGGAATGTTTTCCATTGAGAGACATTTTTTAGCAAACAGGTCCTTCCTTAGATCATTGACATTTTCAATGTCAGTTGTCTTGTCATACAAAACACATGTATATCGTTCCAGCAATGCAAAAGTGTTCGATTCCTGGCTAAGCTGCTGAAAAGGATCAGCTGCCATAGCAATGAAAGCATCTGTCACTTCTGGAAATGATTTCCATGCAGCCCAGGCTGTCTTTTTGCCTTTGCCCTGGAACTGTGATGTTGTATCACACCCTGTGAATGAGTGGAATCCAGGTAGAGCCAAACTCATGTTCTCCCCCAGCTTTTTGGAAATAGTATTGATGCATATTTCCTGGAAATTCTTCCCCATACCAAAAGCAACCCAGATGCCTATATTTGGGTAGTCTTTGGTAAGCTGTCCAAACAGACCAACGAGGATCACTATGATATCTGTATCCACTGTTCGAATTACGACTGTCTGTGCACCCTTTTCTAGAGCATCTTTCAGATGGATGCACACTCTAGTGTCAGCTTCTTCATGGTCACACTCTGGCATTGGGGTTAGAGGACCGGATGAAAGCACATGCCTACCTTTAGTCACATATACTTGTTTCCCTGATTCGAAAGTGGTGGCGTTAGCTTTCTCAGCTAGCATTTCAAAGAGCTCTTCCTTGTTCAATGGGTTCTTTAGAAAATCGGGGAACTTGCGGGGAAGCTTAGTCATCTCACCAACTTTTTGTCGGATGCCTTGTCCTCTCTTTTCTCGTGTTGAGTCTTTGAGGCTGTTGTTTTTGTATACATCCCAGACCATGTCAACTCTGTTACAGGTCTTCAATTGCAGCTCTAGCCATGGCAGGAAGACATCACTGGCATATTCACCAAAGGTAGATACTTTATCAACAGGTAGGGCGTGGGCAATAGCTGCTCCATCAATAATTTTAACATCAACGGAGGATGGTACTGGTGGATAAGTATCGGCTGCTATTAGACCCAACAAATCAGATTTCTGAGATGGCAAATTGAGTTTACCTTCTTTGGACAGGGCCGGCGGATAGATATTATTCTCATGAGAGAAGAACTCATCAAGGTTGCCATCTCTAAACTTACTAGCAATGTAAAGTTGACTGAAGAGGTTACAGTCACTTTTCAATGCTGAAAGTTTTGCTTTCTCCTTGGATCTTGGCTTTGCTTTTCCATTCTTGAAAAGAGGAAGGTTATTCCTCTTAATAGTCTGGTGAATGGGTGTTTTCCTATCAACAATTACTTCCATCACATATGTCTGGTACTGGGTAGTGCCCAACATTTCAATGGTACGCACAGTGTTGACCACATCTTCATTTGCACAGTTGCGAGTGTCGAGTACAAGCAACTCTTGACATGTATCCAGACATGGATTTCCCATGATTGATATTGTGTTGCACAAGTTGGAAACTTGTTTTTGGAATGTTTTCTGGTATGAGGAGCTCTGCTCATGCTGTAGATGCAAAGAGGTGTCATCTAAATGCATGCACTGTGATTCAAAATCAACAAGAAGTCTAGCCTGCTCTGGTCCTGATACCATCCATCGCCGAAAGGCAGTGGGGTTCTCTGTTAGACCAATGGCACCCCCTGTACCTTTTACCAACTCATTGTTTTGTTCATGGGCTTGATCAATCGGCATGCATGTTTTTGGAATAGACCAGAAGTTACTCAGTTCCTTCTTGATGCTTGGTGGCAGAGCTTTCATGTCACATATGTGTATGGGGATCCATCTTGCGTAATTGGTTCTGTCCAGTGCAAAAGACCAACAGACCAATGCCTCCAGAACTTCCACGTAAAGATCAAAATCCCTGATTCTGTGAGCACGGACAAAAATCATCACAAGTCTCTCAAATTCAAGAACAATGTTCCAGAATTGGAAGGTCGGGTACTTTTTGATCATGTCTGCTCTCCATACCTCAAAGGAAGTACTTGTAGATTCCATTAGCCATGCATCCTTCTGGAGTTTTGACAAGGCTAGCAGCGATACTTGATGACTGTGCCTGGTTTTGGTCAAGTGCGCTGCCTTCAAGAAGGAGTCTGCTGTTCCAGTGGTGGCCACCCCGGCTTCACACAATGCTGTTGTCCAACCACTTCCATCTAAGAGCTCTCCAATTGTGTGCCATAAAGCCATTTCTATGTGTAACCCACCAAACATAACCACAAACTCTTTCTCTCCATAGGAGTCTGGAAAACTCCACTGAACCATTTTCGCAAGGGTGTACAGTGGTTGGTCAAATGCCATTACTGGGGCTTGACCAGGATTTAGGTGTTCCGTTATCTGTATTAGTACATCCATACCATGTTTTACCATAGCAAAACTAGCTGCTTTTTCATCAAAAAGAGGAAGAAGTGAGTTTATGGCTGGTGGATCAGATCGTTCTGGCTGATGTGAGGCGTGGTATGCTGCCCAAGAGATGTAATTATCTCTATCTATATCACTTTGCAGGAGTAGGGTTGCATGGTCTGCCCATTTCTCCTCTTCTGCTTTTGCAGTGTCAAGTTTTCCCTTGATACTTGTTTGCTTGGCTTTAGGCACTGTGATAGACTTTGTATTGCAAGTAACAGCAGGAACAATTGTGTACTTCTCAGGAAGAAGGAGTGTATCATTTTCCTTTGGTTCAATGGTAATTTGTTCTCTACAAACACCAGAGTTTGAAACTGTTGGAAATTGGAACACACTTATCCCAGTCCCATGAAATGATCCCTGAGCTGTGGTCGATGAAGGGTTATGATCTATGTTATCAAGTGCCCCAACAGTGAAAAGACCTTTCCTTAGGATAGCAGGGCAGACCAGGTCCTGTGCCATGTACTTTCTACAGACAGCAGATCCAAGCTGGTTTTCAACCTCAAGGACACGTTTGTAGTTTACACTGATTCCCAGTGTGTATAGGGAATTGAGAGTGGTTTTGCTTCTTGTTTGGGTATGAACTTTAAGACCAATAAAAAGAGGAAGGGGTGGCTCATGAAGTTTGGATGGCCTTGATGGGCCTGCTGCTTTAGCAGATTTCTTCTTCATATTGAAAAGTATCAGCTGAGAAATGGTTAGACATGCCTGAGAAACATTGCTGTCTTGATTAGAGACATTAGGGCCATTCAATAGCATGGAAACTAGTGCCTTCAAGCTGGGTGGGACGGAATCAGTCTGACAGTTCTGTGGGAAATTACCATCAAATTCAAAACCTGTATAGTCAAACACATCATTGCGAATTGATTTGACTACTTTTACCATAGCAAGTGCCTCTTTATCGTTTTGTTCCAGTGTGCTTTCTTTCAGTATGGCCTGCAATCCATCTTTGAAAACAATCAATGTTGTGCATCCAACTCCGCAAGATTGCTCCTGACATGCATCAAAATGACTGAGAATTTGTGATTTAAGTCTGGTTTTGTTCACGGTTTTATTGACACCAAGCTGACTTAGCCGACCTTCATAGAAACCATGGAGCTCTGAGAGTTTAAAAATGAAGGTCCCCTCTTCCAAATGACTTTCTATGTATGAGACCAATTCAGAAAAGACCAAAGCTTCAACGCATTTTCCAGTTTCATTTGACATGTTCATGTTTTTCTCAGACCTCTGGATGCTCCTGTATGTATTTTTGTATTTAACAAGACATTCCAGATGATATTTAGCTTCTATTGCAATTAGATCCCCGCCTGAGATCTTTGCTAATAGAGCTGTGTCCTGCATTTTAGTGTCTATTTTTCGTAGACTGTCATCAAGCTCCATTGTTGAGCATTGACAAAGTTTTCCTGTCTTCAAATTGCAGAACAGGCACTCACTAGGAAGTGTGTTTGTGTCCGTGTTTGAAGTGGACTGGCGCTTGGATCGACGCAATTCTTCATCAACAGAGTCTTGTTTTCTTTTCTGACTCTGTTGACACATTTTTAATGCTTCCAATTTTGAAGAAGAAAATTTCAAATGGCATGCCTTGTGCCATTTGGCTTTATTTTCTTCAAAAGCCTCAACCGTACCACAACCCTTAAAATCTATCTCCACAGGCATCCCATCCAACTCTTTAAATTCTTTAACTAAATTAAAGAAAGTATGGTACACCTCTGCACCGTTTCTTTGTAGAGAATCTGCTGGACACCTCAAATCCCCTCCTTTATTTGAACAAATAACACACACACTCCATAGTCCATGTTTCCTTCCTCTAAGTGAAACTAAGCTGACTCAAATTAAAATGATAAAAAAAAGGTCAAATCACATCAAATTAATCAGATAAGTCACTTAATTGACTGCAATGTACTGTAAGTCAGTGTAGTGTTTGGAACCCTTTTGAATAAATCTACTATAATGCTACTGCTGCTCAAGTTAGGTCTTTACTCTAAGTAAGTGTAATGACAAATGACAGAAAATGAGCAGCAGCACACCAAGTCTTATAAAGAAGACACACCCCCTTCCACTCCGTGTGTGTGTGTGTGTGTGTGTGTGTGTGTGTGTGTGTGTGTGTGTGTGTGTGTGTGTGTGTGTGTGTGTGTGTGTGTGTTTTTCAAGCACGAGAATCTGTCTTTTCCCGCAGTCCCAGCACGAGAACCTCTCCGTTCCCGCGTGTGTTGTGTGTGTTTGTTTTTGTTTCCACACAAAGTTGCAACATTGTTTATTTTTCAAGCACGAGAATCTGTCTTTTCCCGCAGTCCCAGCACGAGAACCTCTCCGTTCCCGCAGTCCAAGCACAAGAACAGTTAAATGTTTTTAAACACAATTATGTATATTTGGCATTAACATTATATCACTCAGAGAAAGATTACCGGTAGTGTGGAAGGTCATTTAGTTTGGAGTGATTTTTAAGCCTATTTCTGGTGTTTAAAACATATTTAACACATTGTCTTTGGCCAAATCCTTTATTATTAGTCTATCTAGATTAAGTCCAGTGTCTTATGATACAACATTTTTTATACATTTCCAATATTACATCCAACTGTAGGCTTCTATCCACAAATGTAGAAATTAGTCAATTTTCGGGTAAAAAAAAAAGAAACTGAATTGTGCCCCACTAGAGGGCTTGATCTCTGATCATATGAAGTTTTCACAATATGTTATCTATAGATAATCTTTCATAGGGCCTTTTAAAAGTTTTTAAACCCAATTATGTGTATTTTTCATTAACAATATATCACTCAGAGAAAGATTAGCGTGGAAGGTAATTATTAATCCTTTATTATTAATCCTTTATTATTAGTCTGTTTATTATAAATGTAAATGATATAATTAGCACCTTAAGCCAAAATGTCAGAATTATATCACCTCTTAGGAATCATAGGTCATTTCTGGCAGCCATTTTGGATTATCCCTTTTAAAAAGCATTTAATGGGTCCGATTTTTTGGGCACCCCTTCTGAGATGGTGAGATACACCCTAAAGAATGTGTGTACCAAATTTGGTGCTTCTATCCACCGCGTAACGGTTTGGCCATTTTTTGACCTTATTTCCCCCTACTACTAGTCTCTCGCATCTCCGACCTGGGTAGACAAAACGGTAGTTTCCTCTCTTACTCCAATAACTGAAGTCCCTTACCACACCATCGTGCTCAGCCGTGTTGTCACTTTCAGTTTACACTTTACAGTGTAGGCATTTAGCCGACGCTTTTAATCCAAGGCGATTTACAATAAGCAGATAATACATCACTATAATAAACAAGTTAACATGTCAGAACATCAACAACAATATAACAAATGCATATGGATATCAATAAAAAAAACACAATATACTGTAATCAGTAAAGAAAAAAGGATTCTAAAAAACTAAAAAACAAATGCTAACTAGCTTCCTGTACGGTCATTGAGTGTTTCAGTAGTGCATTGGGTTTAGGTGGAGTCTGAACGGCGAAAGCTAGCGAGTGAGTCCGTTGTTCTAAGTGCGACAGGGAGTTTATTCCACAGGTTGGGGGCCAGGATGGCAAACTGTCTCGGACGAGTGGACTTGCTTTCCAGACGTGTCGCACCAAATCCTGGGCCCTACAAGGATTCACTGCGGGGCCCCAATCAATGTTCTTCATAGGGGGAGGAGGGGGTTTAACCCATTTAGAATGGGAACGCATTATTACGCTTTATTCTTCTCTTTAACTATTGAAAAAATTGCAGATAATACAAGCTCACGGCGCGGCACCGAGTGCTGCGCTGCAAGCTTGTAGATCTAATATTTTAGAAAAATCGTGATTTTCCTTGTCAGTGTTGCTCAAACCTTTTCATGTGAAGGACCCCCAACATGATATGTATTTGGCCACAGACCCCATCTCAAAATATTTTGTTCTAGGGACCCCCCAGAAGCAAAGTTTGAGTTAAAAATACATATATTATTCCAAGATTTTTCACTACTTTTCACAGATTAGCAGATGTATAAGCTCACAGTGCCCCAAAATGGCTTGTTTTTTCTATTGATTACTCACACCATGGAGACTTGAGTTCAATATTAGTTTTTTTGTCGCATTCCTAAGACAGAAATGTGATTATTGCGACTGTAGGTCTATGAAAACCGGCACATCTTGTCCGCGCATCTCTGTACGTCTTACCCGCTCTGATATCACTGTGATGTCAGAGGAACCACTTTTAACAGAATGGGTTAGCTGCTCTGACATCACGCTCTGGCTTCACTGTGATGGCACACTAACAGAAACCATTTTATGCCCATATATGTAGTTCCCTGATGTCATCAATATTAAGCCCATATCTAACAGGACTTCATATGGGAATGCCCATATATGGAGGCCACATCGGCCACATACCAGACTAACAGAATCCATATATGGCCAAGACAGCCCATATCTGTGTGGCTGGTTCTACAGACAGGGATCTCCATGTATGGGCATACAAGGGTATGATGTCAGATGTCACAGACGTCATAGGACTTTCACACAACGAATAATAACTGAGTGAGCATGTTTGGGCTCTCACAGCATATCTCCATATACAGTACATGGATCTCCATATATGGGTACCAGGGGTCTCCATAGTTAACTGGTCCGATATACATCACTGGCCAGACGCAAAGAATTGGCACGACGTTGCATGTTGCCCTGAGGCGTCTTACTAGTAGTAAATTTACCCCTTTTAATCCCGGATGCATTTGGGTCCCCATCCGGAAACAATGGGGGTACATTTATTTTAATCAATTAAAACTCAAATATATCATTGAACTCAAGTCACCATGAGGTGAGGAATCAAATAAAAATAAATATATATAGGCCTATATCGTTTTGGGGGTGAACTACTCCTTTAATCCAGAGTTCTGAGAACCCAGAATTAATATTGTTTTAATTTTTAATTATACTTTGCTACAAGCTCACATCATGTTGTGAGCTTGTAGATCTGCTATTTTGGCAAATTTTAGAAAAAAGAAAAATAGGGCTGGGAGTTGTATGCCCTATCTCCATAATATTCAGGGGTGCATGGTTCCGGTTATAATGGCAACAGAAAATTGTCACACGCTCCCTAAGCCAGCTTCAGGCAGTCCTCTTTAAATCCGCGGTCGTGTCTGCTTTTTTCGGCCGTTTGTCGCCATGGACCGGGTCTTCAGACCACCGCGTCCGCCTCGCCTCGCCGAGACGGCTCATAGAAAACATATAAAGAGAAGGCTTTAGAAGCTGAAATTAACGGAGTGGGGGTCCTAAAACTTTAGCGATTTAACAGTTAGGACAATTTTAAGATGTGTTTTATAAAAAGAGTTACCTGTACATGGTATAACTTTAAGTAAAAGTATCAATACTGCGATATAGGAATACTCCGTAACACGTTAAAGTCTGGAATTCAAAGTGTACTTACATACAGTAAAAGTATGAAAGTGTTGGCATCAAAATGTACTTAAAGTACTAAAAGTACAACACGTTTGAAAATAGCAGATCTACAAGCTCACAACGTGTGGCGATGCGACACGTTGTGAGCTTGTAGATCGGCTATTTTCAAATAGCCTGGGTATAACATAGAGCTAAAGTGGTTTATTTAAGGTTTATAATATTATTTATAATTTATATCTGCAAAGTAACTAGTAACTAGTTTTCAAGTAAATGTAGTGGAGTAAAAGTACAAGATCCGAGATGTAGGGTCAAAGTACTGGACATTCGAATTTACTCAAGTAAAGTACAAGTACAGTACTACTACAAAATCGTGCACTTTATGAAAGAAGCATGACATTTGGCACACAGGCCATATGGAAACATTTTGGCCATAGGGGCATCGCAGATTTGTCTTGGGAAACTTGTGGGAGCCAATCAAAGTTGCTCTCATAGACTTTACTATACAGTAAAATAATACAAACAATAAATGTGCTTTAAGTAGCATGTGAGGGGTCAAACTAGGGGTTTTTCAGGATTCGGAATCCAATGCAACGCCTCGCGGTGCGAGGCGTTGTGTGCTTGTAGATCGGCTGTTTTCACTAGTTTAAATAATTGACGAAGTGACATCAGGTCCTTTCCTTCTTAGAGGCTCCTTGGCAGCCACCCATTTACTGTTTATACACGAGTGCTACTACAGCAGGAGTGCTGCGGGCTATGCGAGCGAAACTGTTCATATCTACTCTTGAGTCATCCATGGATTATTTGAGCCGACATTTACGTGAACGGATCGCGCACTTGAAACGCACGGGGATAAAATGTGTCGGCCGAATCCCCCACTCTAAGCCAATGCAGATTGAAGAATTCCACTGGGAAATGTGGTGAGTATACAACGGGGATCGCGGTATGGTAATGGGGGATGAAGACCACGTGTGATAGCGCTGGATGTCTGGTAAAATGCAGTGTTGTATAAAGTACTGGAAACCCATACTTAAGTAAAAGTACCGATATTCCACTTGAAAGTTAATCAAGTAAAAGTAAAAGTCACCGATAATATTATTACTTGAGTAAAAGTATGAAAGTAGCTCTCATTAAATGTACTTAAGTAACAAAAGTACATAGTGTTAAAATGTACTTAAGTATAAAAGTACAAGTAAAAAGTACAAGTACAAGTAAAATTACAAAAATTAGACCCTCCAGAAAAACGTGGGCAAAAATCCTCGATTATTGAATACAGTTAAAAAAAATGTATATACAATATATATATATATATATATATATATATATATATATATATATATAATTGATAACTATTGAACCACTTTAATATACACAGGCTAAAATAGACGATCTACAAGCTCACAAGTCACAACATATTACTAAAGAGTGTGTATATCTGCTATTTTCAAAGTAGTCAAAACATATTAATTCAAGGGTCCTAGAGTGAATTGAGAAATGCAAAACAGACTTTTGACTGCCTTTCATTATTTTCAAGGCAAAAAAGCAAACCTTTGTCAAATATCTGCTATTTAATTTTAACCTTAATAGGCTACTTCAAGGCAAAAAATAATTACCCTAATTACCTGGTCATTGCTAAGGATTTAGCTCACTGCTAAAGCAAAACTGCGGTTTATTTATGTGGTTTTGCTCTCTCTAAAGGGATTAAAATGTTATGCGTTCAAGTGCTGTTCCTCTCTGCTTCCATGGAATACCTACTGCTACCTTTTTCGGAGTTGCTCGTTTGCTTTGAACGGCAACGTTTCAAACGGAGTGCGATGGAGGTGTCCAAAGAAGTAGGATAAACTTTAATTTGTCGTTCCTTGACGTTTGATGGGATGGCGCAGCAGGTTAATTTAGGCTACAGTGTTGAGCAAGGGAGGACAGAGGAAGAGTATATTATGCCTGCCTCTCTCTGCATGTCTGCACAGTGAGAGCAGAACAAATATAAATAAAAGTACAAATTCTCAAATTTTGTACTTAAAGGGATATTACACTTTCAAAACTTTTTTTTCGTCTAATCAGGCTTGTATGAACACCCTGAACAGTTTTTAATTTGCTTCATTCAGTATTTAGATATTTGATGTAAATGTTACCACCTCCAACACGCCCAGGCCCTCCACATACACACCCATTGTAACTTCAAACTCCATTTTAACCATGATAGATTCATTAAAAACACCCATTATTTTTTCTGGTGACTCATAAAACCCTCCTATGGACCGTGTTTTTTCAATAACTTTTTTCATTTATTTTCAATAAAATATTATTGTATTTAATGTTTTCCATTTTCCCAAAGAATTATTAAAAATAAAAGAAAAAGGTTATTGAAAAAACACGGTCTGCTCACGTATTAGGAGGGTATTATGAGTCACCAGAAAAAATAATGGGTGTTTTTAATGAATCTATCATGGTTAAAATGGAGTTTGAAGTTACAATGGGTGTGTATGTGGAGAGGGCCTGGGCGTGTTGGAGGTGGTAACATTTACATCAAATATCTAAATACTGAATGAAGCAAATTAAAAACTGTTCAGGGTGTTCATACAAGCCTGATTAGACGATTTTTTTTTTTTTTAAAGTGTAATATCCCTTTAAGTACAGTAACGAAGTACTTGTACTTCGTTACTTTACAACACTGTAAAATTAATGCTGTTCAGATCATAATAATAATAATAGAAATTTCACGGCTAATCTACCAACAACCATTCTATTTCGGCTGGCGAAGTTTTAACACTTGGGTGACTGAAAATAAAAAAATACCACTCTGACTGCATTTATAGGTCAAATTGACAGGTAAATTCTCTCCCTTTTTGCCCAGGAGAGCAACACCCTCCTCCCCTGCTGCCAGCGGGGGTTCTATTGTCTGTTGTTCTATTGACAATAGAACCCCCGCTGGCAGCAGGGAGGAGGTGTTGCTCTCCTGGGCAAAAAAATTAAAGAATTTACCTGGTCAATTTGACCTATAAATGCAGTCAGAGTGGTATAAATGAATATTATTTCATACTTAGGAAATGTTTCAGAAGGGGGAAAAAAAACGAGAACATATATCTTGAGTATTTAGGAAAAGTCATGGAAGGGGAAATTTCTGAGACCTTCACGGGGAGAGTTATTGCACTTTGCAATCTCAAAATCGGCCAAAATGACCTGTTAGTCACCCATGTGTTAAAGGACAACTTTGTCTTTTTTACAACAAGGGTTCATATTTTAGATTTGTTTTTACTTCAGGGGGTCCTCCAAATCTTTGTGTGTGATAGAAACTTTTTTTTCTCCTTTTTTTATATTAACAGTTCTACTGCCAGATTTATTATTTTTTTATTGGGGCTGGTGCCAGCAAAGAGCAGCTTACCTTTGTGATGTTATAGAAAAGATCTATTCATTATTTCCAAACGATTTATTTTTATTTATTATATGTGTACTTCAGCCAAGCGAAAACGTTGAAGACCCCTGTTGAAGACCGTTGAAGACCACTGATAGTATCTGGGAGGCTCTAAGCCAGGGGTCTTCAACAGGGGGTCCGGGACCCCTAGGGGCTCCTCAGAGTTACTACAGGGTGTCTGCCAAATCTTTGAGTGATACAGTAGGATAATTATTTTA
>NC_137824.1:11310085-11565085 GCF_963921795.1 Nannobrachium achirus | reverse complement strand
CAGCTGATTTCTTTACTTGATGAGAGGCAGTGCATCTGTGCTCGTTATATGCACGGTTGGAGCGCCTGTTTTCCATTGAGAGCCAGACTACCGGTTGTATAATACATCATATCACATCACCAATTATCTGTAGACACTATCTGTAGCCCCCTTTCCTCAGTGTTTTGCCATAGCAATATGTGTGTCTGTGTAGCCATATTACATCACCAATTACATCCTAGACTTATATCCTAGTCTTTTTCCTCAGCGTTTTGCCATAGCAATGTGCGTGTGTGTGTAGCCTGTATTACATCACCAATTACCAATTGAAGACGTTATGCAAGCACGACCACCGCTCACTTCACATTGGGTGTGATTTTTTAAATGTCTTATTATAAGCAGACATGGCAACACGGGTTCATTCAGAGCCCAGAACGCCATCTACTGACATTCTAAAGCAAGGACACAGGAAACCCACCGATGTTTTTCAGCCTCTCTCAGGATATGAACAGGAAGTCGGGGGCGGAGCCAGGAATAAGGTGAATACAGTGATCCCAGGTTAGCCTCTGTTCGTACGGTTGCCGTAGCCTCTTCGATGGCTGTCCTTCCACTCGTCCCAGTCCCTGGCTTTCTGCAAGGCCTCCTTGTCGTCATCATCATCGTCATCATCATCACCAGCACAGTCGTCTTCAATCTGTTCGTCTTTAGTTTCCTCCTCTTCCCTCGCTTCCGCGCCAGACCGGTGCCTCCCGGCAGACACCCCCCGATCGGGAAGGACGCCGCGTTCCGCGTGTCGCTCGTACCAGTCGTCTACGGTCATGGAGGGCTGGCTGGGGTAGCCCGCTCCGAACACCCGGGCCTGCGCGGCGCCTCTGGCCAAGACGAAAGGCTTGCCGGCCGCGGCAGGGCGGCGCGGCGGAGGAGGGTCGTCGCGCCCCCTTCTCTTCCCCAGGAGGAGCGCCGTCTCCCGGTCGATGCTCTCCACCTCCTCCAGCGACAGCGCCAGCCACCGGCGCGCGTGCTGGAGGTAGAAGTCGCGGACGGTCCCGTCGTCCGCCCGCCCGCCCTCCACGGCGTCCCGCATCCGCGCTATCTCTGCCTCGGCCTGCTTGCGCTGTCGGTAGCGCTCTATCTTGGCCTGCCGCTGTTGTTGTTGCGTCCTCGAAGCGGCGACGAGGCCCTCTCCGCCCCCAGAGGAGTCTTCCTCCTCCTCCTCCCCTTCTTCGCCTTCCTCCGCCTCAGACCTCCTCGGCATCCGGAAGGGCGCCACGCCGTGGTCTCGACACGTCCGCAGGAAGGCGCAGAAATGCGCCCGGGCGCTCCGGAGCGCTTCCATCCGCCCGTCGCCGTCCTGCAAGCCGGCCAGCTTCATGGCGAGCGCCCCCTGCAGGGCGTCAAGCAGGAGGTACTTGACGTCGCCCGTGGCCACCTCCTCCGTGCCCTCGCCTTCGCCGCCGAACAGGCCCAGCCTCGCCGCCATCCTGGACGCCTCAGCCAGCGCCGCCATGCCGCGCCGCACCTTCAACTGGATGCCTCCTCCTCCCCCGCACTCGTCCTGAGTGCTGCCAGTGGCGGCGTCCACTTCTTCGAATGTCTTCCAGCCCTCTCGCAGCAGGTCGGATAGCTTCGGAGGTTCCTCTGCGTCGGAGGAATGCGAGTTCTGGTTCCCCCTCCTAATGCCGCCGCCGCTGCTGCTGCTGCTGCTGTTGATGTTGCTGTTAACAGAGTCTGCCATTTTGCCTGCCCTCCTCCTCCTACGCTCCCCTGTAAACTCTGGAGAACTCTTAAGCGCCTGTGCTGCCTCAGGGCGACTTACTCCTCCCCTCGCTGATACTCTTGCACCTTAATGTCATGCACAGCAACTGATATGTTCCCTAACTTCCCTTGCACCTTGGTCATTGACAGTATATATCAGCTGCTACGCTCACACACGTTATTTATTACTAATACCTCACGTACATAATGTCCGGATCGATGCGCTAATATTTAGATACCTTTGATGTCTTTCTTTGATTCTGCTCTTCTCTTTTCTTTCAGTAAACAATCAAAACGACGGAGTTTCTTTCAGTAAACAATCAAAACGACGGAGTTTGACGCAAAAAAACGAATTTCACCCAGTTTTTCACCTGTTAAAAACCTGCGAAGCGACAATTAAAATTAGTCTGTCTCTTTGTTTGGTTCCGCACTGCGGTGGTTCTGCTGTGATAAGTGAATTCCCCTTGGCATCAGAGAAAGGCCTATCTTCCAAAATACTATGATATCATGCTGTACCACAACTATATCTCATCAGAATTGGATGCCACCCGGCCCTTAGCGCTCCCGATTGACACTTTTTAAGACTTTTCTTTTATATGTACTGTGTTTTGAACTGTTGCCTAACAACACGATTTGCAATGACATCAGGTCTGACCATATTTGGAATCCGGGGTCAGACATGGCATGGCATAAAACACTGGGGTCCCCTTCAACACAGGCCCTCAAAGGGGGAGGGGGTTATATCAAAGTAACAGAAGGGTAGTTACAAGGCTATCTAAAGAACTGAAGTATAATAAATATAATAATTGCGTGGTGCGCCAACGCCTTGATATTATACCGTAACTACGGTAGACTATAATGGTCAAATAGCAAGGGCGGTTTACAAGGCTATCTAAAAGACTTAAGAGTGGCAGCCGACCTGGAGTTTATGTCGGCTAATTTAATAATACACATATCATAATGTCTTTATTTTATCCCCCGTTGTAAACTCACCATAAGTGGCCGAGTCGTCTTCCCCCCGTGCACTTTGTGTGCACGATCCATGCACATTGAGGTAAGCAAATGTAATCCACTCCGTTTCAAGCGCCCATGAGAAGCGGCTTGGACTCCTCATGCATAGAAGGAAGCGTGAGGTCAGTCCGTTGCTCTCTCTCTCCAGATTGGGAGAGCGAGTGTAGCACCCAGGCTTACATTAGATCATTGACACTGGATGAAAGATGGGTTGCAAAATCGTGGGATAGGCCTATACATTTTGTTGTATGAGTGAATCAACGTTTTTAAAATTGAAATTTCGCCTCCACTGGGTCAAGCAAAGCGCTTTGAATGGCTACTTCTCCCTTTGCGTTTGTTGTCTCTTCTTGGTTGGTGTGGCATGTGTGGTATGTGGTATATATATATATATATATATATATATATATATATATATATATATATATTCATATATTTTTTTTGGGGTGGGGATACTATCAATCAATTAATCAATCAAAACTTTATTTATATAGCTCATTTAAAAATGACGTTGTCGACCAAAGTGCTTTATAACAGAATAAGAAACAATACAACTAAAATACAAACAAATGCACAAGCAAGCAAGCAAGCAGAAAAGTAAAAAAAAAAAAAGTTGAAAATTAAAAGCTGTGGTTAAAAGTCAGATTGAAAAGTGAGTCTTAAGGAGGGACATAAAAACCTCAATAGACTGGGCAGACCTACTGGGATCACTTTACTTCTCGGGGTTGTAACCGGTCTGGAGCGGAAACCACAAAACGTCATGTTGTAGTACTCAAAGGACTACAATTTGCCGGAAAGATCTAACCAGATTCAGTTTT
The DNA here is from genome assembly GCF_963921795.1 of Nannobrachium achirus. Classification (NCBI taxonomy): domain Eukaryota; kingdom Metazoa; phylum Chordata; class Actinopteri; order Myctophiformes; family Myctophidae; genus Nannobrachium; species Nannobrachium achirus. The sequence goes on along the minus strand of NC_137824.1, from coordinate 11,561,525 downwards.
AACCCAAAATATTCCCCTGCCCTCAAGGACATACTTTTAGGGCCTACCTAGTCTCGTGTGGCCAAACTGTTGCCTCCGCGATTTGGTCAAATGCTCCCAGCATACAGTCTGGCAAACCGGGGAAGAAACGGCGAGTGCGAGATAAAAGGGAAGTGAAGCCCCCACGTCACTTCCGTTTCAGTCTCATGTCACACATATTTATCATTATATAAATAAAAATCATATAAGCATGTTTAGCTTGCTGCTTAGGAGAAATGACATTTTAAAATATATGTTTTTGAACGTTAATGCCGGTTTTCGATACTCGCCGTTCGGGAGCTGCTGTTCCAGACTCTATATAGCATTCAGAGATTGTGGAATAGTTGTCTGGCTACGCGAGACTAGGGCCTACCTAATAAAGTCCATGATGTGGAGTAGTTTTGCTTTTGAAAAATGTGTTAGGTATATGCATCTTTTAGTCCAACTCTTAGCGACTGGCAAGACTACACTAGGCTACTCGAGCATTTTAAAAGGGATTGGGGAAACAAACGGGGGGAACCAAATCAAAGCGACACCGTTTCTTCTAGTGGTTTCCACGCTTTAGGCGGAAACCAAACGGCCTGGTGTGAACGAACACCAGGCTTTCCCCCAGAAAGCCTGGTAGGCGAGGTTAGGCAGACCTGACACGAAGAGGAAGGTCGTTCCACAGCCTAGGGGCGGCCACGGCAAAAGCGCGGTCACTCCCTTGTTATGGGCAGTAGCAGAAGGGTTCAATAAAGAAAGGTTGTAGGGGGTTGTAGCGTTCAGCCAGGTAGGTAGGTAATATGAGGTTTCCACGGGGTAAATGCACGGTAGATTAAGCCTACAGTACACAGAGTAAGCCGACTATGCCCCGTGGGATCAAGAACAGGCTTTGGAGGGGCCCGCGAAATCGAACGCACATTTAATCAATGTTCCGTGTCTATGAACCAAGTCATACATTCATATTATATTCCCCAGGTGGCCGCGTCATGCCGGCAGGCTATATTGTTGTATCGCTGCACATTTTAAAGAAACACACACACACACACACACACACACACACACACACACACACACACACACACACACACGTTAGTGTGTAACACATCTTGTGTAATACAACCATGTCTTGTCCTACACTGGTGGAGGAAAAAAACGGATTAAAAAGGAACACAAACCTAACAAACGCGTACAACCGTGTAAAGACGGTGATGAGGTTTATGCGAGAAAACGTCTGCCCGTCGTTTTTAATGAGTCTCCTTTATGCCTCCGAGGTATCACTGCAAACTGTATGCATCTTATAATTAACAGCGGGAGCAATCTACATACTAATGTTGGCTCGTTATTAGGGATGTGTCGAAGAAGCAAAATCTGAGTTACAAACGTTCGCTTTGAAAGATTTGCACACATTTTCATGACTTTTTCAAAAATAGCAGATCTACAAGCTTGCAGTGCGGCACTCGGTGCCACGCTGCGAGCTTGTATATCTGCTATTTTTCACTGGTTAAATCATTCAATAATTCTAGGCCTAAATGTCTCGCGTGGCCAGACTGTTGCCTCCGTGATTTGCAAATGCTCCCGTGCACCGTCAACAGTCTGGGGCACGGAAATAGAAACGATGAATGCGAGATAGAGCGGATGTGACGCAACCGCTCCCTTGGTGCAGTAGCAATAACATGTCCTACTGGAAGCGTTATGTCTCCTTTCAATATTTCTTATTTCGTCTTTCTCTGGTGTTGTTGGTGGTACTTCCATTGATGTTTTCAAAGGTTTTCTTAAACTAGACCCCCATAACAAGAATATGCCGCTATAATGACACTTCACACCTGAGGCCCATTCCTCAATATTTAAAAGTATAGTCTTTTCTTTCACTCTTTGACTCTTTTCACACTTTGCCAAATCTCTTTGCCAAAAGATATCCAATCTACAAACTCACAACACAATGCAATGTGGATATTTTGATTATCGCGATAATATCGTACTTCGCAAATTTCTTTGGTCACAGTAATCGAGACCATGAAAATCGTGAAATGTGCATATCGTGACATCGTTGATTGCAAGCGCCAGCCTGAAACCAAGTGTAAAATCAGGCATTACAACGCCATGAATTTCCGCCAAAATACATTAATTCAGTTATTTGATTTGTGTTCAGCTTAGGTTTGTAGTTGGTTAGATTAGGTCTTTCAGTGTGTTTCTCAATTTTCATAATTATTTCAACTTTTTTGTTGTGAGCTAATGAATATAATAGTCCAATTGTTCCATTTTATGTTACTTCCCCTAACCCTAGATTGGGGGTCGTAACTAGAGGTCTTCACGGGTCCAAATGTACCTACCCGAACCCATATGGACCCGGGGAAAATGGAGCCGGACCCAAATGGACCCATCTATTATTTGGAAAATGAGAGCCATTACCCGGCCATTATTAGAAAAATCAAACCTCGGTTCGAAGTGAAGCGGTGAATTTGTATTCTATGTGTTCTAGATCTATACATTCTGTGATCTATACTTTCTATGTGCTTTAGTTCTAGTTCTGAATGAATGAGGCACCGAGGTCACTGCTTGTGAATGGACCCGGTACCCGGCTTGGACCGGGTCGGATCCCGGGTAATTTTGGATCTCGGACCCACCCGAAGACCTCTAGTCGTAAACACATGGATGTTCTAAAATCATCAGAAATCGCAGATCTACAAGCTCATAATGTATGTAAATGGTCTCCGTCGCAAATTACATATCATGTTTGAGAACTACAGATTTTTGAAGGCATTATTTTGTAGAGGTCTTAATGGGTTAAAATGGCAACACTGTCACCGACCCGCCATCCACAGCCAGAGGACGCCCGGAACGCCCATATCTGGGCGACGGTTTGTGCTTTACCTTGCGCTTGACGTCACCGCCATGGAATTGACCCCGTTTATATCAAAGATGGTTGGCGTTTTATTCTTACTTACTTCGTACAAGAGTATTCTTCATTTTTATAGCTCAGTATTCACTTTTTGCATTTAGATTTATTAATAAAAGAGCGTTATCGTTGCTCCCCGAACAGTCTCTTGGTGATCTCAGAGACGTCTCGCGGCGATGGTGCTGTGCATGGGGAACACGGAGGAGCAGCAACCGTCGATGGAGCCTGCAGAGTTCGACCCCACCTTCCACGGGCCCATCCACGACCGAGGCTGCACGGACGTGGTGTGCGCCGCCCTCTTCCTGGCGGTCCTCTTCTTCCACGTGGTCCTGGGCTTCGTGGCCTGGGGCAACGGCAACCCGAAGCACATCCTCTACCCCAAGAACTCCACCGGACATTTCTGTGGAATCGACGAGAACCTGGGCAAACCCTACGTCTACTACTATGACCCAACGAAATGTTCAATCAACTTGAAAGATATCCCCCTCGACGGCTTTCCATGCCCTACCATACAGGTGTGTGTGAAGAAATGCCCTAGAACGACGTGGGCATTTAAGTTTTCAGAACTCAAAACGTATAAAGACATTTTACAAAATGGAAAAGGGAGCGAAGTTCCATGTGTAGAAGGTACAAACATGGATGAAATACCTAAAACAGAAGGTGACTATAAGGAGGCGTGTCCCTACTTCCACATCAAAACACTGCCAATGATGGGAAGATGTGTGCCTGAGGTCACAAGAGAATTAGATCCAGGAGACCTTGCGATTATGACAACTGCATTTCCTGGTTACGGGGGTGAATCGATCCTCTGGAGTTCAATAAATACAGGCCGGGACATGAGACACATCTTTAATAGCAGAGGGTTCACTACCATGTTCGTGGAGGACTTTGCGGCGGCGTGGGGCTGGATCGTCCTTAGTCTGTTCATGACCATGGTGTTGAGCCTGTCCTTCCTGCTGATGCTGCGCTACACGGCTGGCTTCATTGTGTGGGGGACCCTCGCGGGGATCGTCATACTAGGGGCCACCATGGCGTTCTTCTGCTTTCAAACCTACAAAGCCGGCTCAGCAACAGACATGGACCTCGTGGGCAAGACCGGTTTAGAGGACGCCCCGGAGACCTGGCTGGCCTTTTTCATCATCCTGGTGGCGTTGGACGTTATCGTGCTGGTGGTGATCATCTTCCTGCGGGAGAGACTCCGGATCGCCATCGCCATCATCCAGGAGGCCAGCAAGGCCGTCGGTTACATGAAACTCACCCTGTTCTACCCTGTGGTCACCTTTGTGCTGGTGGTGCTCTGTGTGGGCTTCTGGGGCGTCGTGTCTTTGTATCTGGTCACCTTTGGGAACCTGGAGTATCACGTGAAACTCCTCAACCCCACTTTAGAAGAAGAAAAAGAAGAAAAGTGTATAGGCAAATACAACATCACACAAACATGCGATCCAAGCTCCTTCGAAGAAGACGAGGAATGCAAGACTGCTCGCTGCGTCCTCAAGGATTACAAAGCTGGTTTTGTGCAGAAAAACATTGAATGGATGCATGCCTACAACCTTTTCTCCAGCCTCTGGGCCGTCAACTTTGTCATCGCCCTGGGACAGTGCACCCTGGCCGGAGCCTTTGCCTCGTACTACTGGGCCTTCTTCAAGCCCGGGGACATCCCCAAGTGGCCCCTGTTGGCGGCCTTCACGCGAACGCTGCGCTTCCACGTGGGCTCCCTGGCGTTCGGCTCCCTGATCATCACCCTGCTCCAGATCGTCCGGGTGATCCTGGAGTACGTGGACCACAAGACCAAGGACGCCCAGAACCCCGCCATCAAGTTCTTCACAAAGTGCCTCAAGTGCCTGTTCTGGTGCCTGGAGAAGTTCATCAAGTTCCTCAACCGGAACGCGTACATCATGATCGCCGTGTACGGCAACAATTTCTGCCTCTCGGCCAAGAACGCCTTCTTCCTGCTGCTGAGGAACGTGGTGCGCGTGGTGGTGCTGGACAAGGTGACCGACCTGCTCGTCTTCTTCGGCAAGCTGATCGTGGTCGGCACCGTGAGCGGCCTCTTCTACTGCCTGTTCGCCGGCACGCTGGCGGAGCATGGCATTGCCGCCTTCCAACCCGGGGAGCTGCACTTCTCCTTAATGCCCATCGTCACGGTGTCGGTGGGCTCGTACGTCATCGCCAGCGGCTTCTTCAGCGTGTACACCATGTGCGTGGACACGCTGTTCCTCTGCTTCCTGGAGGACCTGGAGCGCAACGACGGCTCGCAGCAGAAGCCCTACTACATGTCCAGCAACCTCATGAAGATCCTGGACAAGTCCAACCAGCCGCGGAAGAAGGGCAAGGTGAATTGATCCTTCATGCACAGGGATCAATTCACCTTTTCTTTGCCGAGCTGCAAAACCGGTACCATTTAAACCCTCTATTGGTGAAACGTATTTGTAATATACATACTTGATAGTCTTTGTTTCACTCTCTCTAAAATCACAACGCAACGCAATTGTGAGCTTGTAGATCTTAGGCAAAGGTTCCGCCCCCATAGGATAATGAATGTTGGGGATATTTTGATTATCGCGATAATATCGTACATCGCAAATTTTTTTGGTCACAATAATCGTGATCATGAAAATCGGGAAATGAGCATATCGTGATATCGTTGATTGCAGGTGCCAGCCTGAAACCAAGTGTAAAATCAGGCATTACAACGCCATGAAGTTTGATTTGTGTTCAGCTTAGGTTTGTAGTTGGTTAGATTAGGTTTTCCAGTGTGTTTCTCAATTTTCATCAACTTTTTTTGTTGTAAGCTAATGAATATAATAGTCCAATTTTAAATCCAATTGTTCCATTTTATGTTACTTCCCCTAACACTAGATTGGGGGTCGTAACTAGAGGTCTTCACATGTCCAAATGTACCTACCCGAACCCATATGGACCCGGGGAAAATGGAGCCGGACCCAAATGGGCGCGTCTATTATCTGGAAAATGAGAGCTGTTATCCGAGCAGCCCCAAGTCATTTGGGAGCCGATCCGAACGGAACCGCCCATTATTAGAAAATGAGATCCGATACCCGGGAAGAGATGTCAGAACCGGAGCCGAGATCCGAAATGACCGAATGTCAACGTTATTATGAAGAGGTGTAGATATTAAATAGGACCTTTTATTTCGTACGTTGCATGTTGCTGCTTGCCCCTGGACATGAATACGGACAGGAACAATAAATCCATGTTTTCTTTAGATGTTTAATCTTTCTTCTTAGCCATTGTTAATGATAATCCACTCTTAATTTGTCACATCAGAGCATATTGTTTTGTTTATCACTAAAAGTAGTGCCAACATAGTTCCTGACAAGTCACGTGACCCAGCAAGGCAGCCAATAGCACTGACCGGAGGAGAAAAAAGGGGGGTGCGGGGGTGATTGAAAGATGGGTGTCAAGGGTCTATTTGGGTGTCAAGGAACCGCCGTTCTAATGGCAAGAGAACCGGGACCCGGGGCATATGGGGCATATGGGGCATATGGTAGTGGCACCGACCCGGGACTGAGGTCACTGCTTGTGAATGGAACCCGGTACCCGGCTCGGACCGGGTCGGATCCCGGGTAATTTTGGATATCGGACCCACCCGAAGACCTCTAGTCGTAACAAACACATTTTTTCAAAAAATCTTCCGAAATAGCAGATCTACAAGCTCATAATGTATATAACAGGTCTCGCGGCAAATTACATATCATGTTTGAGAACTACAGATTGTTTAATGCATTATTTTGTAGAGGGGTTGGGTTATGGGTTAAAATGGCAACACTGTCACTGACCCGCCAGCCACTGCCAGAGGACGTCCGGAACGGCCTTATTTAGACGTCGGTTTGCACTTTACCTTGCGCTTGACGTCACCGCCATGGAATTGACTCCGTTTATATCAAAGATGGTTGGCGTTTTATTCTTACTTACTTCGTACAAGAGTATTCTTCATTTTTATAGCTTGGTATTCACTCCTAGCTTTTTGCATTTAGATTTATTAATAAAAGCGTTATCGTTGTTCCCCGAACGGTCTCTTTGTGATCTCAGAGACGTCTTGCGGCGATGGTGCTGTGCATGGGGAACACGGAGGAGCAGCAACCGTCGATGGAGCCTGCAGAGTTCGACCCCACCTTCCACGGGCCCATCCACGACCGAGGCTGCACGGACGTGGTGTGCACCGCCCTCTTCCTGGCGGTCCTCTTCTTCCACGTGGTCCTGGGCTTTGTGGCCTGGGGCAACGGCAACCCGAAGCTCATCCTCTACCCCAAGAACTCCACCGGACATTTCTGTGGAATCGACGAGAACGCGGACAAACCCTACGTCTACTACTATGACCCCATGAAATGTGCCACGCCCACCAACTTGGCCGAGAGCGCCCTCAACGGCTTTCCATGCCCTACCACGCAGGTGTGTGTGAAGAAATGCCCTAGCACGGTGTGGGTATTTAATCCAGTTGATTTTATGAAAAACCCAAACGGGGAAAAAAAAACGTTCAAACAAGTTTTACAAAATGGAAAAGGGAGCGAAGTTCCATGTGTAGAAAGTAAGAACGTGGATGAAACAATTCCTTCCGTCGGTGCAGATCAATTAGGTGATGTTCTTACTGCATATATTAACGCAGAGGAGTGTCCTTACTTCCACATCAAAACACTGCCAATGATGGGAAGATGTGTGCCTGATATCGGAACCGAATTAGATGCTAGTGAGACAAAGAGATTGGATGATGGACTTAAGAATGAAAAACAACATATTAATCTCGGAGATGGTGCGACCATCCTTCAGAAATCAAATAACACAGCCTATGACATGAAACATGTCTTTAATGCCAGAGGGTTCAGTACCAAGATCTTCGAGGACTTTGCGGCGGCGTGGGGCTGGATCGTCCTGGGTCTGTTCATGGCCATGGTGTTCAGCCTGATCTTCCTGCTGCTACTGCGGTACACGGCTGGCCCCATTGTGTGGGGGACCCTCGCCGGGATCGTCATACTATTGGCCACCTTGGCGTTCTTCAGTTTCGAAACCTATGAATACTTAAAAAAAGACAAAACGGCAAAACGGATGGATGAGAGCATGACCGATTTGGAGGAGTACCTGATGGTCCCGGAAACCTGGCTGGCCTTTTTCATCATCCTGGTGGCGTTGGACGTTATCGTGCTGGTGATGATCATCTTCCTGCGGGAGAGACTCCGGATCGCCATCGCCATCATCCAGGAGGCCAGCAAGGCCGTCGGTTACATGAAACTCACCCTGGCCTACCCTGTGGTCACCTTTGTGCTGGTGGTGCTCTGTGTGGGCTTCTGGGGCGTCGTGTCTTTGTATCTGGTCACCTTTGTGGACCCGGAGTATCACGTGAAACTCCTCAACGCCACTTTAGAAGAAGAGGTGTATAGGGAGAAGTGTATAGGCAAATACAACATCACACAACCATGCGATCCAATCTCCTTCGAAGAAGACAAGGAATGCAAGACTGCTCGCTGTGTCCTCAAGGATTACAAAGCTGGTTTTGTGAAGAAACACATTGAATGGATGCACGCCTACAACCTTTTCTCCAGCCTCTGGGCCGTCAACTTTGTCATCGCCCTGGGACAGTGCACCCTGGCCGGGGCCTTTGCCTCGTACTACTGGGCCTTCTGCAAGCCCGGGGACATCCCCAAGTGGCCCCTGTTGGCGGCCTTCACGCGAACGCTGCGCTTCCACGTGGGCTCCCTGGCGTTCGGCTCCCTGATCATCACCCTGCTCCAGATCGTCCGGATGATCCTGGAGTACGTGGACCACAAGACCAAGGACGCCCAGAACCCTGCCATCAAGTTCTTCACAAAGTGCCTCAAGTGCCTGTTCTGGTGCCTGGAGAAGTTCCTCAAGTTCCTCAACCGGAACGCGTACATCATGATCGCCGTGTACGGCAACAACTTCTGCCTCTCGGCCAAGAACGCCTTCTTCCTGCTGCTGAGGAACGTGGTGCGCGTGGTGGTGCTGGACAAGGTGACCGACCTGCTCGTCTTCTTCGGCAAGCTGATCGTGGTCGGCACCGTGAGCGGCCTCTTCTACTGCGTGTTCTCAGGCGCGCTGGCCGAGCATGGCATCACCGCCTTCCAACCCGGGGAGCTGCACTACCACTGGATGCCCATCATCACCGTGTCGGTGGGCTCGTACGTCATCGCCAGCGGCTTCTTCAGCGTGTACACCATGTGCGTGGACACGCTGTTCCTCTGCTTCCTGGAGGATCTGGAGCGCAACGACGGCTCGCAGCAGAAGCCCTACTACATGTCCAGCAACCTCATGAGGATCCTGGACAAGTCCAACCAGCCCCGGAAGAAGGGCTAGTGAGTGAGTGAACGAGGCAAAAGTCTCGATATTTCGATGTCCCGCCTTTTCGAATCCCCGGTACTCCGGTTAGGGTAAGGGTTAGGGTTAAGGTTTAGGCTTTGGGTTAGCATTCACCTGCGTCGGGCACATTAGCGTTCACCAGCGTCGGCAGGTGAACAAAGTGAGTAAATAGTAGAGAGCTCGAAACAACGGCCAATCAAAACATCACTACGTGCCCAGTAAAAGAACGAATGAATGAATGAATGAATGAATGAATGAATGAATTAATTAATTAATTAATTAATTAATTAATTAATTAATTAATTAATTATATAATTAATTATTGATGACAGTCCAAGGAATTCACTTTGAGATAGTGATGGGAATTGCCAAGAAACTAGCCCAGAACTCTCGCATCGCATTTGAGGAAAGGTTATTTTTTTTTATTGTATCACTGTATTATTTTATTGTATTATTTATTATTATTTGATTTATTATTTCAAGGAGCCCCTCAGCATATAATGACCTATTGTGAAGGTTCTCGATGCGCTTTCCACTGGCAGATGATGGCCTTGGAACGCCTCGGGATCCCCCAGGAGGAAGTGGCTAATGTTGCTCTCTGCTGAGAATGTTTCCCCCGCGACCCGATTCTCGATAAGCGGTTGAAGATGGACGGACGGACGGACGGACGGACAGAACGGCAGAATGGGATGGTTCTAGTTTTTGTTTTCATTTTCGTTCTAGGACCCACAGTTTGTATGACGTTCGCGGGACGCTTGATGAAATGAATTCATAAATAGCACCGCTCACTTCACACTGGGTGTGCATTTTATTTCCTATCCTTTTTTCCTTTTTTTTTCTACCGTTTGCTGAAAATAGCAGATCTGCAAACTCACAACCCAAGTATACCGAGCAAAAGGTTACGCGTACAAAGTAAATCAATAAAGGTGTGTGTCTGTATCTATCTGTTTCATGTATTTATGTATTTTCACACCTGGCTACATTTGTGCCATTTGTATCTGACTGTAAATATGAGCACTGCAGTGCATCCATACATGCCTGTGAAAAGCACTGAATGGATTATTTTTGTTTGGTTCACAGCACTGTTGATTTAGACAGCAAATTAAGGTTTAGTAATTATTTAGAATAAAACTCGATTTTAGTAGTTATAGTCGACTAAATGTGATACGATTTTACAGTTCTACAGCTGATTTAGTTTGAAAGAAAAGAAACGTTTGACTTGACGGTGTCGTAATGCATGATTTTACACTTGGTTGCATGCCGATCTCCAAGCTCACAACGTGGACCAGCACAATGCATTGTGTAGATCTGCTAATCTGAGCGCATCCAAACATAAAATGACTTGGCTTTTACTTCTTCTGGATCTCTTCTCCACTAGTCCCTCCCTGACATGTTAGTCTAGTTTTTATTTTTTGACGAAATTGACAATAAATGTAGTGAGAAAAGGTAGGCTACCACACTGAAGCAAGCATGATCAAGTCAATACTGGAGGTGTGGCGTAACGGCATGGATTGTTACACAGAGAGGGCAATTCTTTCAACATAAGATGCTGCACTCAAATTCAGGAGTGGACAAGGACATTGCTTTAATGCTGACTTCAGGTATGGCATGGAAAGAGGGGCATTTGGATTTATTTCACCATAGTCAATCAACTGCAGTCTTGAGAGTGGAGGCCCTCTCCACTCTCCAGACCATGAATGCAGTTGTTTGACTGCACTTCTTACAGACAGATCAAAAGGCAGGACTTTGATGTACTGTATGTGCACATGCCTGTGCAGAGGTGTTATTTGGGGCATCACGGAATGACAATTGCCACCTTTAGTGTTCACATTTAACCTCAAATTCACTCGCTTTATGCATTTTGTCCCCAACTATTAATTGTTTTTTTGCAGATTAAACTGCAATTTAATTGCAATTGATAACCATCTACATGTGACACGTTTTATAATTTAGATAAGCCTGTTAAGATTATTATTATTATTGTGTGGCATAAAAGTTATGCCTTTATTGAAGGGACAGTAGACTGACACGAACACGCAGCGACAAAGGTCGTCAGGAGCGGGACTCGAACCCGCGACACGCTGTCAGGCATCAGAGCCTATGTGGTATGCGCCCTGGACCACTAGACCAGTGGGCGCCCCATCATTTAGATAAGCCTACCATCAATTAATTAATTTGCCACTTTCGACGTGCATGGCACCCCTATTTTGGGGAATGTCACCTTCGGTGAACATGTTCAGACATGTTCTCTTTTCCAAACCCAACAAATAGAAAGTGTTAAAAATGTTTTAGCCAGCCCTATTTATATTGTTGAAATTACACCCCTGGCAGTGTTGTAAGTAAGCAGACGCCAAAGAATCTGAACTGGATTTGAAGGCCACTTCCTGAATCTCTTTACCATTAATGGCCCAGCAGAGGTCGCTATTTCACCTCCTGCAGGTTCCAGAAGAATATACTCTATTATGCTGAGAACAAGAGGGTAACCACCAACGCTATGCCTCTAAATGCCCACCCAGGCTACCTTCCCACGGAAGACGACCTTCATCCGGGAAGGAGAGAAACGGAGGACCAAGCCATCACCTCCAAACTCAGGCCCACTGAACGCAGCCCGGGACTGGGAGATGCGTGTAGGTAACTTTTCTGGGGAAACTTTATAGACTTCTGGGGTAACTTTTCCGCTGCAGGGGAGTTAGCTTACTCTAGAATATAGTCAACAACCGTCAGCAACCACACTCGCAATTTCCAAATGCATCTTTCTAGTTTTACATCAATCTCGTTCATGTGAACTGGTTTGTTTATGCTTATTCATTGTAATGATCAAAATCGCTACCTAGTTTTTCCACCGCGGCACCACATTTTCATTTCCTTGTCAATGCGAGCAGCAGCAGATGCAGACGCAGACCCGCTGATGGAGGGGAGAGAGAGATCGCTGAACAAAATGCTATTGGCCGTAGCGATACTCCGGCAAGTGTGTCCCCACCCTTCTGAACCATGGAATGGCCGCGTTCGTATAGACCAGGGATTTTCAAACTTTTGTAAATCACTTTTTCATCCACGGCACCCCTGAGTTACACTGTTAATTTTTTGAATCTTATATCCTATTGGAGAAATAAATATCTGTTTCCATCAGAACTGACCGAAAATAACTTTATGCTGTACTTGACATTTAACCACTTGAACCCCAGCATGCCTATTCTGGGGGGAAGGTTTATGATAGAAAAATATTAATATCCAGTCAGGGTGAAGTCAACCATTTATTGGAAGATTTCAGGAACATAATAACAGCATTCACAGCATTCAGAGCTCTGGCCTCCATCGCCAGAGCTCTGGCCCCGTGGGGCAGAAGCCTCCCCTGCCCCATTGTCATACAGCTCTTATAGTCCATTCTAACAGAGATCATGCTATTCTAAACGGTGTCAGGCACATTCGCCTATGATTTTTTCGCCTACATGCATTTGGTCCTTTCGCATGGCACTTTCGCCGTGGAGGAGAGTCTTTTCACCTATCCTGTCTGGCCCATTCACGGCAGTTGAAGAGCCATTTCGCCTGCCCTAGACTGTCCATGTTTGCATGACAGCGGTGTTACCTCACCTGTCAAACGGTGACCATTACACATGGCTATCCTATGCACCCCATAGAAATCACATTAGTACAGATTAGAGCTATTGGAATCAGGTGTGTCCAAATAATTTAATGGGTTAGATAATCACCCGCGTCACGGTTACTGAGGTTAGGGAAGGGTTTTGATTTCAATCGGGATTGTCACATAAAGAACACTGTTTGTGGTTTCTTCCATGTATACAGTCCCGAGAGAATGAATGCACGCGTCATTCTTTAAAACTAAGAAAGAGTCCAATGTCATGTCTATAATTAGTCCTTTTTAGTTTTTCCAAATGTTTACTAACCTTTCTAGGGTTATGTTTTTATAAAACAATATATGTCACAGTTATTGTCCACGACATTGCAAGCGGCATTGCTCTTCGCGCCCGAGCGCCGCAGGCGCGAGTGCCCGCGAAGAGCGGGCCAGGGCCGCGCCGCGCGAGTTACGAAGCCGTGGTGAATGTAATCGTTATATTTATGCCCAGGCCGTAAGGCCTGGGCAAGCGCACGATAAACGCCATGATCAGTATAATTTCTGTAAATCTTATCTTGATATTGGCCTTTGTTGTAGGACGAGGCTGTACGTTTATTTAAATCTCAAGGTTTGAGTTTGTGTTCATCCCCCAGTCTTTTGTTTTAGGCATAACAAAGGGAGCCGGATGGGCCATTACTGGTTTCGGGTGTGTTTCACACCAGCTCCTAGGCATGACAAAGGCCAAGTAGGCTCATTGTTGTTTAATCACAAAGGCATTGGGGGCCTTTGTGTTAGGGATTGTGTAGGTAGAGTGTTTAACTTTTATACTTTTTTTACCGTTAGGGTTAGGGTTAGGGTTAGGTTTAGGCATAGTTTTACTGAGGTTAGGGTTAGGGTTAAGGTTAGGTTTTGGTGGTCGGACCAAAGCAATTTAAGGGTGTTCGACCTAAGGACAGACATGTTACCCTGTTTGACACCACTGTCACAGTCACTATAATATTTAAAAGACAAAGGGATAATATTTAAACATAGACAGTCTGACAGCAGAATTGAGCATAGGCGAATTGGCTCTTCAACGGCGGCGAAACGGCCAGACAGGTTAGGTGAAAACACTCTCCTCCACGACGAAAGTGCCACGCAAAAAGACCAAATCCATGTAGGCGAAAAAATCATAGGCGAAATCGCTGGTGACCTTCTAAACATGGTCTTATAAGGACGTACTAAAGATAAAGCAACATGGGAACCATTACAGCAATACAGATTTGCTGACAGAGTAAAGTAAGCATGGGGGAGAACTCAGCTGTTAAGATTGACAGCTGTAGCAGGAAATAAGCATATAAAACACATCATTGTTACTCTATAAATTTCTACTACAGGTTCACCAAAGATAGCCGCGTTGTGAGCTTGTAGATCTGCTATTTTTGGTGAAGAGAGTTGCCGCAGATGGAAAAAGAACTCATCAAGTACAGTGCAAATCTGGTCTGTTTTACTAAGCATAGTGGAGTGATATTGATGTAGTGATATTGATTAATTCCACATCTTATCAAATTATCTCGAGGCACCCCGGGACTGGCATCACGGCACCCCAGGGTGCCCCGTCACCCACTTTGAAAACCCCTGGTGTAGACGCTGGACAAAGCCTGATGCACCAGTGCGATGGATCTGCACCCACGACCAACACGGCGGTGCGCTGGTACTTTACCACTTGGGCACACCGTCTCCTATGCTTGACTGTGTGTGTAGGAATGTAACCATGTAACTATGTATGTATGCTTGTATGTAGCATGAGCTGCAATACCGCTGGGTGACCAAGTGGCGCTGTTGAGAGAGTCTTTCTCTCTCTCTCTCTCTCACACACACACACACACACACACACACACACACACACACACACACACACACACACACACACACACACACACACACACACACACACACACACACACAGGTTTGTATACATCACTTTTAAGGACATTAAGATAGACTTCCATTCATTTTCTGTGGCCTTACCCTAACCTCTATCCCTAAACCTAACCCCTAACTCTAACCCTAAACCTAACCCAAACCGTTGTGGGGACCTACTATTTTGTCCCCACAATGTCCCCAATGTCCCCACAAGTGACTGTGACTGTGTGAACATGTTTTTAGTCCCCAAAAGTGATGTACACACGCACACGCACACACACACACACACACACACACACACACACACACACACACACACACACACACACAGCCCCCCCCCCCCCCCCCCCCCCAACAAGATAAAACAAGGCCAAAGTTGCTTGTAATAAGCGAACATGGCAACACTGGAAACAAGGGGAAGAACATAATAATTGCTCAGAGTTAATCATTGGTGCCTGGTGTGTCAGGAGACCCTGTAAACGTGGCTTTGGGGGGTAATGTGATCGTTGGTCTGCCACAGGACGCACACATCAAATTAACAGAGAGAGAGTGTGTGTGTTTGGGGATTTGTCATAATATTAACTGGGACTCATTATTAGACTTCACACTCTCTCTTTGACATTGAAGGCATCGCGAGGGGGGGGGCATAGTTTTACTGAGGTTAGGGTTTATGTTTAGACATGTTTAGACCTGGACCAATCAGTGACGTCTCGATCGGGGCCAGATCAAGTCAAACCATGACCAGTCAGAACTGGCCTAAAATATCACCTGATTTCAACTAACATAAATCCTGCCCACGAAAACGGACGCCTTGGATTAATCAGAGAGGGTCCGATCGAGGGCCAGATAAATATAACTAGTCAGATAGCTCCCAAAATACAGTGGGATATACATTACAGTGTATAATCATATTTCAACTAACATTACAAACAATAACCTAAACAATCCTGTCAAACAAAGTCCATGATGTCCTGGTAATGACGTCGAGTAGGGCTGTCACAATTATTACATAATCGTCTAATCATAATTATTTGAGGTAATCGCAATTATTTTGCATAAATCGTCATAATCGTTTCCATGATGAGAAATGTTAATGTAGTTACAAACACTTTCAAAAAGTATCTACAAGCTCACAACGCGTTGCGACGCGGCGCGTGACAGCCCCAACGTCAAGATCATCCCCACATGGGCTGCATGTGATCTGGCCTCGTTCTGAACGTCACCGGAGTCACCGGAGGACGTTTTCTTAAAGGAGTGGCGACACCGGCCGAAATTTAACATTATGATACAGTAGGTCACGTCGTGTTTCTTCAAACAGTCTGAAAAGGAGGCGGGGCCGTATCAGTTAGTAGTGAATGTATACTTCGTCCGTCGTGCCGTGCCGCGCAATGTATACTTCGTCCGTTGTGCGGTGCCGCGCACAATGTGATGCCTTGTTGTTAGCGTGTTAGCCCGGCTAGCGCTGCACCGCACGGCTATTTGCGAGAGCTATTGTGTGTGTACACACACACACACACACAAACGCGCAAAAGCACACACACACAGGCTACACACACACAGAGTGTATGAGCCACGGAGGTCGGAGGAGGAGATCACTGGAACCTCGTTCTACGCTTGCTCCGGTGTCCCGGGTGCTCCAGTCAAATTAGGGAAGAGACAGCAGGGTATGGCCGACAAAACCGTCTCATAGACGGGGAGAAGCGTGTTGACCCTCGTACACCTTTTTTGACACCTTTTTTGAAGAAGACATGAACTTTTTTATCGGTCTAACCATTGATTTTATAGCGAATGCTATATAATTTTTACCCCTAGAACTGATAGTTTTAAAGTTGGTTTAGAAAGTCGGAAACACACCTCGGACAGCTTTTTTTGGGGCAGTTTCAAAAGATAATGATATGGATAATCGACTCCGTCCCTCCCCCCATATTAGCCCAATCAAATTAATTTATTTCAGTTACTGTACAGAAAGTACTACTTTCAGTACAGTAAATTAATTTGATTGGGTCATTTAACATGGGGGTACATGACATCACTAAAAAAAATTGGCTAATTTGATAGCCTTAATTAGCTGTTTTGGCCATGTCACTCCACCTTCAACATCATCATGACGTCATTTGACTTGCAGGGTCCTCGCCTCTCCTCTCCTCTCCTCTCCTCTTCTCTTAGTTGGGTAGAATCTGATACTTCCGTGACCGTGGAGAGCGGAGCTCCGTTTCTCAGTGGTTTTGTCAACTATGAAGGTTAAATAACAAATTGAGCTCCCATGGCCCTCGCAGAAATGTGGGCAAAATGTTTGAGAGACAGATTGGACAAGTTTACATTTTACTCATTGAAACAAGTACCATTGTGCTGTAATAGCTACAGTATGTAACACACACACACACACACACACACACACACACACACACACACACACACACACACACACACACACACACACACACACACACACACACACACACACACACACACACACACCATGATCTCAGGGGATCAAGAGCGTACAGAGGGAAGGGGGAGGGGGGTCCCATGGTGTCTGGGTCTAATTGAAATGAATTCTGACTTTAATGACATTTAGAAACTGGGACCAGAGTAATGACATCAGGAGTCCCTGGGGGGGAGGGGGGGGTGGAGGGGGAGAGAGAGAGAGAGAGAGAGAGAGAGAGAGAGAGAGAGAGAGAGAGAGAGAGACCGCGTATGTCCTGCATCTCTCGAGCACCCAGCCGTAATGAGGAGCACCCATAGACTATAGAGAGCGGACAGCTATCCATTTCTGAGGGAGTGGAGGAAGTTGCTCAGGATAAGGAAATCTCAGTTGGAACTGTTAGCCCCGCGACCCGATTCTGGATAAGCGGTTGAAGATGGATGGATGGATGGATGCTCAGTGGCGTTTTGAAGCATGCGGAAGTAGCTGAATTCCGGTGCATTGTGGGAGAAAATTGGCACATAATGACGTGCCAAAAAACTTGTTACGTCGTGACGTAATTGCGTCACGAACGTCACTCGACGGCCTTTGAACCCTATTGTGTAGACCCCAGTGGCGCGCTCTTATGCTCGTGCATGCAGTTCACCCCCGCCTGCTGTTCCAGCTTTGGCCAGTAGGGAGGCTGCTTCAATATTTACAAGCCATACTAGGGGGCTTGGGAGCACCCAGCCGAGCACAGTCGCGCTCTGCCAGATGTAACATTACCGTTACAGTCGCTCGCCCATCAATGTTGTTTTTGACAGCACATTTTGATTTCGTTTTAGTCATAGTCTTTTGAATAAAATGTAATCTAGTTTTTTAGTCATAATTTAGTCACCTGAATAGTTTTAGTTTTAGTCTAATATTAGTTGACTAAATATCATGTACTTAAGTAAATCTACTTAGTTACTTTACACCACTTCATAAGGCTTTGTCTTCACACTGAGTAAGTACAGCGACGCGTTGTGAGCTTGGAGGTCGGCTATTTTTGGTGTGTGAAACCACACTGAACCAAGCATAACCAAGTCAATGGCATGGATTTCTACACAGAGAGGGCAATTCTTTCAACATACAGTTTACAGTTTAGGCATTTAGCAGACGCTTTTAATCCAAAGCGACTTACAATAAGCAGATAATACATCACTATAATAACAAGATAACATGTCAGAACATCAACAACAATATAAAAAATGCATATGAATATCAATCTAAAAGAAAAAAACAATATAATGAGTAAAAAAAAAAAGGATTCTAAAAAAACTAAAAACAAATGCTAACTAGCTTCCTGTATGGTCATTGAGTGTTTCAGTAGTGCTATGGGTAGCATCAAACATAAGATGCTGCATTCAAGTTCAGGAGAGTTTGGACAAGGCGATTCTATTATATACTATGGCATGGAAAGGGGGCATTTGACAGATAAAAGGGCAGGGGCTCAAGCCCTCTTTGCACGTGCCTGGCACAGTGCTCAGCCTTACCCTTCTCTCCCTGACCTTGTCTGCCCCCCCCCCCCCCCTCCCTCCCTCCCTCTGCCACTCAGGTGGAAGAGCGCTTCGCTGCATGTCTGGCTGGCATCGCACAGTGGATGTCTTCTCACAACCACCTCAAGCTGAAAACCCAGGCAAGACCCCAGCTTCTCTTCTTCCCATGGTAAGTCTAGGATCTCAATGTTTCCATAGGCAACTCCCTGGGGGCTTCAAGCTCCAACGGCCAGGCTGTTTGATTGATTGAATTGATTTGATTGAATATTTTATTAGACGCAAATGGAGAACAGTACAAGTCAATACAATAGAAATATAGTACAGTACAGGTACAGTTAAACACCCTGCCTAAAAGGAACATCCCAAATAAGACCTTTGTACAGTCTTGTTTACGTCGGAAGTCCTTGGTATTCAATTCATGGACATAACAAATAGCAAGAAAAAAAAAAGTACAGTTCACTTCCCGCCTGTCTATGGGAGAAGTGATAACTACAACCGCCTCTGGCCTCCTGGAAGGTGAATCATTGGTGGGCCGTCAGGGCCAGCAAGGCCTTCTCTGCTGGCCCTGCACTTACCTGATAAAGACACTAGCCATGTTTCCATAAGCTTATTCAAAAATAGGAAGCGAATTATCAGAAATTCGCATTATGACAAAGCGAATTTAGCCTGTTTCCATTAGCGGGTGTCATTCGAATTAGCGACGGTCGCATGAGTTGATCAGGCTGATTTATTTTCAGACCGAACTGAGACGTGAGCACTGCATGTCTGACTACTGTGACTCGATCGCTGCACACTCATCCTGCAAGTTTCAGCGTCCTCTGACTGGAAGGTGGCCGATCTGCAAGCTCACAACGCTGCGCGGAGACGCGGATGCGAGCTGCTGTGAGCTTGTAGATCCGACAAGGTGTGATGAGGAAGGGTTAGCCACGGATGGCTTGACTCCAGGAGGTGAAAACGGGAGGAATTTACACACGGTCCGTGTCACTCCGTGTGTAACAAAAAAAAAAAAAAACGGTTTGTTTTGTGGGCTAAACGCTATACAATGGACGTTAAGCGACAAGGGAAAGTGTTAAGTTGGAGGACGATATGGACCCAGAACGTCATAATTTATTCGCATTTAATATTGTCTGACCTGTTTCTATTCTCTAATGCACATTTAGTTTGTTCGATAAAACCTCAAAATCCACCTCCTCCAAGCGCATAAAAGTTTTTGCGGATAACGAAAGTTTATTTGAATTTTAAAGTGTTTCCGTAAAAATATGTATGCGAATAAGGCTTAATGCGCATTAAGAGGCTTTATGGAAATGCCACTATAATTTATATTTCATAATATAAACATATTGTATTTATTTTGCTGCCATCATTGCTTCTCATTCCCTCAGTCAGGCTGGTCTCTGCTTCCACTCCCTGCAGGTCTAAAAACAGACTGTTTTTTTTCTACCAATCAGAATTTTTGTTGTGTTTTCTCCGGGTAGAAATCTCCACCCCGAGCCTTCAAAATGTCCATTGAATCCAGCCAGCAGTACAAGAGAATGGGGATGACATTTAGATTGTCAGTTTCTTCCAACCTGGCCCTGATGAGGTTGCTTGCTTGCCTCAGAAACCTAAGGCTTTTATTTTGGCGTTGCTAGCTTCCCATAGCCCTACAGTCTATAGATCCCATCCCTGGAAGTGGTTCCCGTTTCTCATTGGACAGTTCTTTCAAAGAACTGTCCAATGAGAAACGGGAACCACTTCCTCCAAACCAAACCTTTGTTTTCATGTTCTTCTGTTTACTCTGAGCTGATGATGATGAGTTCAGTTCGCTAAATTAACTCACAAATAAATGCACAAATAAAAAAACATGGCTGAAGGAGGAGAATAAACAGATTTTGTGTAGTGTGGTGTCTCGCTAAGAGGAAGGCCGCAAGGTAGGCACGTCACAGGAGAGAGTGAATGGGCGAGAGGTAGAGCCAGGCCTAGAGGACCTCACCTTCAGCTAGGAGGTGTGTTTGAGGGGCGGTATGTGCCAGCCTATTTGCTGTCGCCCTAATAGACTACCAGCTGCAGGAGCTGGGTAATTTGGAGACACACCTAAGAGGAGCTCACCTCTCCTCTCATTCACTCTCTGAATCTCTGTGTGAGAAGACCTGTGTGGGAGTGATCTGTGCGTGCTAGCGGTAAGAAGCAATATCACCACTTATTCCCTTCCCAATGTTTTATGTGTTGAACATGACAGTGACACTGCGTTGTCCTTTTCCCATAGGCAAAGTATGGAGCATGCTAACTAACCCTTAACCCATGGCCAAAGTGAGGAAGAAGGAGGAAAGAGAAGCGAAAGGAGAAAGCGCTTCACATAAATGGCCCGAAATGACTGAGTAATAGAAAGCCACCTGAGCTGCTGGTAACCGGGCCCGAATCTGGAACCCACCGGACTTCCGGGTTCCTACGCTGTTTCTAAAACCCACCTGAGCACCGGGTCCTCCGCCGCGATCTGGAACCCACCGGAGCCCTGGGTCCCCCGCTGTTTCTGGAACCCACGTAAGGAGGTCCAACGCTGACGTACGGCGGCCTGAGCCACTAGGCGCTCCGGCTACCGTCAGTACACCCAAGTGCCCTGGAGCCCCGCTTCCCATGTGCCCGGTAACAAACCAGCCCTGTGTTCCCCTGAATAACCCTGTTTGGCCTATTCTAATACTTACCTTTTGGCTACGCTAAATTACTCACCTGAGGCCCTATTCTAAGTGAACCCTATTCTAAGTGAATCCTATTCTAAGTGAACCCTATTCTAAGTTACCTACCTTTATACTCACCTTACCTGGCCCGGTCCTGGAAGAAGAAGAAGTAATGTTGAAACCCTGAAAGAAAAAGAAAAGACTGTTATGATTTATCCTTTTTAGGAAGTAACTGGAATATCATTATTAAAGAAACGTACTTACTGCTGCTCCATTGCAACTCCTGCCCATGTAAACTCACTTTGTGTTAATAAAAGCGCCATTTGGCTGCACTTTGAAACTGTGTTTTGTGTTGGTTTCGGGTCTTGACGCCACAGTAGATTTAAGGACCCTGCTCATTCTACGGGTTTTCGACCCCTGCCCCCGCTTGGCCCCCCCGGGGGCCTCCGGGGCGCCCGCTTTTGCCACAGCCAAAAAACGTCCTTAAATTGTCACTGTAGAAATGTGCAGATACCCTCTATACACTAAACTTTATGTTGGTTTTTTTACTGTTGAGTGAGAAAACAATGTTGCACATTAAGTTAATCATCTGGGGACCCCTCACAATAATTTGTGGACCCCTCTGGGGGTCCCGACCCACAGGTTGAGAACCACTGCTGTAGGCTAAACAACGTAGCACTGTGTACTGTGAATTAACCAGCCAGCTAGCTCCCACTATTAATCTGAAGCTAGCCTCGTTCCCAGCCTTTACTCATTGAGTAAATTCACGATTGCTGTCTGGAACAGCTTTGCAGTATCTTCAATAACTACGGTGAGTCAGTTTAACTCTGATGTTCAGTTCTACTGCTGTTTTTGATCACTTGATCCGTTATATTACTCATGTCATGAAGTTATGTCTGACAGTTTCCAATAAAAACAAGCAGTGTGCAGGAAGTCATACTTATGGTATCAAACTCCTAAAGGTGCTGCCAGTGCATAACTTGAACCCCAGCATGCATATTCTGGGGGGGAACATTAGCCAGAAATAGATGATGCAAGCTCACAACATGACATGGTGCATTGTCACAATTGATTGATCTACAAGCTCAATTGTGAGCTTGTATTCTGATAGTAATCATTCCTGCTAGAGCAGTGGTCCAACATTTTTTAATTTCAAGGACCCCCATAACTTTGACAGTGTACAAATGGAACCACACCTGTAAGGGTTCATTTGGTTCCACTTGTACACTGTCAGAGTTACAAACGTGTGTCCATTTGTTTTAATATCAATCAATATGATGGGGACCACCCACATACATTATCAGTTGGGTTATACATTTAAAATCTGCTCATTTATGGACATTTCTTTTAACACATTGAGAGGGAAAATTGAGAGATGGGAGTACAGAGCCATTTACATTCTTATTTTCACAAATAAATCTCACTTGCAGCAATAAGTATAGCAAATGTGTACACTAATGGCAAATTAACATCACTCAATTCTGTGTCACAGAAGCAGAATCTTCTCGGCGCTTGCAGATCCTGTCCTGGACTTCTGGGAAGGTTGAAGAGGCATACATCACTTTCATCGACTATGCGGGCCTACGCAGGCCTTAACCATGGGAATGTCCCCACTTAGGACCTGATCACATTTTACAAGTGGTTAAAGGGTGTGACTTCAGTGTATGTATTGGGGAAAGAAAGATGGTCATGTGACTGCAATAATAAATACAAAAGTTGTACAACTTGAAACCATGATGCAATGGGAGTTTTTAATAAAAACGTGTTTCAACAACAATGTTTGTCCAGTTATGCAATACTATAAAATGTCCAATATTTCTCTGTACACCAAATGTCTTTGCCGAAATATCAGATCTACAAGCTATCAATGTGATCCCTTGTGAGCTTGTTTTCACCAAATGTTCATGCTAGGGTTCATATGGTTATGATGAATGAGCAATGTGACTGAGATAGCCAAAGTGTTACTACAAGGTGGGCTGCTTATTTTTATTAAGCACTTGAACCCTAGCATCCCTCTTCTGCGGAACATAAGCAAAAATAGCAAGTCACAAGTTTGTTGTGAGCTTGTAGATCGGCTATTTTCTGCAAAGAGGTTTCGTGGTGAGGGGGAAAGGAGCCAAGTTGTCTTAGTCTATTGGGCGTTTTAAGTGGTTAAATGTATGAAACAAACAACCATTTACCCAACACGGATGATAGTAAATGGAGCAATCTATGAAAAGGTTTAATCTGCAACAATTTTATGCAATATGTAGTGGTGGTCCCTGCTTGATCTGTCTCAGCTAAGGGGTCCTTGGCCTGAACATGTTGAAGACCCCTGCAGTAGAAAGTAAGCGTTGATGGGTGGATTCCAAAACCAGCTATTTGTCATCTTCTCTGGAACCCAAGGCCAGATGCATAAGGAGGCAGAACAGCTGATCACATCTCTGAAAGATAACAAATAAATTGGGTGTAAAACAAATGGCAAGTAATCCACTTGAAAATGTTTCTTCTGTTTACTTGAGCAGAAGAGACAGGGAGACCCCCTTACAGAAATAACACTGACAGTGGTTCACCTTTAGAAGCTTGATAGCATAAAAGTAGCTGATAGATAAAAGTATTACTGAAGGACTTGAATAATTTAAATGACTGCAATAGTGAATTAAATAATGATGACTCTTCCTGCACACTGACAGTGGTTCTCAAAGTGGATTTCAGGGACCCCCAGTGGTCCTCTGGTGAGGGGTTCCACTTGGTTCCCATCAAAATGATTGATATTAAGTGGAAATGGTCCCTTACAGGTTCATTTGGTTCCATTTCTGTCAAAGTTAGACATGTATGGGTCAATTTAGACCCCCTAAAAGGAACCCACAGACCGAGTCCCACTTTGAGAACCCCTGCTTTATATGGCTATGTGGTTATATTGAATTAATATGGGATAATTCATTTATTTTCATTATATCTACAAAGAATAACGGCCCGTTCACACCAATAATTACGTGTGAACGACTGTCACCTTAAGCTTCGAATATTTGCATCTAAATTGTGTAAGATCTGTTGATATTGGCCACATATTCACACCTTCCATGATAAATACAATGGGGAAAAATCACTTTCATTAGCATTGTTAGCTTCCATTCAGTAACCACTACAATGTCATGGCACATCCAAATAAAACACCCATTGCCCTGATTAATACAGCCTGATATAGATGAGCAAAAACGTTGCACTGTCATCTCTCTGAACAGATTATAGTCAGATTGAGCCATGGCTGTACAACACTGTAAACACTGCAGTCTAAAGCCAACTCCTAATGTACATCTGGACTAGTTTCCCATCTCCAAATGGACACAAAACGTCACCACATGATGCTTAATAAGCCAAACATCCCTGAGTCTAATTAAGGCATTGTCCTGTCAGAATTTTGACTTTGATAGCAACAACATGTCATTTAATTCCATGTTGAAAAAGCTGAGGCTAGCATGCTAACAGCAGGCTACTCTAGCCATTTACCTTGCTAACAGCAGGCTACTGTAGCCTTGACAAATTCAAACCTGCCTATTAATCACACAATGTTGGACCTGTTTTTCGTTGCAAATTCTAATCATTAGACTATAATGTGACTTACCTCTGCTCTTGGAAGTGGCTAATCGGTTAGCACAGGGCAGGAACACTCAGAGGTCCATGAGTCCAATGCACAAAAACAGAGCTGCCAACCCTCACGCAATGAGCGTGAGACTCACGCAAATGACCCTCTTCTCACGCTCTCACGCCACACATCGTATTTCTCACGCCGTCATATCACCAGCCGTCACAAAGTGGAAAACTGCGTCAACTTCGGCCGCGATTTGAGCAACAAAAAGGGCTTAAAATACTGTATCTGAAGTAATGATTAGATGCGTCGCTGTGTGTGCGTGAGCGTCTGGTGTGAGGAACGCTGCGTGCACGTTCCCTGCGCACATCATTCCCTACAGTAAGATCGACAGGCGACAGAAGGATCTACAACAATAATTCAACACGTCCAAAATGCCCATTGCTTACTAGCAGGCAGTTTAAATGAGGAGGGACTTTTGGATGGATGCGCGTGCAAAAAGAACAGATCTTCAAGCAAAAGACGTGTTACTTGCAGCTTAATGTAAACAAATATCCATAATTTTCTCATCCTAGTAAAGCCAGATGAAAGTATCAAACTCCCTGTAAAATGCAACAGAATACAGGAAATAACATCTACTCTTTTAATTTTTTTCTGGGGGGGGGACCCCCAGAGTGGCCCAGAGTCAGACCCCCCACCAAAATGATCCACAGTATAGGCTATTAACTATGTTTCTGCCTCAAAATTACACATACATTATTGAGGGTTAGATTTGGAGAATTAAGTAACACCCACCCAGTGCAACATAGTACTGTACCTGGTTGTGTAATAGTGACTCCAAGGGTCGATACAATTATAATAATAACCTAAATTATTGTAATATTTGTTGAACATATAGGCCTATTTATCATTGTTTTATATTTCTTTTGAGACACCAAAGCCGCAAAAAGAGAAAAATCTCACTCTTCGGTTTTCCTGAAAGTTGGCAGCCCTGCACGAAAATGTTTAAAATAACCTGGAGCGGATTCATCTAGGCCTTGCTAATTTAATTAGAAAATTTAGACTTAGATTTGTGTTGCTGCCCTCCACGATTTACTGTGAATAAAAGAATGCAGCTAGTTCCTCCTGTTAGCTCTGTGTTAGAGAAGGGACGTTTGCGAACGAATCAAGTCTTTTGAACGGTTCTTTGAAATGAACGATGGGATCCGGTTCGCATAGTAACTGAATGGGCCAGTTTTTTGAACGGCTCTTTGAAATGAACGAATCCCAGAGATCCGGCTCACTTTAAAGAGCCATAAATCCCATCTCTACTGCACTGCAGAGCAGACACTAGCACTAGAATAGATGACAAGATTACTCTTTAAAAAATGCAGCAAATGCTGCCAGGTAACAAAACGTGGGTTTATCAGGCCTTGGCAGATAAAATATTTAACAGCTATATTTTAGGAGGTGCTCTGTGATTTATTATGAATTAAATTAACATGCACTCCAGTGGAAAATCCAACATGGCCGCTCTCAGTGTTCTGAAAGCCAGAGAGAGGGGGGTTGACTGACAGGCGGGCCGGCCAATGGGGCGACACGACCGCCTTGCATTGTTCCAAAGCCCTGACCAATGGGTTGGCTCCCCAATTGGACTCTGAATTAGACTCTGGAATGAGAACATCATTTCCCACTGGGCGCAACCTCCTGAGCTACAGCAAAGCCCGATCTTGCGGCAGATCGGCGGTTTTGTCGGGCGAGCGACAAAAAATGATCGGCGACAGCATAATCGGCGCAAAAAGTCAGGCAGTGTATTAACAAGCTAGCCTGGGGGCCAGCCTGTTCGCTCCGTTCCACAATTTGTTTTGTCTCTCTGCATCTCAGTCTGGAAAGCCTCTCTATCTCCAAGGGGAGGTGGGACATAGAAGCGGGATTCACACATCCGTGGCTTCCGATTGGTCTTTTGTGATGTCTGTCAAACACACCAGTGTGCTGATCTCGCTAAAAACAGCCCATGAAAAATGATGGTTTAGTGTTGAGTCATCACTTTTCACAGTGGTATGGGGGTCCATTTTTAGCCCAAGGAATGTTTTTCGTGCAAAACAAATGCTTGCAATGGATTCAGATAATTCAAAACACCTTGTTAGACCCCTCACATCCCACTTAAAGCATATATTTTGGGAGTCATTTTCTCCCTTTATAGTACAGTGTATAGTAAGTGAATGAGACCCAGAATTACCCTAGCTGTCAAAGAGATCCCTAGAGATGTTGAATTTCAATCTTTGTTAGATATGTTACTAGACACCTTTACGCGTTGGTGAAGAAATTGTTTGGTAAGGAATTTATTCCCAGATTTGACAGGTATTCTGCTAATTTTCCCTGACTACTCTGCTACTTTTACTGTAAAAAAGAAACACTTCTACAATCCATCACTGGTGAGTAGCATAATGCTATTGCATAGGTAGCATAATGCTATTGCATAGGAGAGAGAGAGAGAGAGAGAGAGAGAGAGAGAGAGAGAGAGAGAGAGAGAGAGAGAGAGAGAGAGAGAGATGGGGAGGGAGGGGGAAACCAGGGGCGTCACAAGGGGGGAGGAAGTTGGACTGAGTTACTATAGGCCCAAGGTGGAGGGACCTGGAATTATTTTATACACTTTCACTATTGAAAACAATAGCAGATATACAAGCTCACGTGCCGCGCTGTGAGCTTGTATATATACAAGCTCACAGCGCGCTGGGAGCTTGTAGATCTGCTATTTTTTGAAAAGTTGTGAAAATGTGTCAAATCTTTGAGTATTTCTTTAAGCAAACATTAATTTGTAACTCAAATTTTGCCTCCGGGGAGGTCCCTGGAACTAAATATTTAGAGATGGGGGGTCCGTGGGCCAAATACATAACATTTTGGTGGTCCTTCACATGAAAAACCTTGAGCACCACTGACAGAAACATAGTTATTTTCAAAAAAAAAAAAAAAAAAACTTAGAAGGATTTGAAATATTCAAAGACACCTTTTCACAATTTAAAAAAAAAATAGCAGATATACAAGCTTGCAGCTCGGCTCTCGGTGCCGCGCTGTGAGCTCGTATATCTTCTATTTTTCAATAGCTTAAGTACCTGATAATATATTATTTGTAAACAACACCACCTTCTTATTCCCCTATGAGATACATTAATCCATCACACAGAAATAAGACAGGAGAGTGATTCAGAGTGAGAGTGGAATGTTTACTGGAGAGAGAGAATTCAAGACAGGTACAGTACAGAAATAATGGTTCAATGGTTCATGCTCTCTCTGACAAATTATGTTTTGACATGAGTTTATGTATGGTCATTTGGTCAGTCAATGGATGAGGTTTCAACAGTACATAGGATGTTTCTTGTCCACAAGTGGGTTCCATGCGTGGCAAAGAGTTCATAGGTTGCTGAGGGGATGTCCTTCCAGGCTGAGCTGAACCAAAACAATCCTCATTGTTTTTGGTACAGGCTCCATGGCAGTAGATAAGGCTTCATTTCTACCAGACAGAAGCCTGGCATTTTAAATGCTGCACATGGCATTATGGCTGTGCCTTAGGGTCAGGTGGTCAGTTGGTCATCAATATGTATTGATAAAAAGATGACATGAACCATAACAAAATACTTATCAGTACCCAGGGCCCAGAATTTGGTGCGACACCGACACCCCTGGGGAGGGGGAAAACTATAAAATTGTGTGGTTATGCGGCAATAATCTATACACTTAGATATTAAAAAAAAGTTTCAGTTGTCCTTAGGTTACTAGAGCGCTGCTGCAAAGAACAATCCACTCTGGGAAAGTTCTTTCTTGCTGAGTCATGCGGAGAACCCGGTCCTTCACGTCTTCATGTCGAGGCATTGTGAGAAGTTCATAACGAGGAGAAGAGTCCTATAGATTTATATATTCTGTATAGATATGGACTTTTTATCTCTCCTGTCTTCAAGAGCTATACCTCACAATAGTGGCCAGGTTTTCCTTTATCGTTGTCTTCTTTGGCTGAGTGAGGGAAAAGGCAAAAGCAATAATACAAACAAACCAGTAAGACTCCCTAATCGGAAGATAAGCGACCGTCAGGTCGCATGCACAAGAGGCCCAGATGATTAACTCAAAGGGCCAGTTCACCTCTGGGGCAACCAGATCTTATTTTATTGTTGTTTGGGACAAGATCAACACAATCCTGAGTTATTTTTTGTGTTCAATTCTGTGTTTTGAGATATTTTAGTATTTCAGCATGAATGATGATGCATTTTGCATCATATGAGTCATCATGCTGCATCATATGATGCAAAATGCATCATCATTCATGCTGAAATACTAAAATATCTCAAAACACAGATCGAACACAAAAATAACTGATTGTGTTGATCGTATCCCAAACAAAAATAAAATAAGATCTGGTTGTCGCAGAGGTGAACTGGCCGTGCAGCATTGTTTTCTCACTCAACAGTAAACAAGTGTATAGAGGGTATCTAAAGTGACAATTTAAGGACTTTTAAGGCCCCTTTCATACCTCTAAAATAAACAATAAATATTGGCCATATTGCCAAATGTTAAAGGCAGAAATTGAAAAATAGTTGATCTATATGCTCACAAATCTACTCAAGTAAAGTACAAATAACTCAAAATTGTATTTAAGTACAGTACCTAGGTAAATGTACTTAGTTACTTTACACCACTGCACACACTTTTTAACCCATGTTGCTATGCCAGCGGTGCTCAAACATATAGAGCATCGTGGTTCCTAACCCTAACCTAAACCCTAACCCTAACCCCAGGGGGGTATTTCTGAATAGGGGTGTTTCTAAGTAGGGGTGTTTCTGAATAGAGGGCTGCCCCCGAGCATCGCAGTGAGGTGTCGGAAGTAAACTGCCCATTCATTTACCCCATAGGGGATTTCATTATCAGCCATACAATCGTAACAATTCAAGTAACACTTACCAGTAGGCTGGTGGTTGTAAAATGGTTCTATATGCTCCTGTAGAACCCCCAAGTATGTATGCAATCACTCTAGTTCTAGTAAAAACATGCATGTATTAATAAAGATCGCACAGAGAAGAACTGCATTACCCATACTGCTACAAATGTACATCCTGTGAAATCGACGTCTGTGATTGCTTGAGCTGCTTCTTCTTTTGTGTATCTTGTGGTTACCTCGGAAGTAGCTACTGCCCCCTGTCTGCCTGGCCGATTATTGCACTTCAGCAGGACTCCGTGAGCGAGTGTCTTTCTTTTACATACCCATGTAAAAATGCCCATATTTGGTAATGCCCATATATGGACATAATTCATAACATAACATTGTTGACTATCATGCAGGGGTCTCCATATATGAGTAACAGGTCCCATAATACATCATTGGTGCTGGGAGGCGTTGTGAGCTTGTAGATCAGCTATTTTCGGCAAAGAGGTTTGGTGTAGAGCACATTTTGTCAAAGTCAAGGCCCGGGGGCCAGATCCGGCCCGTGAATGAATTATCTATGGCCCCCGGGATGATATTTAATTACTATTGGAACCGGCCTGCGGGTCGCAGCAGCAGCAAAACAGCGTAACACAACATGTTAAATGTACAGATAAGGCCATCCAACCACACACCGCATTTCATGCTTTCCTTAGACAGACAGCTGAAGCCAACCAATCACAAACCAAAAAGGGAAATTTGGATTTAGAATGGAGGATGTAAAACACCGCTTTCATGTGTTGTGTATGCGGCCGTGACTCGTGCCGTCCTCCACATTGTCACATCGAAGCAAAGCAACACAAGCAACGCTGTACTGTTCAATGAGAAGAAAGTAATTTCCCCATCAAAATAAATAAACTCTGCATGCTTACAACTCATTGCCGCGATCCGTGACAGACACATTGTGAGTTTTAAATGAACATTAAACCAGTCCGGCCCTCGACTTGTAGCAAATTTAGTTTTTTGGCCCTCTGTGTATTTGGCTTTGACATCCCTGGTGTAGAGGGGTAAAAAGAGCAGACTAAGTACAGAGTGAAAGGTCAAGTTTTTTAAGTATTGACGGTCAAGTGGTTAAATATCTGAAAACACAAATTGACATGAATCAAAAATACACTGATGATTGTGCTGTCAAACGATATGCAACTATATGGAATCTATTAACAGGTTGTGGGGGTTCATCTCTGCTTCATCTCTCTCTCTCTCAACTAAGGGGTCCTTGGCCTGAAAACGTTGAAGACCCCTGCAATAGATGGGTTAAAGTGGTCCAAATCACCCATCTGCAAAGAGCTTGCGCCAGGGAACCCACAGAAGAAGAGCTTTGTGTATTCCTAAATAGTTGACCTACAGTACAGTGCTATTTCTGAACAGAACCACAGAGCGGAACTACTGCGCGGTGCATCTCCTAAATGTTGGTTTAGATCAGGGGTCTTCAAAGTTTTCAGGCCAAGGACCCCTTAGTGAGAGAGAGAGAGAGAGAGAGAGAGAGAGAGAGAGAGAGAGAGAGAGAGAGAGAGAGAGAGAGAGAGATATGAAGCAGGGACCCCCACAACCAGTTCATAGATACCATAGTTTCATTGTTTGACAGCACAATCGGCAGTGTATTTTCAATTTGTGTTTCCAGATATTTAACCACTTGAGCTGTCAAAGCTTGACTTCAATTCCCTCTATGCCAAACCTCTTTGCCGAAAATAGCCGACCTACAAGCTCACAACACCCCGTGCTGCAAGGCGTTGTGAGCTTGTAGATCGGCTACTCAAAGATTTGGAGTACCCCAAACTCTGCTAAATTTGTCACACCACAAAATAACGTAGCGGGCTGAAATTCTTTCTTGAAAGAATAGCTGATCCATAAGCTCAAAATGTGTCGCAGAGCAACGAGTTTTGAGTTTGTGTATCGACAATTTTTTTGGCAAAGAGGTTTTTATTTAATTTATTTTTGTATTTATTTTTATTCAGTGCAAACAATCAATCCAACATAATGGCAAAGAGGTTTGAGGAAATATAAGCAAGCCAAGTACAGAGTCGAAGGTCAAGATTACTACATTTTGGGAATTGAATCCAACGTATGAGAATAAAGATAATGTGTAGCAAAAAAAAAAGAGATAGTCAATATAAAATGTCCTCAAGAAGTGCAATGACACAAATGCAAGTGTGTGTGTGTGTGTGTGTGTGTGTGTGTGTGTGTGTGTGTGTGTGTGTGTGTGCGTGCGCGCGTGCGTGCGCGCGCGGCGTGTGCATACGTGTGCTTGCACTTGTGTGCACACTGCTATAGCCACCCAGGGAGAGCAAGCAAGAGACATTGTGAAAACTAGGTCGCCAGAGTTGCAGGAGCAGGTTGAGCTTTGTGATTGATGCGTTGAGGCCTTGGGCCGATTAATCTGACCACCTCTGACCCTCTGGCAGGGGCAAGGATACAGAGAGAGAGAGAGAGAGACAGAGACAGAGACAGAGACAGAGAGAGAGAGACGGAGAAAGGGAAATCTCAGAATGTGTTGTTTTTAGCAACCGCGGCTCCAAAAGTTTAACTTTTGGAGCCGCAGTTCTTATATTAGGCGATTAGGATATTGAGTTACCTTAGAAGCATTCCGTACATTAGGGGCCGACAGCCTGGACTAAACTCCCTGTACACGTAATGCTGCGTTCAAATGCGTTCAAGTGAATGCAAAGACGAGACACAAACAATCTGAACGGGGCGGTGCGAACGGGGCGGTGCGAACGGGGCGGTGCGAACGGGGCGGTATCTTCGCCCCGCTTGGAAAAATCCAACCTAAGCGACCTTGGCTTCACCCCCACTCCAACCATCGCGTCCTGACAGCCAACCAGCGTTGATGCTGTCCGCAGGCACGAAATGCTTTTGGTGTTTGGTTGCGACTGTCAGCCTCCACCGGCTGTCCGTCTGTCAGTCTGTCTGTCTGTCTGTCCGTCACGCCACACTTTTGGCCTACTCCGCCACCGTCGCCCCTATCCATGCCAAACTTTGCACACACACACACCTTGGCTGCCAAACCACAACCTCCACCCCTCATTTCTCACATGGGCCTCTTCTAGCGCCACCATGAGGCCCGATTCTTGCAAAACAATTTTTTTGGACACTGCTCCTACTGATTTTAACCTAAAATCACGCAAAGCGGTTCACAGTATCTTTAAAGTCATGGCATCAACATGGATCTGTCACATAATTTCACATATTATTCCCTCTATTTTCAAATGATTTTTTTCTACATTTTATTCATCTGAAAACTTGTGAAATGGGACATTCTGCATAATGAGTACTTTCTACTATTGGTACTTTAAGTGCATCTCAATGCAAATACTTTTACACTTTTACTCAAGTACATTTTAATTCCAAACTTCTACTTGTGGTAGATTATTTCTATTATGGTATGGATACTTTTACTCTCTTAAAAATTTAAGGAACGGCTTCCTACTGCGAACCGGATCCCATTGTGTATTTCAAAGAGCCGTTCAAATAAGACTCGATTCGTGGGCGATCGTCCCATCTCTAGTGATGACAAGTCATGTTGCCATACCTTAGCAACAGGCATGAAACATTTATTTTAAGAAGTACATTTACTTTTTTCTCCCGTTTCTACGGTTTCTTGGGCTGGATATGGCAGCCTGGAACGGTTGTTCAAGTGCAGCTAAACTTGGCATGTTAGTAAACGTGCCACAATAAACAATAACCCAGTGCACCCCTGCAGCTGACCTGCGGAACCTGGGAATATACCATTTTGTCAAGCTGGGGAGAATACAAGTGTGGAGAATGTAATTATAACACCTTGTTAAAGTGACCGTTTTTTTTAAATGTGCATTTGTCGTTATTTTAGTGTAATATAACAACATAATAACCAGAACAGATAGACAAAGAGACATTCATGGATTTATATTTAAAAGTAACTTTTATTTTCCCCCCTGGACCCAGGGTATGGCAGCTGCATACCCCTGCTAGGCTAGTCAATCTAAGGTTTGACCCAAAAGAAATTGCAATAGTAATGGTTCAATGTTTTTTATGATCCTTAGGGTCATCCAAATAACATATTAAAAATTGTGAATTATATATTTAGTGGATCAAGGTACATTCAGGGGGTTCATGTTTGAGTCCATTCACTTACTATACAGGAAAAAAAGACCCCCAAAAAATCTTCTTTAAGTAGCATGTGAGGGGCCTAACTAGGGGTTTTTCATGATCCTGAATCCATTGTAAGCATTTGTTTTGCACAAAAAACATTCGTCAGGTTAAAAGCGGACACCACAAAACGGAGCTGGCCCCAGAAAAGTGATGACTCATCACTAATCCATAGTTTTGTAGTTTCCGTTTCTAGCCCAAGGAATGTTTTTCGTGCAAAACAAATGCTTGCAATTGATTCAGAATCATGAAAAACCCCTAGTTAGACCCCTCACATGCTACTTAAATAAGATTTTTTGGGGGTCTTTTGTTCCTGTATAGTAAGTGAATGGACCTAAACTTGAACCCCCTGAATTCACCTTGATCCACTAAATATATAATTCACAACTTTTAATATGTTATTTGGATGACCCTAAGGATCATAAAAAACCTTGAACCATTACTATTGCAATTTCTTTTGGGTCAGGCCCTTTTTTAGCTTAGATTGACTGGCCTATGCCATACCCAATTGACGCCCCTGGAGAAGTGTATGGTCTCTGTTAGGTGGAAGCTAGCGTTGATTTTCTCGACCTAAACCAGGGGTCTTCAACAGGGGGTCCGGGAGCTCTAGGGGGTTCTCAGAGTTACTACAGGGGGTCCTCCAAATCTGTGTGTGATAGAAACCTGGTTTTCTCCTTTTTGATATTAACCACTTGAACCCTAGCGTCCATATTCTGAGAACTTTAGCCAAAAATAGCAGATCTACAAGCTGTTGTGAGCTTGTAGATCAGCTATTTTTGGCAAAGAGGTTTTGTAGAGGGAAAAAAGAGCAGACTAAGTACAGAGTGAAAGGTCAAGTTTATTAAATATTGACGGTTCAAGTGGTTAAATATCTGAAAACACAAATTGACATGAATCCAAAATACACTGACGATTGTGCAGTCAAACAGTGAAACTATGAACAGGTTGTGGGGGTCCCTGCTTCATCTCTCTCTCAACTAAGGGGTCCTTGGCCTGAAAACGTTGAAGACACCTGACCTAAACTATGACGAAAAATGTCCGTCCACTGTGTTCCTTTCACTGACGATAACTAAATAGGAACTAATAAGAAACTATGATGGCTAAAATTATGACAATATATTCGCGCGAAGAATAGGTTTGAGACGACGGGGGTTCACAGCCAAATTATGTATCATTTTGGGAGTCCTTGACAAAAAATACAAAAATCTTAGAGAGGGCTATTTGTGTCTCGTATGTATTACGGTATTACAGTACAGGGCCTGCTAATAGGTTCAAGCAGGAGTCCTCTCATTAATCAGGACACGAGCAGACAACCCAGGAACGGGAGGGGGGAGGGGGGGCAGTGATTGATGGAGAGAGAGAGAGAGAGAGAGAGAGAGAGAGAGAGAGAGAGAGAGAGAGAGGGAGGGAGAGGGAGAGGGAGAGAGATCGACCGGTAGTAGGAAAATGAGGTTCCTTTGAGCAGGAGGTGAACTTGCCTGGAAGCAATGTCTCTCTCTCTCTCTCTATCTCTCTCTCTCTCTCTCTCTCTCTCTCTCACACACACACACTCACACACTCACACATATACACACACTCTCTTGCACGTACACACGCATTCACGCGCACGCACACAGCTGATCCCCGTTTTGACCTTTATTCCTGTTTCCCACATTTCTGCTCTTGATCGTTAAACCTCTCTCTCTCTCTCTCTCTCTCTCTCTCTCTCTCTCTCCATATGAAAATGTCATATCACGATTATTGTGACAAAATAGAGCAGAGTGAGCGGTAATTCGGTCATTAGAGATGCACGGGTCGCGTCTTTGTGGATCTGTCCAGTGCAACTGTGGATAAACGCAGTTTGGGTGGATTTGGGCCAGTCAAATATAATGATGAATAAATATGGGCTAAGCCATCGATGTGTGCGTGAATGTTTGAATGTAGTGCACAATCTATCAGGGACATGCTGGGTCCCTGATTCAGCCCGGGAAAAAGAGTTGTAGAGGCCCTCATTGCGCGCTATAGAGAGAGATCTCTCTCTATAGCGCTGCTGCTACTCAAAGATTTGCCATTTCAGATCATGACAAGTGACAAGCCAGTGGGCCAATTACATGAGTTAAATTTCATCGTTGTCGGGTGGAAACCTTGTATGTCCAAAACTGTTTGGTTTGTAGTTATCGTTTTAAAAATTATTTAAACTAGTGAAAACAGCAGATCTACAAGCACACAACGCCTCGCACCGCGAGGCGTTGTGTGCTTGTAGATCGGCTGTTTTTTTTTGCTTGTAGATCGGCTGTTTGTTTTTTTTACTTTTGTGCGACGGCCTTGTATGATGAAGCAGGGCTTTGCTTTGCGAAAACATTTTCAAATTTGAAACTTGGAGATCCAAGGTTTTTTTTTTCTAATGGCTGGCCTGGACCAGCCGGGAATGAACCGGCCGTTCGGGAGTTGTCCCGCTTTTTCCCAATGGCCAGCACGTCCCTGCGATCTATGTAAAATTGGGTAGTACTGGGTACCATGATGGCGACACCCATACAAGGGCAGGAAAAAAAACATTTTATTCAGAAGACTATGACTAAAACTAAATCAAGATTTGCTGTCAAAAACAAGACTGGATGGAGGGCGCTGAACCTCCGTGACGCTTTGATCAATAGCTATCCTTGTTGTTGTTGGAATAGTAATGCCGGCGTCCCATGTTTTCTGTTGTTCATTCTGCTGCGGAAATGAAGGAAAGGGTCATTTTGTTTCTGGCATACAGGGATGCATGGGACATTGTCTTGAGCTTGCTGGAAATAAAGCACACGAAGAAGAATCATCACAATTCTCCTCCTACAGCATACCCTGCTTTAACAATCAATTACAACATAAACTGGACCATATTTTCACAAAACGCATATCATGGTGATTGAAACGAGGCTTTAAACTAGCGTCAGGAACCATAAAGTATTTATGACAATGTTTATTAAGGTAAGAAAATCAAATGCAAAAGTTTGGGGGAAATTATTTTAATATAGTTTTTATTGGGGGTAAGTAGCAAAGTACAACACAGGTCAAAAAGTCAGTTTCCCCTTTTACATAGGAAACACAAGAAAAAACAGACAAAAAGACAAAGACAGACCAAAACAAAAAGACAAAAAAATCAGCCAAAGAGAGAACAATAAAAGTAAAAGTAGTTGTTGACAGCATCCAGGAAAGAAAACCTTAGCTAATAATATAAGCGGGATTCAGGGAAATAAAACCCAGACTGTTCTCAGGCATTTGAGGGGACACCCCGGTCACGGGCTCTGTCACAGGAGACTGACCACCTATCCAGCAGAGGCTGCCATATTTTCATAAAGAGATCGTCCTTCTTAATAATTGAGTACCGAATTCTCTCCATATGGAGCACGTTGCCCAGGTCTCTGAGCCATTGCTTAAATGAAGGGCTAGATTCAGATTTCCATTGTTGTAAAATTAGACGTTTAGCCAACAATGTGCAAAGGGAGATCGCTCGGCCTTCGGATGATTTAATAGAAGGATTGAAGGTAACATGTCCAAACATAGCCAATAGTGGATCAGGGTCAATGGTTTTTTTAAGGGCTTTTGATAGGTAATCAAAAATGAGGGACCAGTAGGAATTCAGTTTTGGGCAGAACCAGAACTGATGGGCAAGTGTGCCTGTCTCAAGTTTACATTTATCACACAAGGGAGAGGTATTAGGGTATATGGCGTGTAACCTTGACTTTGAGTAGTGTAGTCTGTGGACTACTTTGAATTGAACCAAAGTGTGTCTAGCGTTTATGGAGCTGGAGTGTATATTGCTCAGGATTGACTCCCATACATCCTCTGGAATTGGAATGTTCAAATCCTTCTAAGTTTGGGGGAAATGAATGGAATCCTACACA
This sequence comes from Nannobrachium achirus, assembly GCF_963921795.1. Classification (NCBI taxonomy): domain Eukaryota; kingdom Metazoa; phylum Chordata; class Actinopteri; order Myctophiformes; family Myctophidae; genus Nannobrachium; species Nannobrachium achirus. The sequence continues at coordinate 11,523,717 of NC_137824.1, read as the reverse complement.
TGTTGCTTCTTGTACCAGAATCCGGACAACTAGCTGTGACTCTGTCCATGGCACTGAATTCATGTTGTAGCATTGAGACTAGCTGTGACTCTGTCCATGGTCCTGAATTCAATTCAATTCAATTCAAAGGAGCTTTATTGGCATGAGAAAACATACATTTACATTGCCAAAGCAAGTATCACAAATACAATAAAAAAAACTGTTTTTTTTTTCCTCAAAATGCATTTAAAGGTATCAGCTCTGTTGTAGCATTGAGACTATAGCTGTGACTCTGTCCTGTCCATGGTACTGAATTCATGTTGAAGCAATGAGACTAGCTGTGACTTTGTCCATGGTACTGATTCATGTTGAAGCATTGAGACTAGCTTGGACTCTGTCCATGGTCCTGATTTCATGTTGTAGCATTGAGACTAGCTGTGACTCTGTCCATGGTCCTGATTTCATGTTGTAGCATTGAGACTAGCTGTGACTCTGTCCATGGTCCTGATTTCATGTTGTAGCATTGAGACTAGCTGTGACTCTGTCCATGGTTACCGATTCATGTTGTAGCATTGAGACTTGCTTTTGGAGGTCACATGCCTCTCATCATGCCGAACAACTATGACACGCTGACTTTTATGAAGCGTTTGAAAAAATCAAACTTATAATGGGCATAAGTCATGCCTCGTTTGGCTTGAAAACATGCAACTTACACGTTTACATTACATTTAAATTGAACCATTTTTTTTAATAATTCATTGAATATTGCAGTTTGATGCAAATTATTCTTCTGCCTCTGAAACATACATACAAAGTAATTTTTTTATGATGAAATACTGTAGTGTTAGTCCAAATATCACTGAAACCAATCTTTCGTTTTTATCCTGGGATTTTTGAGCAATTTGCATGAGACATTCTACACGCAATCTAAGGACCTTTTTCTATCATGCCTATGAAGTGCACACAAAATATATAATAATAAGAAATATAGCTGCACGCAGTGATAAAGTGGCCAAAAACGCCTCAAATCATGAACACAGCCTACAATGTGTGTGAAATTTTTCACGCAAGATTTTGCACGCATATTCCCACTAGGTCAAGGAAAAGATGCCACTCTTCTCATGTTGGCCTGTTATAGCGCCACCAGCGGGTCAACTTTTGCATAACACATTTTTGGAACAAATGCCCCATGCCATGAAAAACCCAAAAAACACACGGAACCCTTTACACATTGGCCTATTATAGCGCCACCAGGAGGCCAAAAAAACGTACCTGACCTGCCGGAAACCTGTTCTTGGAAGAACACTGCTTCTAGTTTTTCTTTTATTTATTTTCCCACTTTTCTTGCTTTTCCTGCTTTTTTCCTGCTGCTTTTTTCCGCTGCTTTTTTTCTGGCTTGGCCACTTTATCGCTGCTTGCAGCTATCTTTTTATTTTGATTCAATTGCCCATACCGTTAAGTTCAGGAATCATTTACATAGATACCAACCCATAATTGAGAGATTTATATGTCATGGTAAAATCTTCATCCCACCAAGGGTTCACATCAACTACATTAACATTAAAGACACAAGTACAAAGAATGTAAGGATGAGAGAGAGAGAGATTTATTGACATTCAGTTCAAACAGATACTGGTACACTGCTATTATTTGCATACAATGATAAAGGTACAGTTGATCAAAAATATGTATATTAAAATCCTAACCCTTTTTAATTGGGGGAGCCCTCCTAATGCCCAATTATTTTTATACCTGAAAAAAGTACAATGAACAATGATGAAAGTCAAGTGGTTCATTATTTTTCTTTTAAAGACCATGGGTTTAACCCATTAATACCAGAGGCCCAGTTAACAAATGCCTTCTAAATTAATTATATATTTTAGAAAATATGTTTATTTTTGTCCCACAAACATTCATGTGTTTATATTTATAAGTAACTTTTATTTTCCCTCCTGATTTCACAAGGACCATTCTACAAATGCCCCCCCCCCCCCCCCCCCGCCCCCCTCCTCTCCAAAAGATACTCAAAGATTTTTTTAAATACTTTAAATATTTGTCTTCTTTTTTTAATAGCATATGTAGGCTACAAGCTCGCAGCGTGACATGAAGTGACGCACTGTGAACTTGTTTTTTTTTGTATTTTATTATATTTTTATTGTATTTTCTTTACATGAGTTTTTTTTAATTACCCTTTAAATGTAAACACGCTGTGAGCCTGTAGATCTGCAAGTTTTTTAATTACATTTTGTATTATATATTTTTGTTTTTTTAATGTATTGTTATTACCCTCCCTTTCTCTACAAACACACTACCAAAACCACCCAGTGGGGTTAGATGACAACGCGGGCACCATGCAGGATTGAAGGGGTTCGGTTCGGGGTGTGTCGGATGTTTCCCGGAGGTGCAGCTCCTGTCCTGCAAGCTGGATTGCTAACCATGAAGGAATCTCTTGAAGCAGACTTGGCTGGCCTGGTCTGCGATGGTCTGCTTCACCCAGGCCAGCACGGAGGTGACGTTGTGGTGCACAGAAGGATAAGGACTGTACCAACTTTTTGCAAACACACCATAGAGCGTCCAGGAGGAGTCGGCGCTCTCACACATCACAGGTCCTCCCTCGTCATTCTGAAACAACAAGAAGTCGTGTTTGTACGTGTAAACAATATGTAAAATGTGATGTTTTCACCTCTGTGTTTATGTGTGAATATCATGTGACGTTTTCATCTCTGTGTTACTCACCCAGGTGGGGTAGGTCTCCGAGGCTGCAGTACAGAACGTAGTGTCGGTGATGTATTTGCCACGGTCAACACCGGGCAAGTCTTGTCTGCACTGATCGTTGGTGACGATGGTAGCAGAATACTCATGGAGCCTGTCAGTGGGGTTTGGTCCTGGGGAGAAAAATGTATAATAACACACGGGATTTAAAGTTAAGGAATTTATAAATACAGACAATTCTATTCCATCACAAGGCAAAAAAAAAACATTATTTATCAGATTCCTTGTCAACCTGTATGAATGTGTGTTTACTGTCAATATTCCAGGATGACCTCCCACTTGGGTAATGACGCCCCCTGGCGATCATTCAGAGAAACTACTTCAGCTCCCGTACTAACGTAGGTAGGAAGGGCCTGTCACTCAAACCGGAGTGACCCGCCTCCAGGCTATATAAGCCCCCGGAGGCGGAAGTAACATCCTCTTTTCACTCTCTGCGATATCACATTCAGATAAGTTGAAACTCAGCCTTTGTATTTTATTCTTCGCGCATTAGCCTAAAGCGGTGGCATTGGAGTCGCCCACCGGCGAGTGTAGAATTATACCCGTACTTAAGAATAATTATTCTTGTCCCGTCCTAAACCGACGGTTTTCTTTTCTATAACAAAGAAATTTACCGCTTGTTCAGGCTTCTGCCCGAACCAAGCGTGGCCTAGCTTTAGCCGTTAGCTTGTTAGCTCGTCAGCTTCCTTTGTTAACGTTAGCTACAATGCTTCGCTATGAACCCTCTTGCTTTCTGCCGAGGGAATGTATGTTTGTTCTGCTGTTAGCTTGTTAAGGCCTCTGCCTGAACCAAGCGTGGCCTAGCTTTAGCCGTTAGCTTGTTAGCTCGTCAGCTTCCTTTGTTAACGTTAGCTACAATGCTTCGCTATGAACCCTCTTGCTTTCTGCCGAGGGAATGTATGTTTGTTCTGCTGTTAGCTTGTTAAGGCCTCTGCCTGAACCAAGCGTGGCCTAGCATTAGCCGTTAGCTCGTTGCTCGACAGCTTCCTTGTTAACGTTAGCTACATGTTTCGCTATGGTCCCTCTTGCCTTTCTGCCGAGGGAATGTATGTTTCTGCCTGAACCAAGTTTGGCCTAGCTTTAGCCGTTAGCTCGTTGCTCGACAGCTTCCTTGTTAACGTTAACTACACTGCTTCGCTATGGTACATCGGTTCCACCTGGCTAGGGCAGGCCTCGGAGCCTGCGCTCCACCAGGAGGGCTTAACGCTCTGGATCCTACAGCCCAGGCTGTCCGCCCCAGGCGGCCCGCACCGATAGTCAAGGTGCGGCGCTGCCGTCCGGGGCACCGCTTGTTCAGCAGCGCGCCTTGGTCAAGATGGCGCCAAGCGACGTGAGACACCGCCTGCCGTGCAGCCGACCGCAGCTAGCTCCACTGTCACTGGAGCTGGCGGGTCTGGCGGAGTTACCGCGAGGAAGGTGACTAAGAAGTCTAACAATATCCCTCCGGTGACCATTTCTCCTACGGGCGCGGTGCCTAAAGAGTAGCGTTGTGTTGTGACCGTCGGGGACGTCCCCTTCGACGTGAACTTTAACAAAGCAGTCCGATCCTTCAGGCGCGAATCGGACCTGAGCTCCAGTCAGAGCTAGGGTTCGTACTCAGGATACTCTGAGGACGAGAAGGAGGAGGACATGGCGGAGGAGGATGGCTCTCGCCCTGTCTTACAGTGAAAGGTAAGGCCCCTGCGGCGCCAGCACTTCAACTGCCCCTCCACCCGCCAGTCAAGCGGGTGGAGCGGGTGGAGCGATGGCAGAGGACTTTGGTTTTCTGCAACGGAGATGTTGGATTCACTAAAGCGCTACAATCCTCATGGAAGTTACACAAGCACAATCTTTTCTGGGTTCTGTCAGACCCCAGTATAGAGTGGTGGGCACGACGTTTATTTTCTGTACCCCGCGTCGGGGAAATGAAAATGAGAATGTCGATGTATATGCCTCCTGTGTCCCAGATAGATCTGTTGAAAGAACAAAGTCTGTTTCTGTCCAACTCTATTGCACTAGCACAGATGACTCCATCTTGCATGACTCCTGTAAAAGTGTTGAAAGTCCTGTCAGGACTTTTTAATCAATCACGGGGTTTATCAGCAACCAGTATTGTTAATGTCAAACATTTATATGGTTCCTCTTACACGCGAGGGGAATATCCCTCGCGTGAACAATGCAATGAATTTAACGATGAGTCACTAATTCTGTCGGCCTACTATGAGCCCTCGTCACGGGACAAGCATGAAGGCCATAGCGCAGGTATTAAACGTAAAAGTTCCTCCCCTGTCAGGGGAGAATGCTTTAGTTGCGGACACTGTAGAGGGGGATTGTGTTGGGGCAGGGGTCCGTGGTGTCACCCGGTTCCCCTCCCCCCAAACGAGGACGTTTATTTTTTCCCCGCGTAGGGGAAATAATAATGAGAATGTCAATAAATATGCCTCTTGTGTCCCAGATAAATCTGTTGAAAGAACAAAGTCTGTTTCTGTCCAACTCTATTGCGCAGACGGCTCCATTTTGCATGCCTCCTGTAAAATTGATGTAGTCCTGTCAGGACTCCTTTGTCAATCACAGGTTTGGGTCAGCAACCAGTAATGTTATGTCAAACATTTAGATGGTTCCCCTTACACGCGAGGAGAATATCCCTCGCGTGGTCAATGCAATGAATTAACTATGAGTCACAAAATTCTGCCGGCCTACTAATGAGCCCTCGTCAAGGGTCAAACATAAAGGCCTTCCCCGCGTCGGGGAAATGAAGATATCAGCAACCAGTAATGTTAATGTCAAACAATTATGTGGTTCCTCAAGCGCGCGAGTGGAATATCCCTCGCGTCGACAATATGACTCCTTTATGCATGCCTCCTGTAAGAATGATGGAGTCCCGTCAGGACTCCTTAATCAATCACAGGTTTATCAGCAACCAGTAATGTTAACGTCAAACATTTATGTGGTTCCTCATGCGCGCGAGTGGGCTTTCCCTCGCGTGAGAGATGCTATGAATTTAACTTTGAGTCAGAAATTCTGTCGGCCTACTATGAGCCCGAGTCAAGGGACAAGCATAAAGGCCTTAGAGCAGGTATTAAACGTAAAAGTTCCTCTCCTGTCAGGGGAGAATGCTTTAGTTGTGGGCGAGTCTGTTTATCAGTCGAATCGCTTTGTTCTTCCTGTCTCTCTATCGAGCGAAGTGCGAACGCTTCCGGTGACACCGGATACGGATTCGCTCGCTCCCCGCTTCCGGTCCCGCCGCAAAATAGCTCCGCTAGTCAAGCGGTGCAACCAGAAGGTGTTTCCGCCATGCGGCCTATTGAACCCTTGCGCTCCGCATCCGGTCGTTCCGGATACGGATACGCAGGTCTCCCGCTTCCGGTCCAGTCGCCAAATAGCTCCGCCGTCACGGAAGCACAGTGGTGGGGTTTCTCTCTCTCAAAACACGCTAGCACGCTGCGCGTGCCAGTGGAGGTTGTGCGTAAAAGTTCCTCTCCTGTCAGGGGAGAATGCTTTAGTTGTGGGCGAGTCTGTTTATCAGTCGAATCGCTTTGCTCCTCCTGTTGCTCTATCGAGCGAAAACCGAACGCTTCCGTTTTCACCGGATACGGATTCGCTAGCTCCCCGCTTCCGGTCCGGCCGCAAAAAGCTCCGCTAGTCAAGCGGTACAATCAGAAGGTGTTCCCGCCTTGCGGCCTATTGAACCCCTGCGCTCCGCATCCGGGTGTTCCGGATACGGATACGCAGGTTCCCCACTTCCGGTCCGGCCGCCAAAAAGCTCCGCCGTCACGGAAGCACAGTGGTGGGGTTTCTCTCGCTCAAAACACGCTAGCACGCTGCGCGCGCCAGTGGAAGTTATGCAACCCGAGCCATTGGGTATTTCGAACGATAACCAGGGGTTACAGGTTACAGTTCGCAGACATACCCCCGCTTTCGAGCAGGGTTATTCATACCAGGGCTCGTGGTTTAAAAGCAAATCTTTTGAGAGAAGAGATCAGCTCCTTGCTAAGCAAGGGTGCTATAGTGGAGCTGAACAGGACCCAATCCCGCATGGGATTTTGGAGCCTTTATTTCCTGGTGCCCAAAAAGGGGGGGGGGCTACGTCCCATCCTGGACCTAAAGGCACTAAACGTGTACCTGAAGAAATACGTTTTCAGGATGCTAACTGTACCCACCATGTTACGGTCGGTCAGGCAAGGGGATTTCCACTGTTCAGTGGATCTGAACGATGCTTATCAGCACGTCCAGATTTATCCCCCACACAGGAAATTCCTACGGTTCGCCTTCGAGGGTCGCCTGTACGAGTATACAGTACTCCCTTTCGGTCTGTCACTGAGCCCGAGGGTTTTCGTGAAAGTGACCGAAGCAGCCATCGCCCCGCTGAGACAGCAGGGCGTCAGGTTGGCAACGTACATCGACGTTTGGATGATTTCAGCGAGCTCCGCCCACGAAGTGGCGCGTCACACACAAGTGGTTTTGGCTCACCTGAAGGCCTTAGGTTTCATAGTCAACCACGGCAAGAGCATGCTGACTCCAGCACGTCGTCTTACATTCTTTGGGGTCCTTCTGGACTCGTCCGACATGTCGGCCCGTCTCTCAGAGGAGAGGGTGGACAGGTTTCGGGAATGTCTCGACTCCTTTTCAAGTGGGCCAGGTGGTCACTTACAGGAGTTGCATGGTACTGACGGGAATGATGGCTTCCGCAGTACATCTGTTGCGTTTGGGCAGGTTTCATATGAGACCTTTTCAACGATGGATGTTATCCCTCGGGATCCCGCCCTCCTTGAAGTACAAGAAGGTTACGGTTTCCCCTTCCTGCGCGATCGCCCTGTCTCCTTGGCTGGTGGAGGGGTTCCTCACCAGCGGAGTCGCGATTGGCGAGGTGGTTTCCCACAAGTCGATCACGACAGACGCCAGTCTCAGTGGATGGGGAGCCACTTTCGAGGGGCGCACAGCGCAGGGGCTTTGGCCTCTGGAGATGAGGGGTCGTCACATCAACTATTTGGAGTTGATGGCTATACTCCTGGCGCTCAAGCATTTCGAGCCTTGGATTTTGCATTGTCACGTCCTGGTCAGGACAGACAATACGACGGCCATGTTTTATGTCAACAAACAGGGGGGCCTGTCGTCGTTGCCACTGGACCGTCTGGCTCGATAATTGACGGTTGGTGCTTGTCGCGCCTCAAGTCGATCAGGGCCTTACACGTCCCAGGTCTCCTCAACAGCGGAGCAGATCTCCTGTCCAGGGGAGGTTCTCGCTACGAGGATTGGTCTCTCCACCCCAGGGTGGCGAGCCAGATTTTTCGCAAGTTCGGTCAGCCAGTGGCGGACCTGTTTGCGTCAGCGGAGAATACGAAGTGTCCGTTGTTCTTCGCGGTGAAGGGCAGTCCTCCCTTGGGGTTGGACGCCTTAGCGCACACGTGGCCGAGAGGTCTACTGTACGCGTTTCCCCCCTTCGACTTAATCCGACCCACTCTGGAGAGAGTCAGGAGGTTCGGTCTGGAGATGCTCCTGGTGGCTCCCTACAAGGGCACGTGGAGATCGGCGATCGCCCCTCTCCTTTGCGAACCGGGTTGGCAGCTGCCTCAATGCAGGGACCTGTTGAGTCAGGCCAGGGGGGAGATATTCCACCAAGACCTGCAGGTCCTAGACCTGTGGGTTTGGCACGTGAAAGGTTAAACCTGCTGGCAGCCGGTTTTTCTTCTGAAGTGGTTGATACCATTCAGAGTGCTAAGGCGCCCTCTACGAGGGCGTCTTATGATGGAAGGTGGAATGCCTTTGAGGACTGGTGTGAGTCGCGTGTTCCACCTGTGGTGGCTCATGTGGCGTCAGCCCAGGAAATTCTGGAATTTATGCAGAACCGCTTGAGAAGTGGTCCAGCATTTTCTACCCTTAGGGGGTATTTGGCGGCTATTAATGCCTGTCACCTGGGGGTGGCGGGCAAGGCACCTTCTAAAGTCCCGGAGGTCATCAAGTTCATGCAAGGAGTTGAACGTTTGAGGCCGGTGACTAGGTCTTTGTTCCCAGTTTGGGATCTGCAGGTGGTTCTAGGGGGCCTATGTCGGGCTCCCTTTGAGCCGCTTGTAGGGATGCCTTTGAAACTTTTGAGTTTCAAGACGGCTCTTTTGCTGGCTTTGGCCACGGCTAAAAGAGTTGGTGACCTGCAAGCTCTCTCGGTGTCTGCGGAGTGCATGCAGTTTATGAACAATGATCTCAAGGTGTTGCTCAAGCCTCATCTTAAGTTTGTTCCTAAGAACATGGTGGTTCCTAAGGAGCCTGTTGTTCTTCTGGCTTTTCATCCTCCTCCGTTTGTCTCGGTGGAGGATGAACGGCTGAATTGCCTTTGTCCTGTCAGGGCATTGAAGGCCTACTGTGACAGGACTGCTGGTTCTAGAGCTTCTTCTCAGCTCTTCGTGGAAATGGGCAATGTTCTTGTCAGAAAGCCGGTGTCTAGACCCACTCTTTCGAGGTGGATTGTGGATGCTATTAGGCTGGCTTACTCTAGTGCGGGTGTGGAAGTGCCGGCGGCACTTAAAGCCCATAGCACTAGAGGTGTGGCTACTTCGTGGGCACTGGCAAAGGGAGTCTCCGTTCAGGAGATTTGTGTTTCGGCGAATTGGTCTTCGCCTTCTACCTTTGCAGCCTACTATCACCTGGATATCGAATCCTCTTCGCTAGCGCATTCGGTTCTGGGTGCAGTTGCCTCCTCTACGTCATAGAGGAGTCGGATCTTCCCCTCCCACAGGTGGGCATGTAGCCACCTGGGGTATTTTGGGGGGGACCCTGTGTTTTCCTTATATAGTGTGTCTTACTTATAAGGCGGACTTGTCCTTTTCATTTAGTTGAATGAGGCGGACTTCGGTCTATCAGGGTCTCTCCTTATTTTCTCATGCCTTCACACCCAGGTCCGGTGGGCCTGGGACCTTCTGGGTGAGGGGTCACGCCCGTTTGGGCTGTGCTCACCCGTATGAGGGGTGTGTGAGGGTATGAGAGTAGGTTGTGGCTTAGAGGGGAGTTTAAGAATCCCAAGTGGGAGGTCATCCTGGAATATTGACAGTAAACGGTAGGTTCCGTACGGAACCATTGTTTACTTAGATATGGAAGGATGACCTCCCACGTAATGCCCCTCTGTTTCACTGAAGGTGGCAGAGAGTGGTATTAAGAGGATGTTACTTCCGCCTCCGGGGGCTTATATAGCCTGGAGGCGGGTCACTCCGGTTTGAGTGACAGGCCCTTCCTACCTACGTTAGTACGGGAGCTGAAGTAGTTTCTCTGAATGATCGCCAGGGGGCGTCATTACCCAAGTGGGAGGTCATCCTTCCATATCTAAGTAAACAATGGTTCCGTACGGAACCTACCGTTCATGTTGTTTCCTTACCTGGCAAGCTGCTCCGCCCCCATCCAGTCACCATGCACTTTGTGCCAGCAGGGGGGAAGACACCCGTCTCGGGGGGGAGACACACCGCTTTGACGTTCTTGTTAAACTCGATGGGCTGGGAGAGTCTGAGCAGCCTCATGCCATAACGAGGCCACTGAGGCTGGGTGTACTCGGGGTGCTCCATGACCTGCTCAGAGAGAGATGAGAAAAGGCACACGTTTAGATTAAATACACAAGCCCTGTTTCCAAACATTAGCCCATTTAGGGCCTAGAATTATTGAATGCTTTAACCAGTGAAAAATAGCAGATATACAAGCTCACAGCGCGGCACCGAGTGCCGCGCTGCGAGCTTGTAGATCTGCTATTTTTTTTGAAAAAGTCGTGAAAATGTGTGCAAATCTTTGAATATATGTATTTTCAAAGCGAACATTTGTAACTCAAATGTTGCTTCTGGGTGGTCCCTGGAACTAAATATTTTGATTTGAGGGTCCGTGGCCAAATAAATATCATTTTGGGGGTCCTTCACATGAAAAAAGTTTGAGAACCACTGACATAGTAGTCTCTCAAGAACAGACTAACTGAGCTCCAGTTAAGTGAAAAGGACCTTTTCTTTGACGATGGCTGGCCAGATTGCTGACATAGAAACATAGGGTTTAAAAAAAAAAGATCTACAAACTCGGTGCCGCGCTGTGAGCTTGTATATCTGCTATTTTTCAATAGTTAAAGCATAAGATAATTATACACAATAATGTGTACCCGTTCTAATTAATTATGCAGTAAACATGTGACACATTGATGCTCCTACCTGTTCAATCATGATCTTCTGGGTGTTTTCAAAGTTGGAGGACAGACTATGAGCTCCCAGCACCACAAACCAGCCAGGCCTGGCGTAGAAGTCGGTTGCAACAAAGTTCCTGTTGAGAACGACCCCGCCACCCCAGAAGTATCCATCGGCATCCTGGATATACGCCGTCCAAGGCCAGGTATGCGGAGCGGCCTCTTGTCCTTTGTAGATACGAAGTCCATCTGGAAGATTTTCCCGAATCCCACACTCTGGAAGAGGATCTCCCATCTCTACACATGATAAAACACACCGGGACCAAATTAATACAATCAAAACATGTACTGAGTGTGTGTGTGTGTGTGTGTGTGTGTGTGTGTGTGTGTGTGTGTGTGTGTGTGTGTGTGTGTGTGTGTTTGTCAGTTGAACCCTATAGTAGCCCTATTCTGAAGTGAGCGTTCTGCGAAAATAGCCGATCTACAAGCTCACAACGTGTCACAGCGTGACGAGTTTAGAGCTTGTAGATCGGCTATTTTCGCATAGAGCCCTATAGTAAGTACGGAGCGCCTTGGGGGGCTCCGAGGTCAGCTGAGAACAAACATGAACACATTACCTTGGATGGCGGTCGTGATGAACTCGGCGCCGGGCCTCCAGTAAACGGTGGGCTTGCCTGGTTCCGCACAAACCTTGGGGCCACGGATCACGGCCCCGGCTTCAATCCAGTCGTCGTCTCCTTGTCTGACCATCAGTGGAGCTCCTTGGTCGCGCTGGTAAGAGATAAGACACAGGGGTAAGCATATTGTTCACTCCCTTCAGCGCTCAGTCGCTGGTAGGTTGCATTCACACTCAAGATTGATACACCCTTCTCCTTGTCCTTGGGGGATGAGGGTGTGTCATCCAATTCATTCCCTATGGAAGCCTCATAGTTTCATGCCAAGAGGCTTGCTAGAGTACCGGTAATGGAACCACGGGGCTTCCATAGGGAATGAATTGGACAACCCCCTCCAAGTGAGTGAAGTGCTCCTTTAAGGCTTCTACGGGATTTGAATGGCATTCCTTACCGTGCACGCGTCCTTCCCGCCGCCCAGATTTCCGGCGCAGACCATGCCGTCCGTCACCCTTCCTTGGTAGATGTCATTGCATTCGTCGAGGTCGGTCACCGTAACGTCGACGTACTGAAGCTCTTGGGGATCGGGCAGTTCCACTGTGAACAGAGACACACGACATTACCATTCCACTCAGTGGAATTCTTTGTGTACTGGGGTCCGGGGACCACCAGGAACACTTAAGGGTCCATTTGGTTCCCTCTGAGAGTGTTAACCGAATGGGACCAAATTGGACCCTTACGGGTTCATTTGGCCAAACGTGGTGGTATTTTGGGGGTCCCCGTGCTTACCGTCTTGTTCGATGAAGCCCCAGCCGTACACACTGGCGTCGGTACCGGTGGGGAACACACTTGCTTTGTCTGCTAGATAAACAGCCTTGATGAGAGGAGAGTCCACTTTGATCACCGCCTCGTCATTGCTCCAAATCCGGCCACTAGGGAAGGGTCAGAATAATACAGTATGTGTTAGTTATTAATAACAATAGAATAATATACTATACTAACATAATGTTGCTCAGTCATGCGCAATGATCCCTCCCTACCCAGTGGCATTAAAGGTGATACACCATGCAACTGTCCTGTGTGCAAAGGGCTTAACTTTTCCAACCACTTGTCCCTACCTGTCATCCCAGTCCGGGTTGGACCTGGCGTCAACAACACGCCTGGTCTCGCCGCCCTGCTCTACCAGCTTGGTCCGCCCGAAGATGACTGAGAAGTACTTCAGTTGTTTGTCGCTGGAAAAGAGAAAGAGAAATGCCGTTAGTGATGTGCTATATTACTTGTCTTCATTTATGCACTACGCTACGGTGTGAGCTGCGACACACCGTCATAATACGTTAAAAAAACAAATCCTATGCTATCAAACACGACACATGTGCATGTCCTTGTTTGGCCCGTTCTGTCCGCGGCATTAGTTATCTCCGTATATGGAGATTCGTGCTCGTATACATACATACATACATACATACATACATACATACACACAAAGCCAGACGTAGGAGTGGATGGCACCGCTCAAAGATATCCCTCAGTTAATCTCTCTATTCATTCTCTCCACATATTGGCCTAATGTCTTGGAGTTTATAACGCCCCTGGTATGATGTCAACTTACTGGAGGCATGAGGCCGGGACGGAAACGTGTTGGTTGTTCAGAATAGTTCCGACGCAACGATGCTTTCCAAAATACTGAATGCTGACAGTTGACGGCTGGGTGCCGCCCTGCCCGCCAACGATATAGAAGGTTGGAGCATCGTCAGATGGGTTGGTCTGGTTTGGTCTGAGGCTAGGAGCATCGTCACATGGGTTGGTCTGGTTGGGTCTGAGCTGAGTTGAGTTTGTGGCCATCATCACAGCCACAATAAACAAACCCAGAAAGGTCATAGCCGACATGAACTTCATGGCGTTGATGCCGCCCATGTTCTTCACACACGCAGAGATCTGAAATCACAAGGAAACGAGGATTAGTTACATGTAGGGTTTTATGGAAATAAGCCATAGTGCTTTCTTTTAACCAGGTATCTTCAACGTTTTCAGGCCAAGGACCCCTTAGTTGAGAGAGAGATGAAGCAGGGACCCCCACAACCTGTTCATAGTTTCACTGTTTGACAGCACAATCGTCAGTGTATTTTGGATTCATGTCAATTTGTGTTTTCAGATATTTAACCACTTGAACCGTCAATATTTAATAAACTTGACCTTTCACTCTGTACTTAGTCTGTATTTAGTCTGCTCTTTTTCCCCTCTACAAAACCTCTTTGCCAAAAATAGCTGATCTATAAAAAAATCTTTCTATCACACAAAGATTTGGAGGACCCCCTGTAGTAACTCTGAGGACCCCCTAGGGGTCCCGGACCCCCTGTTGAAGACCCCTGCTTTAAACCACCAAACACACAAACACATTGGTTACACAACAAAACATCAATTTAGGCCTAAACTTACGAGTGGAGCGGTCCGCTGTGATGGTATATAGGTGAATAGATGGACAGGTTCTCTCTCAGATTGCTGATCTTCCCGAAAGGGAAGACTAACTGCCGTTCAAAACCTTTATACCCTTGGGGTAGGTGTGTCATCATGACATTGGGGATGTCATAACCATATTTGGAGCCCTCAATGTCGGTTATGCCCAAAAATGGGGTCTATGATGTCAGGATACAATGTTTCGTTCTATGGAGCTCCAGGATGGGCGTTATGACGTCCTGACATGATTACATCAGTTATCTTCCTATCTTGGGGTTCTAAGATGGAATAGGAAAGGGATCTCCATATATGGGCTTCCAGATTCAAGAGGTTGGCTCGTCTGGAGCCAGGCCCAGAGGAGGGTCTGGAGAGCGATGGCCTGGTGCAGGGATGTGCTGGGCCCCTGATTCAGCCCGGGAAAACGAGTTGGAGAGGCCCTCATTGCGTGCTATAGAGAGAGAGATCTCTCTCTATAGCGCTGCTGCTACTCTAAGATTTGTGACAAAGTGACAAGCCAATTACATGAGTTATATTTCGTCGTTGTCGGGTGGAAACCTTGTCCAAAACCGTTTGTTTTGTATTTATCATTTAAAAAATGATTTAAACTAGTGAAAACAGCCGATCTATGCTTGTAGATCTGCTGTTTTCACTATGTTTGTGCGACGGCCTTGTATGATGAAGCAGGGCTTTGCTTCGCGAAAGAATTTACAAATTTGAAACTTGGAGATACGAGGTTTCTGCCCGAAAGTGACAATTTACTTTGTTGGCCGCCCAGCCCCCAAAATGGAACATTTTAATTATTATTTTTTCCTAATGGCCGGCCTGGACCTGCCGGGAATGAACCGGCCGTTCGGGAGTTGTCCCGCTTTTCCCAATGGCCAGCACGTCCCTGCTAACGCCGGAGCCCTGCCAGGCACAACCCCAACGTGAGACGTGGGCAGATCTTCACCGTCTCTGTTGCTGAAGCCTGCGGCTGTGAGCTCTGTGGTCAGAAGGGGTTGGTAACCCTTGAAACACCCTGGTGGACAGTGGGGGGCAGGGAAGCTGTCTGACTGACTAAGGAGGAGGCCTATTGGGCTATGTTAATCCCTGTGGACTCCGGAGGCAGTTGTTGCAAGGTACTACCAACAGGCCTAAAGCAGGGGTCTTCAGGCCGAGGACCCCTTACTTGAGAGAGAGAGAGATGAAGCAGGGACCCCCACAACCTTTTCATAGATTCCATATAGTTTCATTGTTAATCATCAGTGTATTTTGGATTCATGTCAATAACTGTCAATACTTAATAAACTTGACCTTTCACTCTGTACTTAGTCTGTTCTTTTTCCCCTCTACACCAAACCTCTTTGCCGAAAATAGCCGATCTACAAGATCACAACGCCTCGCGCTGCAAGGCGTTGCAAGCCTCATAGATCTGCTATTTTGGCAACAGTTCTCATGCAGAATATGGACACTAAGATTCAGGTTGTTAATATAAAATGGATTGGAAGATTTGGAGGACCCCCTGTTGTAACTCTGAGGATCCCCTAGGGGTCCCAGACCCCCTGTTGAAGACCCCTGGCCTAAAGGGCAGCAGCCACGGCTGTGACTGAGGTACAGATGTACCACATCACTCAGCCTCAGACATTCATGGACCGAACAGCCCATACAAGGAGATATGCACATGTGTCTGTTTGATACCGCTCACTTTGTACAAGTGAGATTTATTCATAGTATTGGTTATATTGTTGTGCTGATGAAATGTCTGTAGCCTATAGCCCTTTTAATTTCTTTCCCTTTTTTAACTCATTTGCTGCCATTTAACAATACCTTCGTACTCCAATCCTGCCATGAGTCTCCATAGACTTCCATGTAATTCATAGTGCACGGATAATGCACACCCATGCCTAGATCATGCACCACGTGTGTCCACATTGCTCACAGCTTTCAAACAAAAACATCCGAATGGAAATCCGTTCAGGCATTCATGAGATAATGCCTGAGATGTTTTCCTAAAATGTAAACAAAGATGGCTGCCATGCTTGAAAGATGGGGTTGCTATGGGGGTTAAACATGCGATTTCGCAATTGCTATCATGCCTACTACATTTTTTTATTTTTTTTATTTCCGGGATCTACGGGCTTGGCAGGGAGGTACAACGGGAAATTTCCGGGATCTACGGGCTTGGCAGCAAATGAGTTTGTGCTCTTGAAATAAATGGGATTGGTTTGATTTGATTAGCTTTTTGTGGATGATGTGGTCCTGATGGCACCTTCGGTCCGAGGCCTTCAGTTCGCAGTCGGAGGCTGGAATGAGGATCAGCATCTCCAAATCTGATGCCATGGTTCTCAGCAGGAAAGCGATGGATTGTGCAGTCCAAGTGCATGAGAATGAGACTTTGCCCCAGGTGAAGGAGTTTAAGTATCTCTGGGTCTTGTTCGCGAGTGAGGGGAGGACGGAGCCGGAGATCAGCCGGAGAATGGGAGCAGCAGGAGCGGTATTGCAGTCGCTGGTACCGCACTGTTGTGATGAAATAGAGAGCTGAGCCGGAAGGCAAAGCTCTTGGTCTACCAAGCAATCTTCACTCCTACTCTGACCGAAATAATAAGGTTGCGGATACAAGCGCCCAACGTGACGTTTCTCAGACGGCTGTTATCTCCCTTAAATAAATACTCTTTTCCGGAGCGCCGCTCTGTGGAGGGCGCCGCCATTAATGTGGTTTTAAACCCTATACGTACAGGGAAACCGATACAAAACACCCATGGCTTCCCGAGACTGCATGCTAACATTAGGAGTGAGTAGCTAACTAAAAGTTAGCAAGACCTACTGGGCTGTTCTTTTCTTTGTAGGAACAAAGTCCTTGATATTTTGTATCCACTTCTGACGAATAGCTTTGTAACTCCAGCGTGTCAACGGGGCTTTTAAGACCTCCAAGCAGATTTATTGTCAATATCTGTCCCTCGCTATTTCAACAGATCCAAGACAAAAATAACGACTAAAGTGTAATTCTACCACTTTCCTGTCAACAAGAAAGAGAAGAAAAATTAGTAAATAGTAAAACTGGTAAAAAGATTAGCTTTTTTGGGGGGCAAAAGTTCTCCTCTGCCTACAAAATGATGTCAGACTTAACAGCCCCACAGAATAGAGCCATGGCTGACTGCGCCCTACAACATATCTGATCTCATCACTGTCTTGTAAACACATTCCCTTTCATTCTGCTGCAAGCCCCCAGGACATCTTTGTGTAGTCCTTTTAGCCTTAAACTCACCCACTGCCATTTTGAAAGGGCTCCCATCAGGGCTCCCTGCCAGAAGCCTCCATAGACTTCCATGTAATTGATAGTGCACGGATCATGCACGCCCATGCACAGATGATGCACCATGTTTGTGCGCGTTTTTCACAGCTTTCAAACTAAATAAACCGATTGGAAATCCGTTCAGGCATTCTTGAGATAGCCCCCATTATGTTTAACAAAGATGGCTGCCAAAATGGCTGCCATGCTTGAAAGATGGGGTTGCTATGGGGGTTGAACATGCAAAATCGCGATTGAAATCATGCTTACTAGATTTGATGGGGTCCAAAAATAATTTTTCAAAAAAAAAAAAAAAAATTTTTTTTTTTTTTTTTCAAACTCGTCATACTCGTCATAGGCAGAGTGGACACAGCCATATAACTCGTCAAACTAGTCATAGGCAGTGGGTGAGTTAATGTCTGACTGCACCTCGTGCTGTTCACATGTCTGACTAAAGTTGTCAATGGTCGGCTGCCCTGAAAATCTTGGAAATATTGTTTGGCTTGCGACGATGGGGTCCAATATTTAGTTCAATGACCAGGGACGTGCTGGGCCCCTGATTCAGCCCGGGAAAAAGAGTTGTAGAGGCCCTCATTGCGCGCTACAGAGAGAGGTCTCTCTCTATAGCGCTGCTGCTACTCAAAGATTTGCCATTTCAGTCATGACAAGTGACAAGCCAGTGGGCCAATTGCTGTACATGAGTTATATTTCGTCGTTGTCGGGTGGAAACCTTGTATGTCCAAAACCGCTGTCCGTCTGTCTGTCTGTCCGTCAGTCAGTCACACGTCACACGTCACACTTTTGCCCTGCTCATATCTCCACAACCGTTGCCCCCATCCATGCCAAATTTTGCACACACACTCCTTACCTGCCAAACTACAACCTCCAAGGACCCCCGGAGCACCAGGGACCCCCAGGTCCCTGGGGGACCCCCAGGTGTAAAAAATTACCAAATTTGCAAAAATTACCAAGTGACCACCCCAACGGGGCTGCTCACGGGGAATTCCTGGGGACCACCCACTCCTGGTGCTCCAGAACAGATGCAAAAGTGGTGACGCCCCCAGTGGAGAACCCCCTCCACTGCAGCTCACATAAAATGCCGTGACTCGGGCTAGGAGCGTCCGGGAGAGCCGGGGCCGGTACCTATTTGTCCGCCAAAGCAACGCGGACACCCCACCCCTCATTTCTCACATGGCCCTCTTCTAGCGCCACCATGAGGCTGATTCTTGCAAAACACATTTTTGGACACTGCTCCTACAATCTTTGCTACACTCATTTCATCAACTTGGATCTGCTCCTACAGTTTTTGCCCTAAAATCACGCAAATCACTACACAGTATGTCTACACTCATCCCATCAACATGATTCTGTCCCATATAGCGCCACCTTCAGGCCGATTTTTAAAAACACATTTTTGGACACTGCTCCTACAGATTTTGCCCTAAAATCACAAGTATAGACAGTATAGACAGAAGTATGTCATCAACATGGATCAAGAAGATTTTGGAAAAACACATTTTTGCCCTATTTGTGGAGATAAGCGACCAACGGTCGCTTATTTCCCGATTAGGGAGTCTTACTGGTATTTATCATTTTAAAAATGATTTAAACTAGTGAAAACAGCCGATCTACAAGCACACAACTTCTCGCACCGCGAGGCGTTGTGTGCTTGTAGATCTGCTGTTTTCACTACTTTTGTGCAAACAGTTTAATTTTTACTTTTGTGCAAATAGTTTATTTTTTTTCCTAATGGCCGGCCTGGACCGGCCGAGAATGAACCGGCCGTTCGGGAGTTGTCCCGCTTTTCCCAATGGCCAGCACGTCCCTGTCAGTGACCATGGAGCTACAGAATGGCTCAGAAGCTGTGGTCACCTTCACTCTTCCATTGGAAACAATAGACTGTCAGTGACCATGGAGCTACAGAATGGCTCAGAAGCTGTGGTCACCTTCACTCTTCCATTGGAAACAATAGAATGTCAGTGACCATGGAGCTACAGAATGGCTCAGAAGCTGTGGTCACCTTCACTCTTCCATTGGAAACAATAGAATGTCAGTGACCATGGAGCTACAGAATGGCTCAGAAGCTGGGGTCACCTTCACTCTTCCATTGGAAACAATAGAATGTCAGTGACCATGGAGCTACAGAATGGCTCAGAAGCTGTGGTCACCTTCACTCTTCCATTGGAAACAATAGACTGTCAGTGACCATGGAGCTACAGAATGGCTCAGAAGCTGTGGTCACCTTCACTCTTCCATTGGAAACAATAGACTGTCAGTGACCATGGAGCTACAGAATGGCTCAGAAGCTGTGGTCACCTTCACTCTTCCATTGGAAACAATAGACTGTCAGTGACCATGGAGCTACAGAATGGCTCAGAAGCTGTGGTCACCTTCACTCTTCCATTGGAAACAATAGAATGTCAGTGACCATGGAGCTACAGAATGGCTCAGAAGCTGTGGTCACCTTCAGTCTTCCATTGGAAACAATAGACTCCAACCTGCTTCCCGGCTCCACACACATATCTCCTTGTATGGGCGTGTTGTGTCCGTGACATCAGCTGTGGTGATGTAGGTCTCTGCATACGTTCTATGACGTTAGTCTTGTGTGACCGCAGCTCAACACAGATCTCTTCTAAACTAAACGTGTTCACACTTTTTGACTGATCCAAGTGTATTTTATATCTGGTATGTCCATATATGGGTACACAATATGACTCTCAGAGTGATGGTGGTCTAATGCAATGCTCTCAAAGCGGGGTTTGGGGACCCCCAGGATCCTTATACCCGGTACATCAGTTATTTTCAGATAATTATGTTGAAAATGTTTGTATATATTTTAAATTGTTTAAAGGAGCTATAGTCAACTTTTTCTTGAAAAATGGACGCTAAAATAAATATAACGTTTTGATAATATTTTATAAAAAAGATTAAGCTTCATATATGTGTTTCTATTCAAAAAATGACCACAACAAGCGTAAAATAATGATAAAATAATCATTTTGGCCATTGTCAGACCAACTTTGTTTAGGCCTACAGTATATCCCTTATCAAGAATAGAAGAGGGATATAAACAAAGTCAGTCTGACAATGGCTAAAATTATTTTTGGACTTTGGACTTTTTCCGGCCATGAGGGACGAGCTGTAATTGTTTAAGCCCCGCCCCCTCTGTATTCAATAAATGGCCATACAAAACGATGGTTTAGTGATGAGTCATCAATTTTCAGTCTTTTGGGGTCCGTTTTTAGCCCAAGGAATGTTTTTCATGCAAAACAAATGCTTGCAATGGATTCAGAATCATTAAAAAAACCCTAGTTTGACCCCTCACATACCACTTAGGGCACGTTCTCACCCAAAGTCCGCTTAACCCTTAAGTTCTGTTCAGATTCACTACACCTTCGTTCTGTTCGGGTCATTTTGACCCGGTGGATATTTGGTTTAAAAAAAACAACCCTAATATAAATTTTAACTTAACAAATCATCATGATACATTGACTTTGACTCAATACCAAACAATTCATATGATATATATGGTAAATGTTTGCATTTCTGCTTTGCTATATCACATTAAACACTGAAAGAGCTAGGCGTTTTTACTGATTTAGCTGAAATCCATGTAAAAAAAACGACTTCATTTAATACTGGGCAATATTGCTCATGCTTATAGGAAGGGGGGGAGGGTTCGGAATGGGGCTTCGGAAGGGGGGTGTTAGAAGTGGGGGTGACTGTGTGTCTGTGTTTTGGCATAATACTGTGTATTTCTGTGCTTCCGGGTCAAAATGACCCGAACAGCACTTAAGGTTCAAAAAATATGAGGGGGGTGTAGCATGGGTGTAGTGCAAACATTTTTTTTTTACATATTCATCTCAGAAGAATCTTTAAGGCCAGTGAGTTTCAAGTGGAAACATTTTTAACTTCTACCTTTTTTTTCCAAATGAAAATGTAAAACGGGTCAAAATGACCCGAACAGCACTTAAGGGTTAAAAGGTCCGGATCAGGGACCAAATGTTTACATTGTTGCATTTTGAATTTGGTCCGGGTAGCGTTCACACGGGACTTTTGTTAAAAGAACCAAATATGTAAACAAAATGACACGTGGACATGGTCATACAGGCTGCTGTTGATCTATTGACAGAATAGGCTATTCCTATGGAAAATTACTTCACTGCCTATTCTAATTCATTTTGTGTTATTAATCACAGCCGCTTCCTATATCTTTTTTTTAAAGAAGCGAAACTCACACATTTCAGGCAGTAATTAGCGATGGATGGAGGAATCTCTCTCTTTCTCTCTCTCTCAAAAAAATATAGCCTAATATAAAGCCTTCTTCTTGATTCATTTAACAATAAATAGCGCAAGAACGCGTGGCCAAATAAAAACATAATAAGCGTCACTGTTTCCACATCAAATAATCTCTCTCTGTCTCTTTCTTTCTTTACAAGCAACGGGTCCATAAAGATATTTCCTATCCTTATCATGTTGGAAATGTGAAGCTACATGAATAAATAACCTAAATAAATACAATAAAATAATAGCAAATCCCTATTGTCCCAAATGTTGAATCTAGCATATGCGTGTGAGCCATAACTTTATATGCGGTGGCGCATGCTTAAAAATAACATATCTAACAGGTTGCTAGCTTGCAGATCTGTTCTTTAGACCACAGGATTCATTTAGCTCTGAAACAGCCGTGTAAGCTTGCAAATCAGTTATTTTTACGCACAGCACACGATGACTGGAGTAGGCTATGGACATCTTACTGCCGTCCCAACAACAATGTGAAAAGTTTGACTCGTGAACGCCTGTCCTCAGGGGAACAGTGAGAGAGCGAAAAGAGAGCGAAATCCTAATAATGCCTTGAAAAAAAAGCCAAGTTTGACATTTCCTTGTTGGATGGAAGTTATGTGCGCATCGAGGCTGTCTCCGTCTACTCCTGTGTTACACACAAGATGGTGACCTTACTTTTATTTGTGACAGTATTTGAGTCAAAACAAACAATGATCACCGTGTTCGGAGAGCGACCCCTGGAGTCACCGCACACGATGGGTCACCAGTTTCCATGTAGGCTGTAGCTTACAAGACACCGCACCGGAGCAACGGCTCACAGGGAGAGGAGATGATACAATTATTAACGTGTAGCCTACTGCATCTAATGAAGAAATATCAGCGGTCGGGTCATATCAATAGTGATTCCCGTAAGAAATTCATGCTTTTAGAACTAATTATTAATCCAGCTTCACAACTGCAAAACATAAAGATTGATGAGTGTAGGCTAAGCTGTAGGTAGCTGAAGTTAGAATTGATTCACGAGTTGTCGTTTATTCTTTTTTTCCATAGCCTATTGTTTTTCAATGAACAACACACAGTGCAGAATGTACTGTAGGCTGATCAGACCTACGTTTGGTCCTCTATAAAGTCCGGCTCCGTTCACACCAGCAGAGGACCGGACCATGGTCCTTTTGGAAGAGGTCTTGCCTTTTCAAGAGGACCATGGTCCGGACCAAACAAAGGGACCATGGTCCCTTTGCACGTTCACACCAGCGGACCAAAGGAGAAAGAGGACCATGGTCCCTTTTAACTCATTGAGTGCCAGCGCCCTCTAGGGGCCAAAGAATGCCAGCGCATCTCTCATAGGCGAGCGCTTTAGCTTCCAGGACTTCAGCTTCCAGGACCTGACGTGCTCACGTTCATGCACGGCATGGAAATGTCCCGGATGAAGATGCTAACAGAATGGCTATTCCCATTTTGTCATCTAAAAGATCATTTTTGGGTGATTTCGCCGTGAATAAACCTCGCGCCGCTTCCCTAAAACACAAAAAAGAGATATAAGCCTTTAAAGATGCGGTCTTTCATTGGATTAGGCGGAGATTGGCGATTGCGTTCGCAAATTACGGCCGGCCGGGACGTTGTTAGCTTTCGGCTAGTAGCTACAAAAATCAAGCCAGGCTTCAGAAGGCCTCTTATCATTTTATTAATTTAATTAAATAAAGCCGAACTAGTTCGGGATCGGCACACTCGTGTACTCATCGGAAGCGGCGCCGAACATCGGGTGAACATTGGGGAGCTCAAAAATGTATTTTAAACCATTTTTAATGGAATATATCGTCGGACAGAGTAGAACGGCTAGCTGGCTAGCGGCTAGCGAGCCAGGACCACCCACGACTCTACAAGCAGCTCGGGGTAAGTGAATTAATAAAAAAAAGATTGTATTGGATTGAAATAAAGCCGAACTAGTTCGGGATCGGCACCAGATGAGTTAAGCGGACCAAATAACCCTGGTGTGAACGCGCCCTTAAACCAGATGTTTTGGGAGTATTTTTTTCCTTTATAGTGTAGTGTATAGTATGTGAATGAGACTGAAAATTACCCTAGCTGTCAAACATTTTCCCCGCCATTTTAAAAAATACACCCCGGCCAAATTTGTTTAATAACCCTCCTAGATGACAAATCCATTGAGAAACGGACCTTCGCTCTCGTGGTCACGGATTTGCCCCAACTAAAACCACTTTAGCCCTATTTTATACTGTGGCTATTTGAAAAATGGCTCACAACGCGTCGCGATGTGAGCTTGTAGATCTGCTATTTTCATTTTGTACTTTTACTTTTGGTACTTTAAGTAGATTTTGATGCCAAAACTTTCATACTTTTATTCAAGTACATTTTGAAATCCGGACTTTCACATGTAACAGAGTATTTCAATATTGCAGTATTGATACTTTTACTTAATTAGAACATTTGAGTACTTTTTTACACCACTGGTTTTTTGTATTAATTTGTTTGTTTGATTCTCTAAAGAAGTGCTGACTCTTGTGCTCTCTATCTCTATATCACACACGCACGTGCGCATAATTGCAGTGGAGTAAAAAAAAAAAATGCAACATTCGTCCCTGAGATGTATTAATAGCAGAGTAGGAATGCTAAAGTATTGGCCGCCATTGACGCTATAACGCATAACGCGCCATTTGATATCCAATTTAATTGGCCCCCGGGCCGCCAGTTGAATATCCATGCGCTATAGGTATTTTTGTTTCTGGGGACCCCCTGCTTACCGCCCTCAAGGATCCCTGGGGGTCCCCTGACCTCACATCGAGAACCACTGCCTCTTTAATTAAAGGAGGATATTACTGGGAGGCTATCAACCAAGACGGTACCGTGCTGTGTTTTATTTATTCATCCAAGATCATTTTTCAAAGATCTTCCTTCTGAATGAACTTTCACTGAGCGGTGCAGGGGCTTAATATACTGTATACTTCCATCACTGAGAGAGAGAGAGAGAGAGAGAGAGAGAGAGAGAGAGAGAGAGAGAGAGAAAGATACTGTAGATACATATTTACCAGCTAGTAACACTCCCTAAAGCGAGAAATAAGCGACCATCAAGTCGCATACGCAATGGTAGCCAATCAGGGGGGAATATGGGAAATGGGACAGATCCTGATCCTGCTGTCCAACTCGACCGCCGCTTATTTCCGGGGTGGGGAACCGCTGTGTATGCGGTGGCTGCTGGGTGGCTCGAGGTGTGTGCTTTTTGTTTCATGACACAAATAATGTATTTTACAGAGTGGGTGGGGTGCTGAGAGGTTTCCCACCACGGAGAATAGACTTTCAAACAACGCAAAAACTACCTTTGGTTTGGTGAGTGATGAAGTTGTTTTGTTCATTGTGACTCAAGTTGAGCACTCGTAGGGGCTGAGAAATCCTGTTCTAGTAATTTAGCGACGGGTCTGTCGGAGCGTCAGAGCTATGTGTATCCCTGGTCTACGAGTCGTCGTCGTCGTCGTCGTCGTCCCCCCCCCCAGGAGTCTGGAGCTGCTCTGCTGGCTGGAATAACTGTTTACCCCGTGACCCGACTCCGGGTAAGCGGTTGAAGAAGTACGACGGACGGACGGAAACCACAGAGAACACTCACTGTGTGGCAGAGCCTGCACATGGCCACTGACAGAGAGACGACGGGAAAGGCTTTTCTTGGCGACGCTATTATAGCCGGGGGGCGTTTTAATTGCAGCGCTTGTTGTTGGGGGGGGGGGAGGGGGAAGGAGGGGTCAGACAAAGAGTGTTGGTTTAAAATAGTCTCTCTCTTGTTGTCTTGTCCCTCTTGCTTTGATGTCGGCGCAGTGGTGGGTAATTAGCACTCAGAACATTCTCTCCCTCTCTGTCTCACTCACGCTCACGCGCGCACACACACACACACACACACACACACACACACACACACACACACACACACACACACACACACACACACACACACACACACACACACACACACACACACACACACACACACACACACACACACACACACACACACACACACACACACACACACTACAGCCAGCACTTTTGCCTCTTTATGCCTCTCTCTCCCTCCCTCCCTCAATCTTTCTTCCTCTCCTTCCCTCCTTGGGTGATTTTTTTTCCTACTTGAGATTCTGGCTACTATGTGGCCCTACAGGGGAGTCACACCAAATTCCGGGCCCTGGGTGCTTTAACTATAGCAGATCTACAAGCTCGCTTTGCCCAATTTGTTGCAATGGATTCAGTTTGATTCCCCTTCCCGACGACCTTTGCTGCGTGCCACTCCCCGTCTCTCTCCCCATCGGTCAAAAAAGTGTTTTCATAGATTTTACAGATGTCTTGTTTGACTGTCCACTGTCGGTGTTAGTAAATTTGTGTTGTTTATTATCTATTCTATTAACATGTTGGAGTCTTGTTAATGTAGTCGGAGGCCCCAGAAAATGCCCCCAAAACTTTGAAAAGTGATGACTCATCACTTTTCATCACTTTTCATCACTAAACCATCGTTTTCTGGGGCCATTTATAGCCCAAGGAATGTTTTTTTTTTTTTTTTTTTTTGCAAAACAAATGCTTGCAATGGATTCAGCATCATGACAAACCCCTAGTTCTACCACTTTTTGTGGTCACATGTTCATATACTGGATTCTGATTGGCTTAAAACAGTAAATCAGTCAACAACCTTGAGTTTGCTCATGGACCCCGCCCACTGTTGTGTTGCAGTTGTAACATTTCCAAGATCCTGCAAGTTACAACTGTGTTTTCTTTCATTTATATGGTAGAAGTGGTAGAAAAGCAATTTACCATTCGAGGGGCATGGGTTGTTGGCTGATTTATCACTGTTTCAGGGTGGTTTGGTACTCTGCTTCGCCTCATGCCACAACCCTGAAACAGTGGTAAATCAGCCAACCACCCACTCCCTCGAATGGTAAATGGCTTACTTCGACCCCTCACGTCCTACTTAAATACTCTGTAAAGAAAATCGATGGGAGCCCAACTTGATTTGGCCGCTGTGGCGACCCCGAAGGTCACCGACTCGGGCGCCCTGGCTAAATCATTAGAGCATGCCCCCAAAATTACCATTCTTTCTCCCAAAGACCCCCGACTAATGTGTATTTTCAGACATTTAAACCATACAACTGGTGGCCCGGGGGCCACATGTGGCCCCCACCTTCCCCGCAGGTTAATTCCGGAATACCGATATATTATTGATTTCAGCTGTTACAATTCCAAACATGACCTGCTTTAATCCCGTCAGTCTATTAGTAGCTTAATGACTAGTATAGTAGTATTAACATGTATTTTTTATGTCCAATGTATTTGTATTTAGGTTCATAAAGTTAAAATTTGAAATTAAATCAAAAATTCCAATTAAGAAATTAACAAAAGATTATTCAGGATTCCAATTCAAAAGAAGCAAAAATAGCCGATCTACAAGCTCAAAACGTATCGCAGCGCGATGCGTTTTGAGCTTGTAGATCTGCTAGTTTTGCTTCTATTGTATGCGATACTAGAATGAGTAAGTAGGATGTAGCAATATGCAATGTGGCCCTCTGGAGTGAAGATGGAAATATAGCGGCCCTCACCATCATCAAAGTTGCCCACCCCTGATCTAAATCCATACTTAGAAAACGTCACCTTTGGCTCTGTACTTGGTGTGCTCTTTCCAGCCTCCATCAAATGCATTCACCGGAAGTGAAGCACGGCACGGTGCGTTCTGAGCTCGCAGATTGGATATTTTCCCCTCAGAAAAGGAATAATTGTAACTGTCAGGTTGCAAGTTACTAGAAGCCCATTTTGCACAGGCCCAGCACCACACCACTCCACACCACACCGCCCACTTATGCCAGGTTTTCCACTACAAGGACCTGGGTAGAGTGGTGTGAAGTTGGTACTAAACGTGGTACTAAAAAGTATCCACTCTAGAGTAGGTCTGAGCTAGGCCAAACAGGGCCAAACACTTCATAATGACTGATCACTCACTGACTTTTCATTTAGACCTCCAGGATATAGTTGTAATACATGATAATAGATTCTATTGTGTTATAACCACTATTATAATCTATTATAGTGTATTATAATTATCATAGTAATACATTAATACTTTATAGTGTATTATAATCACAGTTATAATCCATTATAGTGTATTATAATTTAGGATAGTTGTAATTTATATTGTATTATAATCACAGTTAAAAGGGTCAATTTGCTTCTTACCGATAGGGATACTTTTGTGTAATGGAAAATGTAGATATTTTTATGTGGTGCGGTGTGGTGTGGTGTGGTGTAGTGTGGTATAGTGTGGTGCTAAAGCTGCAGTCGAAAAGGGGCTATAAGCCCCTTTTCGACTGCAGCTTTAGCACCACACCACACCACACCACACCACCACACTATGAAAACCTCCACCGGCTGTCCCTCTGCCAGTCCCTCCATCTGTCACGTCACGTCACGTCATATCACACTTTTGGCCCTACTCTTATGTGGCGGAGAGAGTCGCAGCCCCAGCCTGAAGCCTCAAAAGTCTAGTATCTGCTCTCGTTCCATAGGGATATCCCTTTGGAGTAATGGTTAAGATATTGGACTTTCACGTGGGAGACCCGGGTTCGAAGCCGGGTGGGGAGGTTCGGATCACCTCTGTTACACTTATCTCCGGCACCGTTTCCCCTATCCATGCCAAATTTTGCGCACACAATCCTTGACTGGCAAACCGCAACCTCCACCCCTGATTTCTCACATGCCCCTCTTCTAGCGCCACCATGAGTTTGCTTTTTTGCAGACAACATTAATGGACACTGCTCCACCAGATGTTGCCTAAAAATCACGCACAGCGGGACAGAGTATCAATTTGTGTATACCCGTACATGCGACCTGACGGTCGCTTATCTCCCGATTAGGGTGTCTTACTGGTACTATCATACCAACATCTTCCAGTCCCCCTGTCGTACGGTAACTCAGAGGACCCCCTAGCGGTCCCTGACCCATGCTCTATGATGTATCTGGCCATCTCCCCCTCCCCTATTTCATTTAATATTATTAGAACAGGGAACACCCCCAAAATGATGATGTTTGAAAGTGGGAGCCCACCACCCTGACAAGCACTTGGAATTGTAGGAGTTGAGGCATTACATTTAGTTTGACTCGGTTCCACAGATACTATATAATATAACATGCAGTGAGCTATATTGTGAATATAGCGAACTACAAGCTCATAACTCCTCACAACACGAGCCGTTAGGAGCTTGTAGATCGGCTATTATCAAGATTATATCACTTTATTTGACAATTTGTCCAACGTTTGAATACTTGATTGCTTTTGATGCAGCAGTTCTTCTTTCCTTACGTTGTCACTGCCTGTCGATAACATTGTTGAATACCTCAATATCGATATTAATCACGGTATTAGTAAAAACATTTCGCATTTTTTTGCTGCCTGCCTAACCAAGATAATGAATAGCATATCCATGCATAGAATAGAGAAAATAAATGCCTTATCTCAATTTTACAACAATGGTTTTATTGAAATAATAACCACACCTGGTTACAGATGGGCAGCTTTTTTGCATGTGCGACCTGCATGCATAGTGTGTCTGTTTTTTGTTAATTTGACACATACACCAATACCTCATTTCAAGCCATCTTCGTCGATATGTATACCTTGCATGTACCTCGCCATCTGACCAGTGATGTATATAATACCAGTTATGGCACCCATACATGGAGATCCATGTACTGTCTATGGATATATGCTGTGAGAGCCCAAACATGCTTACTCAGTTTTTCGTTATGTTAAAGTCCTATGACGTCTATGGCATCTGACATCATACATGTAATCCCTTTTATGCCCAAATATGGAGATCCCTTTCTCTGGGATACAATCCCTTTCATGCCCATATATGGAGATCCCTAAAATAATCCCTATTATGCCCATATATGGAGATCCCTGCTCTGAGTATCTGACTGACATCACTTGTGATGTCACCTGTTTATGTCCATAATATATGGAGATCCCTGCTCTGTGTAACAGACATCACTGTGATGTGATGTCACCTGTGATGTCACAGTGGTGTCACACCACCGTGTCTGTCCGGACACCGTGGTTCCTCCTGACCGGACAGACACGGACAAGCTATGACAGGGTTCCCCAATTAGTTTTCCCCAAGGGCCGAATTATGTCTAGGATACCAAGCCGAGGGCCACAACATTGCTGGGGGCGACAGTGGCGTTCCCGCTACTGCAGCGACAGTTCAGATATCGTCGTCGTTGGGTGAAAACCTTGTAGGCCTATGTCCAAAAACGTTTGTTTTGCATTTATCATTTAAAAAATGATTTAAACTAGTGAAAACAGACGATCTACAAGCACACACGTTTTCACTACTTTTGTGAGACGGCCTTGTATGATAGAGCAGGGCTTTACTTTGCGAAAGAACATACAAATTTGGAGATACGAGGTTTCCACCTGACAACGACGATATACTAGTGTTGTTGCTGCTCTTATACCACCATTATTACTGGGGTTGGTGGGGGCCTGGCAGTAGCCCCCCGCGGGCCGCCTATTGGGGAACCCTGGACTAAGATAAAGATGAATAAAGAAAGAAACAAAGAACCAAAGTGGGGACCCACAGGTTGAGATCCATTGCCCCATCGTGCCTCATCTCCCGTCTGCCTGGACCGAGGGTCTCCGGCTTAGCGGGACGGGCGCAGCCCGCAGTGTCCTGCCCTACTTTGATCTCCTGTAACACATGAGGAGATTTGGCTCAGTCTGCGGCTATTCTTAGGCCCTTCGTGAGCCACAAAAAAAGAAATGTTGGTGAGAGACCTGCTGCGATACCGACGCTGGAGAGGGAAGCGGGTCCCAGGTGGAGGGCTGTAATTAGGAGCTCGTCCGTGTTCCACTGGCCCTTTTTTAATTCAGCCTTTTTTTTTGTGGGGGGGGGGGGGGGGGGGGTGGAGGAGGACACCATTTAATTGCACCATATACAGCTTAGCGTTATGACAGTGGGTCGTCCACAAAACAACGTGGACGAACATAAATAGTTTTCTACAAAAGTAACACTGCAAGGGTTGGTGAGGGGGGGCGTGATCACTTGGAACTCCACAACAAGTCAGTCGATCAGATGCATTTGGTTGCATTTATTCGTGGGATATAAACATCAGGGCCCTTTGTTTTAGTTTTTATTAACAATTTCACAGTAAGTATATGTTTTTAATATAATATGTTGTGTATACCATTTTTTAGCAGTCATTTACCTTTATGAGTTCATGAGTTTATTTTGGATCCCCATTAGCTGTTGCACCTGGCGACAGCTATTCTTCCTGGGGTCCACAGAAAATAATATACATACAAAAGAGGCAAATAACATGTTTACAAATATCACAGAAAAATATTTATAATCAGATAATACTCTACAGCATAAAACACGGTTAGTGCATTTAGATAATGTTACATACAGTGAATATATACAGAATTACAATTAATCCGGATGTTTGAGAAAATGCTTTAGTATGTTCTTAAAATGCCTCTCTCTCTCTCTCTCTCTCTCTCTCTCTCTCTCTCTCTCTCTCTCTCTCTCTAGGTCGCCCTCAGACGAGCCTTCCATCGTCGCTTCCAGTCATCCCGGTTCTCCATACATCCGGCCAGCTCGCTGGTGCTTTGCGCTCCTGCGTCTTTCTTGAGTACATCCACATAATTTAGTGCGGGACGTCCTGGTGACCGGTGCCCATGTGTTGGTTCCCACAGCACCAGTTTGCTGGCTGGCAGCTCCTGGTGTCTTTGGCAGTGTCCTGCAAGTCTCATTCTCCTGGCTGCTATTTTATCGATCACCCTTAATATTCCAGCATACAGATTCTTGTCGGTAACATGTGTACCCTTGCTGATGTTGAGCACTACACGTAACATTCTGGTGTAGCACCCATCTAGAGACTTCTGCAGAGTTGGCTTCAGGGTCCAGCATTCACTGCCATATAGGAGAACAGACTCTACCGTCGCATAGAAGAAGCTGAGTTTGGTTTGTCGGGGGAGGTTGGAGTTCCATACACTAGCCATGCCATTCAGGGCCCTCCATGCAAGTGCCTTCCTCACTTTAAGATCTTGCTCTCTTGAGTTGACCCATGAGCCCAGGTACTTGAAGTCCTTGACTTCCTTCAGAGCCGTGCCTCCTGTTGTTGTCAGAGGCGGGTGTTCTGAATGGATGTTATAGGTGATCACCTCAGTTTTCTTGGCATTCAGCTGAAGGCCAACCTTGGCACACTCTGACTCCACTCTGCTCAAGAGCTCCTGTGCTTGCTCTACGAGGTTGGAGAGTAGGCTCATCCGCGTAGTCTAGGTCTGTCAAGACTACTGCAGGGTGCCGTCTTGACCTCTTTGGTGTAATAGTGAGGCCAAGATCCTGCTCTCGTCCACTGATGGCCTTCCTGAGTGCGTAGTCCAGGACTATGACAAAGAGGAAGGGGGATAGGGCGTCCCCTTGCAGTAGCCCAGCCAGGATGTCAAACTCCTCACTGTTGTCACCTGGTGTCACCACCTTGGCCCGTGTTCCTGCATACATGGTCTCTATTGCCCGGAGTAGGTTGGGAGGGACACCGTAGGCCTTCAGGATCTTCATCATGGTGCCTCTGTGTATTGAGTCAAAAGCCTTTTTGAAGTCAATAAAGCACAATACAGCCGTCAGGTTGTTCTTCTTCACCTCCTCAATTAGTCTCCTCAAGGCCAAGATCTGGGCTACTGTGGTTCTTTCCTCTCGAAAGCCAGTTTGGTTTTCCCTCAGGTGAGGGTCGATGGCATGCCGGATCCGGTTTTACTGTTAATTGTTGTAATACATACTGGTAAAGTCATTGCCCTGTACATGACTGTATTCTTCATTGCATTAGTTCTTGGCTTAAGTGCTGTAAATCGACCCATCGCTACATGTCTGGTATTATTTTGGTGTCTATTGCTGGTATAATGAATGTTTTTATATAAGCATTTAGGGTTAAGTGCAGCCAAAAGAAGATTGAGAAACCTCTGCACTAGACTATGGCTCAACAATTATGTTTTGCAAAGGTACGTGAAAAACACATGTTCTTTTTTCATGGCAGTAAGTGCGTTTGAATGAATGAATGGACGGACGGAAGGACGGACAAACAAATAAAAAACAAATAATAATACAGATGCAGCTTAGTTTATTTTGGTTTATTTTTTATTTTTATTTGCACATTTTTAAAACATTTAAATAAAACAGAATCAAACAAAACAAGAAATAAATGAGTAAAAATCAAAACAAGATGTGCCGGGAAAATAGAAAAACACCAAGAAGGGCTTGTTACAGATGCAGCTAAGCAGCTTCCCCACATTGATCTTTGCTCAGCTCTTTTCGCCGACCCAATCCATATCTCATTTGTATCGAGGACATGGAAAGAGCCTTTTCTTTAAGCCTCGAATACCTGGAACGCGCCCGCGTTGCGTTAGATTTTAACCACTTTAAAGCTATAAAGCTGTAACTTTTCCAATAAAACAAATCTTAAAATTGTCCTAACTATTAAATCGCTAAAGTTTTAGAATGCCCACTCCGTGAAATTTCAGCCCCTAAAGCCTTCTGTAAATATGTTTTCTATGTTCCTGGTCGGGGACCGGATTTCGCTGCAAAATTACGTCATCTGCATCTTTCCGTATACGTTGTCTCCAGATCATACACTACCGGGCCAATCACAGCGCGAATCATACACTACCGGCCAATCACAGCGCGTCTTGTCGTCTTTTCAGGAAGTAACTTGCCTCAGCAACAGTATTTACGCTGGTGTAGTAGTAAACGGCCAAAACAGCAATACAGCTACTGACCAGTAGTTGAGCAACTTCCAGAGTATAGCTTTAACCATTATGTTATGCTTTAACTATTGAAACATAGCAGATATAGAAGCTCACAGCCCAGCACCTAGTGCCGCGCTGCGAGCTGGCAGATCTGCTATTTTTTTTAAATCGTGAAAATGTGAGTAAGTCTTTGAATATCTTTGACCCGATCTTTGACCCAACATCTAAATCTTTCCTCTAAATCAGTGGTTCTCAAAACTTTTCTTGTCAAGGAGCCCCAAAATTGCAGGTATTTGGCCACGGACTCCCATCTCAAAATGTGTTGTTCCAGGGACCACCAGAAGAAAATATTTCAGTTACAAATGTTTCTTTTTGTGCTGTGAGCTTGTATATCTGCTATTTTTCAATAGTTAAAGCATTCAATAATTCTAGGCCTAAATGGCTTAAGCTCTCTGCCTCCCTTTTCATCGGGGTCTCTCTATGACTGGACTGGATTTAACGAGTGGGATCGATACGCATAGCCGACCACAGACTCACACCATGCTCTCTCTCTCTCTCTCTCTCTCTCTCTCTCTCTCTCTCTCTCTCTCTCTCTCTCTCTCTCTCTCTCTCTCTCTCTCTCCAGGGTTCCCGCAGTCATGAAATTCCTGGAAATATTTTGAAATGAGAAGAATAGGCCTAGATTTTCTTTTTTTTCTCCAGTAGGCTAATAGTAGTAGTTTTGGAATTGATCAAGGGTCCTGGAAGGTCCTGGAAAAAAATAGCTATGCATTGTTTTTGGTTATTGATTTTGTTAACCCATTTACTGCCAACATAAATTGACCTTGAGGGTTCCCTGTCACGATTTTCTTACCTTTTGACGCGGGTACGTGCATGTCAATGGTGCACGATCCGTGTGCGCGCCACGGTCTGTTCGCGGCGTGCCGTGCACGCTTTATTTTTGCTACACTGCCTTGGAGTAAGCGACTCATTATTGCGCTGAATTATTGTTATATAGTCCTGGAAATTGGGTTAAATATTCTGGAAAGGTTTTGGAAAAGTTTTGGAAATTCATTGGTAAAAATATGTGGGAACCCTGTCTCTCTCTCTCACTCTGTGTTGAATGACACTCTGGGGAAGTGAGTGGATCTGTCTTTTTGTTCTACAATTTACACTTTTTACAATTTAGGCGTTTAGCAGACGCTGTTAATCCAGAGCGATTTACAATAAGCAAGGCCAATCAATACATCAAATGCATAGAAATATCAATCTAGACAAAATAACGTAGGTAGAGCGAGCACCTAATCAGTAAAAAGCTTTTTCTAAAACGGCTAGATCCATTCCTTGATTCTGATTGGCTGGTTGCTGTGGTTTCTAATTACACACCTAGCAGCTCAGGCCATACATCTTTGCCAGTGGGCAGAAACTTCACAAATCCATATTTTTGTGTTAATTACAGTATATTAACTCACCGG
This sequence comes from Nannobrachium achirus, assembly GCF_963921795.1. NCBI lineage: Eukaryota > Metazoa > Chordata > Actinopteri > Myctophiformes > Myctophidae > Nannobrachium > Nannobrachium achirus. The sequence goes on along the minus strand of NC_137824.1, from coordinate 11,488,988 downwards.
GTGCCCACGCGTTAAACTCTTTGATGTCGCTGGAGGCCCACGACGCGTTGACGTGTTTACTGTATTTAAAGTATTAACTTTAAATCTCACCGTTAGGTTGGGGCTGCGCCTGGATGTAGCCCATTAGCCGCTAGTCGCTTCGCTGAGAGCATCACACGGCCGTTTTTCTCTGTATACTCCAATGCATTTCCCCATCTTTAACGCCCTTTATCTCTGATGTTTGTTTTATGGCTAAAACTGTGGCGGGGTGCGGCAAAATGTCCAAATTTTGATCGGCAATGAACAGCTATGATCAACACTGGTCCATACAGAAAGTTACACAATAACATCCTGTCTGCGCTCATGTGACCAAGTGACGTCATGACGCATGCATTGACGCAGCAGGGCCGGATTCAATAGAATGGTGGTGGGCCTGGGCAGCTAGAGGAGATAAATGGGGCTCAATCCAGGGGCACCCAATGTGTTAATGCTCTATTCAAGGGTCTTCAACAGGGGTCCTCCAAATCGTTGTGTGATAGAAACTTTTTTCACGTTTTTTTATTAACCACTTGAACCCCAGCATCCATATTCTGATAACTTTAGTGCAAAGCGTTGTGAGCTTGTAGATTGTCTATTTTCGTCAAAGAGCTTTAGTGTAGAGCGGAAAAAAGCAGACTAAATACAGAGGGAAAGGTCAAGTTTATTAAGCATTGACAGTTCAAGTGGTTAAATATCTGAAAACACAAATTAACATGAATTCAAAATACACTGATTATTGTGCTGTCAAACGATGACTATGAACAGGTTGTGGGGGTCCCTGCTTCATTTCTCTCTCAACTAAGGGGTCCTTGGCCTGAAAACGTTGAAGACCCCTGCTCTAGTTCAGTGATACTCAAACTCAGTTAATTTTACCATCTCATGCAAATTCAACTAACACTAATATGCCAGAAAACAGCGTTGGTTGTTAAGATCGACAACCTAAAGGCACCAATGAAAAACAGATGTGATCAAGTATCGTTAATGTTGTCATTTTATCACCTGGTCCCTTGCCATCTTTGTAAAGTGGCCCACAGGATCAGCTATTTGGGTATCCCTACTCTAGTTCGTCATACAAGTTGCACAAAATAGCCGTGTGAGCTTGTAGATCAGCTATTGTCATGTTTTAAATAATACATGAAAAAGGAACAAATTTGATATGCAGTGTGCAATATATCTATATTAAGAATTAGCCAATGGCAATACAGCACGAGCTAATTGCGTATGGGCCAATGTGATGGTTATATGAAAGATAATTAATGTAGTTCAGTCCTTTTTTTTTTTTTTATGTTTCTCTTTTTTTATTTTCTATTTTTTGGAGCGGAGCAGTCTTTGAAGCAGCACATTTATTTATTTATTTCATTTTTTTCTTTTTGTAAAACAATGTTTTATGACAATTATTGCCTCTTAGGACCTTGTTTTGTGCTTCAAGCTAGAACGGGTACACATTATTGTGTATCATCATTTTATGCTTTAACTGTTGAAAAATAGCAGATCTACAAGCTTGTATATCTGCTATTTTTCACTGGTTAAAGCATTCAATAATTCTAGGCCTAAATGGGTTAACACGTATGGGTGCCTCTGAAATTGTATTGAAGGAAGAAAAAAAAATCGAAAAACAGCTTCATTGATTGGTTGATTGGCTAAAATTGTTCTCTCCAGAACAACGGACACGCAGGTTCAAGTGGTTTGATGGACAACAATGGTCTTTCTATGCCGCCGTCAGTAGTTGTGTTTCCATAAACTTATTTGAGAATAGGAGGCGAATTATCAGAGATGCGCATTAAGACTTGCAAATGCGAATTTAGCCTGCTTCCATTTGCGGGTGTCATTCAAATTAGTGTAGTTAGTTCGCTCCCTACCTCCTTTCCCCCACCGTTAGGGTCCTTGGGAAACGCAAGGTCGCAAGAGCGACACAAACAAACAACAGTCTGTAAAGAGCTACAGCTGGCACGTTGTGAAAACGGGAGGAATTTACACACAGAGTTCAATGGACGACGCTAAGCGGCAGGGGAAAGTGTTGACTTGGAGGACGATGAACATCATCATTTATTCACTTTCATCGGCTGACCCGTTTCCATTGCTCTAATGCGCATTATGTTTTTTCGATAAAGCCTCAAAATCCACCTCTTCCAAGCGCATACATTCTTTTACGAATAATGAAAGTTTATTTGAATTTTGAAGTGTTTCCATAAAAAGATTTATGCGCAAAAGCCTTAATGCACATTAACAGTTTTACTGCCAGATTTATTATTTATTTATTGGGGCTGGTGCCAGCAAAAAGCAGCTTACCTTTGCGATGTTATAGAAAAAGATCTATCGATTATTTCCAACGGGTGTGTGCTCAGTGTAGTGAGTGCCTAAACCTAACCCTAATCCTAACCCTAACCTCAGTAAAACTATATGCCTAAACCCAACCCTAACCCTAACCTCAGTAAAACTATGCCTAAAACTAACCATAACCTTAACCAGAACCGGTGCACATTTCCGAACGCACCCTTTGATACACTCGGACTGAAACACCAGCAGAAATAAATCCCCCCCGATGATGACAACAACAGAGGGTCACATGTTTCCATGATCAATGGACCCCCAGGGTCACAGGGAGTCTGCATGCCTCATTGATACCCTTCTCACTCTCTCTCTCTCTCTCTCTCTCTCTCTCTCTCTCTCTCTCTCTCTCTCTCTCTCTCTCTCTCTCTCTCTCTCTCTCTCTCTCTCTCCAGATAGTGATCTCCAGGCTCTTTCCTGGGGACGTGGTAGACCTCAAGGACCTTACCAAGCTCCAACGCCCTCCAACGCCCTGCCCTCTGTAGCTTTGTTTTCCAAGGTTACCACACACACACACACACACACACACACACACACACACACACACACACACACACACACACACACACACACAATCGGTAAGTCTAGTGACATCAATCCCTTGTCACCTCTCTCTCTCTGTGTGTATGTGTGTGTGTGTGTGTGTGTGTGTGTGTGTGTGTGTGTGTGTGTGTGTGTGTGTGTGTGTGTGTGTGTGTGTGTGTGTGTGTCTCTCTCTCTCTCTCTCTCTCTCTCTCTCCCCCCAGTGGTGGGTAATTAAGGCAGTCAGGGCCATTCCATTACCCGGGGGGAGGGAGGGCGGGTTGTGGGGGGAGGGGAGGGGCTATGAGGGGGCTCTTATTCAAAGGCTGCTGAGATCAAACTGAAAACCAATTAGCAGCAGAGGTTCTGTCCTTTCATAAGGCACAGGGAGCCAGACAACCCCAATGGCCTCTTTTCTTTATATATATATATAGTACATATATAGCAATGGGAGCCGAGTAGGGGTGTAACGATATAGTAACTGCATCGAAATATAGTCTTTAACTTAAAAAAATCGAAGTATGTCGAAATGAAAACAGCTAAAATCGAATCATATCGTTTGATTTTGTATCGTATCGAATCGGCAGTGCAAAGAATCGATTGTATCGATACGTCCTACTTGTGCATTGTATTTAGCATTTTTAAGAAGAACAAATTAAAAGGAGGGTTTTAATTACTTTTCCATTCCATATAGCTACACTGGTCTATCGATAAATGTGTGTAATCTCTGTGTTCATGTCAAAGTGCGGGTTTGTCCATGTGTGTTGAAATATGATGTCCATGTACTTGCCAGATAATCACTGTGTTTACTTATTTATATCCATAATGATACATGTTTCCCTTAAAAACCTGCACTATTCACACCTTTCACACAGATTTAATTTCTTTGCTAAATAGTTACTATATCGATTTTAAATAATTGAATCGAATCGTATGAACCAATATCGTCCATGTATCGTATCATCAACCATGTATGGTGATATGTATCGAATCGCTATTAAAATGTATCCTTACACCCCTAGAGCCGAGCTATAGTGAGAATGGGTGGGCGCGATGGGAGAGAGAGCGCGTGATTGCAGGCCTGTCTATATTAAGGGTCGAGACGAGGAATATTAAGTGTGCATGTGTGTAATGAGCACAGGACAGAAATGCTAATTACTCTTTTTTTTTTTTTTTTTTTTTTTCTTAAAAAAAAAAGAAGGAGAGACAAAGTGATGTGGGGAGAAGCTGCAAGTTCAGGGTTAGTCCAGGGAGAACAGTGGTTCTCAACCTGTGGGTCGGGACTAGGGTTACCAACCGTCCTGTAAAATACGGGATCGTCCCGTTTTTGGAAACTAATAGACGTGTCCCGTATTGAACTGCACGGACGCTCTTTGTCCTGTATGTTAAGGTTGGGTGATAAATATGAATGACGGGATGATTTAATTGAGAAATACAGTGATTCTGCCTGTCAGTGAGCTTCCACTCTGCTCTCCTCTGAGACAAGTGCTGCATCCCATTGCTGTGTGAGGCGCTGTGCAGTTTGTAGGCAGCTCATTGGCTCATTAACACAGTGTTGCTAAGACACAGTCTCCGCCCCCTACACCAATCCATCCCATGGGCTGTAGGTTCAGTCCACAAGTTAACTGCGAGGCTGCGAGAGTGCGTGCGAGCATACGATAGTACTCGGCTCAGAACATTGTATAATGTCTTTAAAAACAATGTGTGACAGAAGATTGTGTACAAACAGATTAGACTTGAATTCGTGATAGCCTAAACAACAAGGTGAAAAAGCAGGCAAGCAAGCAAGCAGAAAATAAGCCATGGGATGGTATTCCTGGGAACACTACAGTAGTCTGCCAACTAAAGCGACCCCAGAATGGCTGGTATGTGAAATAACATAAGCATGCGTTGATTTTGTTTTTAAAACCTAATGGTTATTATTGTATGCCAATATGATTAAACTAGTGTTGGGTAACCGGTAGTGTTTAAGATTTTCCGGAAATATCAAATTTTTATTCCCGGGAATTGTCTGGCCTTTTCCCGGGCTTCCCGGAAATTCCCGTTAAAAAAAGAATAATAATAATTTTCAATTAAAACCATGGAATGTGCCTTTAACCAAGCTGAAATTCATTATAGATCCTATTGGGGGCGACATTGCGTAGCCCATTGTCTGAATGTCCATGTGTCTTTGAAAACAGTTGATCTGTAAGCTAACAACGCCTCGTAGATTAGACGCTATGTGAGCTTGTAGATCGGCTATTTTCAGCATGACACAACACTCGCACGACAAACTATAGCCTAATCAAGCTTAATGGGAGATGGACGAGGCTACGGACAACTCTTCCCAATGCAAAAACAATGTTCCTCAATGGCTCGTTATAAAACATTGCATAGGCCTACCTATAGTTACATGGATATTTATATTTATTTGGGGGGATATAACGTTTGCAAGATCATTCTTCATAGTTCACCCCAAAGAAAGCAAGGTATAGAACACAAAGCTATAAGGGACTGTCGGAACACAATATTAACACCCATGGAGCCAAACTCGTTCAGTAACGAGATACGGCCACTGGAGGTCGCTGTGCCAAAAATCAGTTGTCTCGTTGAGGAACGAGACAAAGGGTTAACTGTGCAGCTGCGCGCATGTTGTGTTGTCTGTGAAAGACCCTGGTCCATACGTCATAACGTGGCTCGCACAGAAACAAAATGGAGCATCTAGGCTGCATTGATTTCTATTCTATGCTGAAACATAAAAAGGGCACTTTACCGCGATGGTCGGCCCCGGTTTGGATTTTAGTTTCGCGAGCGTTTGTAAACAAATGGATTATCTTCCTCAATCGTCAGTGGACACAAAATAAAGCGTAAGTGAACGGCGGCACCAGCAACAGCTAGAAATGTTAGAAACCTTGGCGGCCGTTGTGTTAATGAGCTTTTAACAACTTGGGTGCCAAACTCGTTCAGCAACGAGTTAAGGCCACTAGGGGTCACCCTGCCAAAAGGAGTTGTCTCGTTCCTGAACGAGACAACAAGGGGTTAACTTGTACAGCTCTGCCCTGTGAATGACCCTAGTCCATACATCACCCCGTAGCTCAGAGAGAGAGAAAATGGCACGAGTTGGTTGCATTGATTTCCATTCTAGCCTGAAACATAAAAAGGGCTTTATCTATGAATGAGGTGAAAAGAACGCCAGGGAAGCAGAGATCTGGTTGTTTTCACGGCGACACTTTACCGCGATGGTCGGCCGCGGTTTGGATTTTAGTTTTCGCGAGCGTTTGTAAACAAATGGATTTTCTTCCTCAATCGTCAGCGGACACTCACGTGCACACGCACGAAGCTTCCGAGGCTCTTCAAAATAAAGCGTGAGTGAACGGCGGCAGCAGCAACAGCTAGAAATGTTAGAAACCTTAGCATCCCATGTGTTAATGAGCCACCACGTTATATATAATCAAACAACAAGTTTATCTAGTATATGGGACATGTAGAATTCCACAGCACTCTCCGTCCACCGCTTCCCATGATAGCCAAACCAAACTTCCATTCCCATGCTGAGAATCGGCCAGAAGAGAGAGTCAGAGAGTCATTTGGTATTGGAATTGTCAGGATTATTGTAGCCCTGAAACATGACGGTCGTATGATACGACCAGCATGTTTCAGGGCTAGTTTTGTTGTATTGCAGTGCCTTGTTGGGCTTTAGCAGGACAGGACTGGGCATTCTGATATATTTTTCCTGTTAAAAAAGGAGCGAGGATAATGTGACATGCAGCCAAATTGTCTCTGCTCTGTAGTAGGCCTTTCTAGTAGTTAGTAGCAATTTCTAGCAAGAAAAAAACAACCTCCCGGATTCCCGGGTAACAAACCTTTTCCCGGGAGGCTAAATACGTTCGTTTTTCCTGGGAATCCTGCTTCCCGGAAATCCCGGTATTAACCCTTCTTGTGCCTATCCCGAACATGTTCGGGATATTCGGGATCAAAAACAATTTTTTATTTGCTATTTTACTTACCCCGAGCTGCTTGGAGCAACGTGGGTGGTCCCGGCTCGCCCAGCGCTCACCAACGAGAGACGCTAGATGCTCCGACGATTTATTCCATTGAAAATGGTTTAAAATAAAGTTTAGAGCCCCCCAAAAAAAACCTCGGTACCGGTACCGGTACCGGGACGTATTCCAGGGTGCCTATCCCGAACATGTCCGGGATATTTAATAAAATGAATTATTTAATCGGAGGCCTCAACGAAGCCCCGGTCTAGACGTCCTTCAATGCTGGGACTTAGACTCGGCCATCCACGGGCCGTATTCGCGCTAACGGCCGCATCGCGCCGCCCACTCCAATAATAAATCACATCTTTAGACAGGATTTTCTCCGGATTGTGTTCCCAGACCCAAAGAGAAAGTTTTTTGCGGCTGAAATAGCTTTAGATCGGGCTTCTAAATGGGTTAGCATTTTGGCTACGTGTCAGCTAGCTTCCTCCTCTCGTCACCCATAGCATTGACTGGAGTGAAAACACAAGCCAGTTGGGAGAGGGTCGACGAAAGCTATAAAGTGTCCCTTGTGGCCGGCGGCACTGAATGAGTTAAACACTAGTAACCGGAGAGTGGGCACATGAGAACCAGGTAGACCTACAGTATATATGTTTTGGAAAATTGAGAGAAATAAAATATAGGCCTACACTACATGATTTTAAGGTAATAGGACGTGGCCCAAAGACACCCAAATTAATATTGTGAAAGAAAAAATATGATTTAATATATAAATAGGAAAATACCTGTTTTAGCCAACTTTATAAACGAAAATACCAGTTTTTTTTTTTCAATAGCTAAAGAATAAAATAATTCCAGGTCTTAAAGGAGTAGTTCACCCCCAAAATGTATTTTTTTCTATTGATTACTCACGCCATGGTGACTAAAGTTAAATAATATTTTTAGTTTTTTGCCACATTCCTAAGACGAAAAAGGTATTACAATAAATGTACCCCCATCGATCCCGGATGGGGACCCAAATGCATTCGAGTCTCCATCCGGAATCAATGGAGGTACATTTACTATAATACATTTTTTGTCTTAGGAATGTGACGATTACAAAACAATATTATTGAACTCAAGTCTACATAGCGTGAGTAATCAATAGAAAAAAAGTCATTTTGGGGGTGAAATAATCCTTTAATGGGTTAAGTAAGTAGTAGATTAAAAAGTCTCACATTTCAATTGTGTTTAACCCTCTAAGACCCAAATTTATTTATACTTGCAAAAAAAAAAAAAAAAAAAAAAAAAGGTACTTTGGAGAGGAAAGTGTTTTTTTTTCTTTCTTTTTTTTGAAGGCCATGCAACATGCTCTAATTTACATTTGGGGGATATATTTCACAATAATAATATGTACATATTCTAGACATTCTAATGATCACCAAATCGCAGGGTTAACAGCTTTCGTACAGTGTCGACGCCAGCATATTGTGTAACTGTACTTCTACTTCCAGCCGGATGGTCTGACAAGCATGAACAGGGGCGTCAATTGGGTATGGCAGGGGTATGCAGCTGTCATACCCTGGGGCCAGGGGGTAAAATCAAAGTTACTTTTAAATATAAATCCATGAATGTCTCTTTGTCTATCTGTGCTGGTTATTATGTTGTTAAATTACAGTAAAATAACTACAAATGCAACATTTAACAAAATGGTCACTTTAACAAGGTATTATAATTATATTCTCCACACTTGTATTCTCCCTATCTTGACAAAATGGTAGCCTATATTCCCAGGTTCCGCAGGTCAGCTGCACGGGTGCAATGCATTAATGTTAATTATGGTACGTTTACTAACATGCTAAGTTTAGCTGCACTTGAACAACCATTCCAGGCTGCCATATCCAGCAGAAGAAACCGTGAAAACCAGTGTAAAAAACTGACAAAACTAGTTTTTTTTTCTGCCATTGTGAAAATAGCTGATCTACATGCTCACAACGCCTCGCAGTGCGAGGCGTTGTGAGCATGTAGATCTGCTATTTTCACAATAGAACCGTGTTATCCAAAATGTAATGCCTCTTTTCCATGAGGACTCCCATCTTTGCCATACCTTAGCTTCTGCTGAACTGACGCCACTGAGCATGAAGCAGTGGGGCTGATGCAACTCGGCTTTCACACCCTGTCAGGCGCACGCACGCACGCACGCACGCACGCACGCACGCACGCACGCACGCACGCTCTCTCATTACAGCTGCATGTCTAACATACAGTATATATGGATTATTTATAATATTCCCCAATACTCATTCCCGACTGACGTTTCCCCGTGCCCGTTCACTCAGGCTTACAGTATATGAAATGCTGCCCTGTGCACAAGGGAGGTATATACTGTCTACCGTTTCTGGTTAGAGAGAGAGAGAGAGAGAGAGAGAGAGAGAGAGAGAAAAAAACTAGTTCTCTCAGTTCTGTGTACAGTAAGTATATCGCAGTTGGATGGAAACCATGCATGTCCAAAACTGTTACTAAAATAAAATGCTGATCTTACAAGCTCAAATCACATCAAAATGAAATGTGTTTTGAGCTTGAACGAAGTAGGACATTCCTTTACAGAAAGAAAGGGGGAAAAAGGTTAAATGTCTGGTTTCTGTCTGAGAGCAACAACATTACACAGTGAGGAGGTGCATGTATACAGGGGTGTCGCACCACACATCGAGGTAAGCGAATGTAATCCACTCCGTATGAAGCGCCCATGTCAACTTTTTCTGATCGAAAACATCACGGACAGATGCTATGCTAACGCCTCCTCCTACAATGAAAGTGAACGGGACGTTGGCTATAGAGTCTGAAAAGCTACCAGAAGTACTTCCGGTTCAAAGTGTTGAGAGAATGATCCTTTCAGATCAGTCGAAGAAGAGATGAAGAAGAACTGCCAATCCTTTATTTTTTTTATTTTTTTTATCATTATCATCACTTATTTTGTTTTTAACTCAGCGGGTGCCCACGAGGTGTCTACACGCCAATCTCTTTGATGTCGCTGGAGGCCCACGACGCGTTGACGTGTTTACTGTATTTACAGTATTAGCTTTAAACCTCACCGTTAGGTTGGGGCTACGCCTGGATGTAGCCCATTAGCCGCTAGTCGCTTCGAGTCGACGCTGAGAGCATCGCGCGGCCGTTTTTCTCCATATACTCGAATGCATTTCCCCATCTTTAACGCCCTTTATCTCTGATGTTTGTTTTATGGCTAAAACTGTGGCGTGGTGCGGCAAAATGTCCAAATGTTGATTGGCTACACGTTACACAATAACATCCTGTCTGCGCTCATGTGACCAAGTGACGTCATGACGCATGCATTGACGCAGCAGGGCCGGATTCGCCACAATGGTGGTGGGCCTGGGCAGCTAGAGGGGATAAATGGGGCAATCCAGGAGCACCCGATGTGTTAATGGCCTTGAATGGTAAATTCCTTCCTGGCTAATTCGCGTACTAAAGAAGTATGGTTTAATCCGGTTTTAATATGGGTGTCTCCATATGGCTGAGAAAGAGTTATTAGAGGGAATCGTTAAGGAATCGGCAATCGTTACGACCCGTAATGGATCCCGTCCCTATAGTCGTGATCCCCCCGAGGTCACGGTGGGACGACGGGGAGAAAAAAAGAAACGCTGCGGTCATTTGTCTCGCCGGTGTGTGACGGCCATTAGCGTGACGGCCATTAGCGTCTGCCTCCCACCTCCATCATACTGATCAATTCATCCACATTGCACAGGTGTTCCGTAATGCGTAATGGAATAGGCTCTGTCACTGACCTGGAGGGTCGTTTTTTGTTCCGTTGGCTGACCGCTGAATTAACTGGCCCTCTCTGCCATGGTCCTCAGGCCACTCTAGCCAATCAATGCCTTTATAGCGGTGCTTTCTCAGTGTCTGGAGACCAAATGGACCCGTAAGGGTCCAGTTTGCACAATGGAGAGTTACTTTAGAGCAGTGGTTCTCAACCTTTTCAGGTCGCGACCCCCCCAAAATAATTATATTTTAACTGAGGAGTTAACTGACGAAATGAAAAGTAATCCACCTGACGGTGACACTCTTCCTGGTTGAAGACTGTTTTTTTTACGAAACAGCGCTTCCAACATCACAGAGGTGATTCAGGTGAATAACACCCAATGAGACTAATGCTCTGTTAATGCGGTCCTCTGACCTGCGCGGCAGTAGTGAGTTGGTGCCGTGATGGCGACAACAAATAGTAAAAAAACTAGAAGAAATGGAGTCTCCATCCGGTGGAATATTTGTCATTTCGCCCTATAAATGTATTTTAATCGTGTGGTGGGGGGCCCAGACTGCGTCCACTAAGTAGAGTAATCTTTCAACTCCCCACTGATACCTTTGGTTTGGTGAGGGGCGAAACAGTTTTTGTTATTTTCGGACCAGACAGGCAGGGTTCTCCGGTTTTGCTGAGGAGGTAAAGGAACATAGCGTTAGGGAGAACTCTATGGACCAGAGCAGGGACATGCTGGGCCCCTGATTCAGCCCGGGAAAAAGAGTTGTAGAGGCCCTCATTGCGCGCTATAGAGAGAGATCTCTCTCTATAGCGCTGCTGCTACTCAAAGATTTGTGACAAAGTGACAAGCCAGTGGGCCAATTACATGAGTTATATTTCGTCGTTGTCGGATAGAAACCTTGTATGTCCAAAACAGTTTGTTACGTATTTATCATTTAAAAAATTATTTAAACTATAGTAAAAACAGCCGATCTACAAGCACACAACGCCTCGCAACCCGAGGCGTTGTGTGCTTGTAAATCTGCTGTTTTCACTACTTTTGTGCGACGGCCTTGTATGATGAAGCAGGCCGGGCTCTACTAAAAATCTACAAATTTGAAACTTGGAGATACAAGGTTTCTGCCCGACAGTGACGATTTACGTTATTGGCCGCCCAGCCCCCAAAATGGAACAAAGGCCGACATTTTATCTATTTATTTTTCCTAATGGCCGGCCTGGACTGGCCGGGAATGAACCGGCTGTTCGGGAGTTGTCCCGCTTTTCCCAATGGCCATGCAGCACGTCCCTGGACCAGAGCTAGTTTTAGGCAGTAGTGCTTTCCAGGCCGGACGTGACCGGACGCCGTGTGGCCAATAAAATTATAACGCGTCGCCATAGATTCGAGTGACGACATGCCATATATAGCCTATCTAATCAAATGGCTATATTTGCATAACAAGTTTACCAGGTTTACCAGTGAGTGGTCTGCAGCGCATCCCCCCTAGATTCACAAGCCCAAGTCCCCTATTCATATGGATACTTTAACACCTGCGTGCCTGTCTGTGCGTCCTCATACATGGCTCCATTATGTGGAATGTAGGCTACTGTTTGAGATTCGTTCAAACTTTGTTTCTAGCAGCGCTGTATTTTCGAATTGAATTAAATGAAACTAGAAAATAAAATCTTGAGTAACAATGCAAATGTAATAGAACTAACTAGAAAACATAGTTTTTGTTTTCCCACCATAAGGTCTGCTGAGATCCGTCTTTCTAAATAGCCTCTGGAGACGCGTGCGCGCGTGTGCATGTGACGTCAATAAATGACCGTCCGCCCTGCAAAGACAATCCCAAAGCACCACTAGTTTTAGGCATAGTTTTACTGAGGTTATACGTTTAGGAATAAGGCTTGTTTTAGGCATAGTTTTACCGAGGTTAAGTTTAGGAATTAAGTTTAGGTTTAGGCATAGTTTTACTGAGGTTACGTTTCCTTCTTGTATTCATATGTGACCAAACAACAGACAGAAACGACACAGTACAAAATGTACAACAACAGACATTTAGACGTGAAAGAGAACTGGTGTTAAAGTTGTTTCCCAAATGCAATATTAATCATTAATCCGGTTGGGTTAGGTTTAGGGTTAAATAAATGAAAAGAGAAAAGACCGAAATATTTAATTACACCGTCAACTTTAAAAAAAAATCGGAGCAACAGCTGTATGCTGACGCCTCTCGTATAGCCACATCATGAGATCATTAACCAGAACACTCACCTAATGCTACGGAGGTCCAAACGAGTTCAACACACTTCCAAACGGTGTACCGTTGTTCCCTATTGAGCTTGGCACATTTCCTGGGGCAAGCTGCCCAGATCACATTATGTCACACGTGTCTTCTTATTTTTTCACTCTCAAAAAGCGCCTGCAATGTAATGCATTTGAAACTACATTGCAGTGCAAATCATGGTGTGATCACTGCTTGCCTCCTGTGAATTGTTGCGACCGTCAGGTCACAGTTACTATCAAAACCTCCACCTGCCATCAGTCCGTCAGTCTGTCACGTCACGTCACTCTTTTGCCCTACTCATATCCCCCTAGCGTGTATCCACACGCTCGGGGACGACCTCCAGGGTCCCCCGGAGCTCCAGGGACCCCCAGGGACCCCCTGGCGCCACCGCCAAAAAGTGCAAAAAATACAAAATGACCATCCCAACGGGGCTGCTCACGGGGAATTCCCGGGGACCACCGACTCCTGGTGCTCCAGAACGGATGCAAAAGTTGTCGCGCCCCCGCCACTACAGCGCACATACAATGCCGTAACTCGGGCTAGGAGCGACCGGGAGAGCCGGGGGCCGGTACCCACGCGTCCACCTCTGCGGCGCGGAGACCGCCGTGCATAGAGCGCCACCTAGCGCCGGACCCCGCCACTGCAGCCCACTAAAATGGCCGTAACTCTAATGGCACTTACAGTCCTCTTTGTGTATACATGTGACCTGACGGTCGCTTATCTCCCGATTAGGGAGTCTTACTGGTTTTATTTGTATTTTTGTTTATTTTCTGTTTGTTTCGTTGCTGAGTCAGACGTGAGTGGGTGAAATGTGCCAATCACAACGGGAAAATACAGTACATTATCTAAGTCATATAGGAGCATGGTTTTCATATTATAATATGAACCAAAAGCAGGTGTATAATAATCCATGTGACTGTTTAAGTCTGAACTGCAACTAGTAGCTAATTCAAAACAGAAGTATATCCTCTCAAAACGGTTGATTACGAAATAAGAGCCTTCCATAATATGATCAGTCAACTGCGGGTGCCTGCCGGTAACAGGTTGACCCACGCATCACTACCGCACGCACACACACACACACACACACACACACACACACACACACACACACACACACACACACACACACACTGAGTTCCTGCCACAGAGTGTGACTGATGGTATTTCATCCCTCTAAAACGTTAGGGAGGGCCTATAGTGGAGGAGAAAGTCATTTTATGTTTGGTTGCTCTCAGGTGTTGCTTGCTGAAAATAGCCGATCTACAAGCTCACAACGCGTCGCAGCGCGCCGCGTTGTGAGCTTGTAGATCGGCTATTTTCAGCACGCAACCAAGTGTAAAATCTGTCAGTACGATGCCATCAAGGCCTGCCAAAATACATTTTAGTTGACTAAATCAACTGTAGATTTAGTCAACTAAAATCTCATGAAATTTAGTCGAAAGACTAAATTTGGAGCAGTGATGGCTGAGTGGTTAGTGTCCATACCTAGGACTTCCGGAGGCCCCAGAGGTCGCAGGTATGATTCCCCACTCCAGCTATCACTGCTCCCCCCCTCGCGCTCCTTGTGGGCTGCACTGGGTTCAGCTGGGTTAAGCTGAGAAAAAGCAGCTGGGTTGGGCTGCGATATCTGAATTTCCCTCGCGGGAGGAGTAGGTAACTATCAAAACTTTTCAGGAGACTAAATTATGACAAAAAAAAAATGTATTCAAAAGACTATGACTAAAACTAAATCAAATGTTGCTGTGAAAAACAACACTGTTATCGTCCCATCCCAAGTAACAGATCCAGGGCAGTGTGTGATCGAGAGGTCGGGTTGAGATTGTTCTCCGCACGGCAATATCAATTCAATTCAAAGGAGCTTTATTCGCATGAGAAAACATACGTTTACTTTGCCAAAGCAAATATCACAAAATAAATACAATAAAAACTGTTGAAAATGGGGAACATATATACAGTTAGAGGGGGTACAGCATTGTGTAAACAGAGCTATGTCGCATTGTGACATTTTATATATATACAGGGTACAAATAGCAGCATTACTTTCCTCAAAATGCATTTTAAAGGTATCAGCTCTGTTTCATACTGTATGTGCAATAGGTCTAGATGTCAATCCATGGTTTGTAGTCCTTAGGGTGGTTGTGTTTCTAGCCTTCTTTTGTCGCAACAGTTCACAGATCTTGCTGCTGTGTTCGCGCATTGTTGTATTTCTCCCAGTAGATATGGGAGTTTTTCATCATTGGTCGAGTTTTCAAATTCACTTCGGGTGTGTGTAATCTGTGGGAAGTGTCCGTCTCTGATGTCTTGGTATAGTGGGCAGGTGGTTAGAAAGTGTAGCTCTGTTTCTACCACCTTTTGTGTGCAGCCTATCTTCCCTTGGGAGTGGGGTCTGTCTGTGTCGGCCTTTCTCTATTGCAAGACTGTGTTCGCTGAGTCTGTACCTAGTCAAGGCTTTCCTAAGTTTTATATAAAATCAAGGCTTTCCTAAGTTTTATATATAATAAAATCATATATCATATAATCATATATAATCATAATATAATATCACACAAACGGATACAAATAGACGATCGGCTTGTAGATCGTAGAAAATGGCTTCCTTAAAATGTATGTTTGTTTGATGTTATTCAAAAGTAAGTGTGTGTGTGTGTGTGTGTGCGCGCGCGCGTGTGTGCGTGCGTGTGTGTGTGTGTGGGGAGTCAATTGGGTATGGCAGGGGTATGCAGCTGGGAAAATAAAAGTTACTTATAAATATGAATCCATGAATGTCTCTTTGTCTATCTGTGCTGGTTATTATGTTGTTAAATTACAGTAAAATAACTACAAATGCAAAATTTAACAAAATGGTCACTTTAACTCTTTCTGTGCCACTTGGGGGCGCCAAAGTCTGTTGAGTGGCCAGGCTTTACTCCATAGGCAAGCGCTGCAACAGACAGGGAGCCACGTTGCAGTCACGTGGGTGCTCACGTTTGTGCATGTGATGAAAAGGACCCGAATGAAAATGGCTTCAGATAGCTATAGGCTGATAGCTCATTTAGAAGATAGATATTCGGCGATTTAAGCCGTAAATAAAACGTTCACACCCCACTAAGCAATTTGGTGGTTAAATCGTGTTCAAATGACGTCTTCGCCCTAACCGGACCTCTAGCTAGATCCGGTCTGTGACGAGTTTAAATTTTAAAGTTTTTTCACCGTCTAGTATAGACTAGACATTGTATCACCGGCATTTAAACGACTACATTTCGCCACTAGAGGCCGCCGAAAGTAGTGAAAATGATGGCACAGCAGGTTTAAAAACACAATTTCTTGGTTTTGAGATCCTGTAACCTTCATGTGGTACCGCAGCTGATCGAATTTATACCGCATTTCATTGCTATTCATATTTGACATAGGTAGCCACCCAGATTCGAACTCACGTACTTCTACATACCAGACCCAAACACTAACCGCTAGACTACGACCACTGTTAAAAGTGAGGAAGTATCTTGCACTATTTGTATGTGATATTGCCTCCCGCTGTTCGTTTTAGGTCGGTGCATTTTGCTTGACAAGGCAAACTAACTTTATATTGATACATATTACAAAACGATTTTATTTAATCATTATCATTGAATGGTGGGGTACGTGGGGATGTGGGGAGAGTCGAACAGCCGTACGTGTATGTGTTTATATTGCTGTCAGAATGAATGTAACTCAGAGAAGTAATAGGCTATGCTGTCAGCACCACGGCATTATTTATTACACTTTTTTATTTATTACAGAATTGTTCAAAGGACTTATTGCCCAGCTTTTTATAGACGGATAAAAGACGTGCAATGACCAGAAAACTGCTCGTGGATGCAAACTACAACTATTAAGGTAGAACCGGGAGATCTAATCATTTCAAGCTATACTGTTAGCATCCGATAATGAACAACCTGATAAAAATGTATTTAAAAAAAAATATGGTCTAACACACGTTTGCCCTAAACCGGTTATATATCGTTCAGATGAAGCGTTCAGATGACGGCTACAACTAAACTAGACTATATAGTGAAATTGGCTCTTAAAATTACTTTATTCCAATATTTGAAACCCAGGTGTGCATATTAAAGCTGTTTTGTAATCAACAAGTATGGAATAATGGATTAAATGTAATCAGCTACAATCGGTCTATAGACAGACTGACGATAGACGGTTCAAATGAGGGCTAAACATAACCATTGGGCTAAATGACGGCTAGTGTTTACTGGGACAGTTCAGAGAAAATGCTCTCCAAAGATGTGACTTTGTATTGGATTCGGCAGCGCGATGCGGCGGCGTTGCCCGATTACGGGCCGATGTAAACAGAGACGCGGCCCCGGCCATGGATGGAAAATTAGACCGGGGCTTCGTTGAGGCCTCCAATTAATTAATTCATTTTATTAAAAAAGCCGGACTACTTCGGGATCGGCACACTGGAATACGTCGCGCCGCCAACAGTATAGATTGAGTTTTTTTGGGGGGGGCTCTAAACTTTATGCTAAACCATTTTCAATGGAATAAATCGTCGGACTATCTAGAATAACTCGTTGGAAAGCGTAGGACGAGCCAGGACCACCCACATCTCTACAAGCAGCTCAGGGTAAGTAAAATAGCAAAAATAAATATTGTTTTGTTTTGAAATAAAGCCGAACTAGTTCGGGATCGGCACAGAATGAGTTAATAAGGTATTATTATAATTATATTCTCCACACTTTTATTCTCCCCATCTTGACAAAATTGTATATTCCCTGGTTCCGCAGGTCAGCTGCACAGGTGCAATTGTTGTTAAATTGTGGCACGTTTTCTAACATGCTAAGTTTAACCTGCCATATCCAGCCCAAGAAACATAGAAACCCGGGGAAAAAACAGACAAAACCTGATTTATTTTCATGACCTGTGGGCGTGCGCATGAGGACTTCCATCTTTGCCATACCCTAGCTTTTGCTGAACTGACGCCACTGTGTGTGTGTGTGTGTGTGTGTGTGTGTGTGTGTGTGTGTGTGTGTGTGTGTGTGTGTGTGTGTGGGGGGGGGGGGGGGGGGGGGGGGGGTGCATGCGTGCGTGCGTGCGTGAGTGTGTGTTTGAGTGTGCGTGTGTTCAGAGCTGACTCGTTCCATTTTTATTGCAGACGAACAACGGATGCTTGTACTCAGCAAATACAACTATACTGTCCTGCAAGTGTGTGTGTGTGGGTGTGGGTGCGTGTGCGTGTGTGTGTGTGTGTGTGTGTGTGTGTGTGTGTGTGTGTGTGTGTGTGTGTGTGTGTGTGTGTGTGCACGACTGCGTGTGAGCCTGTGTATTCTATTTATGTACCCATACTTTATATCTGCACTTTGGTTGTAAGCTAGCATTCATGTAGTGCTGGTGTGTGTATGTGTACGCATGCACGGGGGCAAGCATGTGTATCCCCCAGCAATACCCTTCCTGTTCAAGCACTAGATAGGGGGTGATTTTTTTCTTTTTCTTTTTTTCTCCAGGAAAGGTTAGCTCTCTCTGGAATCATATGAGATATATGAGAGAGAGAGAGAGAGAGAGAGAGAGAGAGAGAGAGAGAGAGAGAGAGAGAGAGAGAGAGAGAGAGAGAGAGACGCAGGCATTCAGGTTTGTCAGCTTGTCAGGTGGGGAGAAAAACTGAGCTTGATTCTTTCTTTCTTTCTTTCTTTCTTTCTTTCTTTCTTTCTTTCTTTCTTTCTAGGCTCAGAATTAGAAGGGGAAAACAAATCAGGTTGTTGTCACGTTTGGGGTCTTCAAGGTTTTCAGGCCAAGGACCCCTTAGTTGAGAAAGAGATGAAGCAGGGACCCCCACAACCTTTTCATAGATTCCATATACACGTAGTTTCATCCAATCATCAGAGTATTTTGGATTCATGTCAATTTGTGTTTTCAGATATTTAACCACTTGAACCGTCGATACTTAATAAACTTGACCTTTCACTCTGTACTTAGTCTGCTCTTTTCCCCCTCAAACCTCTTTGCCGAAAATAGCCGATCTGCGAGGCGTTGTGAGCTTGTAGATCTGCTATGTTTGGTTCTCAGAATATGGACACTAGGGTTCAAGTGGTTAATATAAAAAAGGAGAAAAACACGTTCTATCACTCAAAGATTTGGAGGACCCCCTGTAGTAACTCTCTGAGGACCCCTGTTGAAGACCCATGGACTAGACATTTAGGCGCTAAACGCTTGGGTCCCATTAACTTTACTATACAGGAAATGGATTCGAAATCATGAAAGACCCCTAGTTTTTCCCCTCACATGCTACTTAAAACAGCTTTAACTTTTTGTATTTTTATCCCCATATGGTAAAGTTAATGGGACCCAAATGTTTATCCCCTATAAAATAAATTGCTCAATGTTGACAGCTGGTCAGCAGATGGTTTCACGAATGTATGTATATAGACAATATTTTAGGCCAATGAAAAAGACAATATACCAAATGTCACACCCCACCTCAGGGGCTGCCGGACTAATAGCCAACAAATTAAATATTGTAGTGGTCAGCCATTAGGCGTGACTGGGACTCAGAGGTGTTTTTCTTTTCTTTTTGTTTAAGATACCTCTGCCGCTACTGTACTTGCACAATGTACAGTTGTATGAAACAACATTAATTGTCAGTAGAACCGCCGACCCAACCAATACACCCATAAAAGGGGACAAGGTCTGAGAGATATAGATATCTCCATATATAAGCACAAATCCGTTTTACATCACACTGACATCACATTGACATACATGCACTTAGTCCTACTGATGCCGTCAGTGTTCTCCATATATGGGCATAAAGGGATCAATTCACTCCACCCTATGTATGACCCAGGTGCATATCCCTTGATCTTGTCACATGGAGATGCTGGCTCTAGTTATTAAAAGGCGAGAAAAGAAACCTATATATCGGTACAGTAGGGCTTATAATCTGGTGATTCTGAAATCTTCATATATGGGTGGTTGTTGAGCCGATTTGAGCTGATATCCTGCCCAAATATGGAGACTTCAAAGATACTCGCTTCGCAATTGTGGAAATCAATTGCTCTCTCTATGCAATTCCCACTTGATGTCGTGTGGGAGTCCTGACTGCTCCAGACCATACTTAATAGTCGCTACCTTGCATAATGTCAGCAGACTTGGATTTAAGTCTAAGACATACAGGTCATGGGGTGTATCCAGGTCTAGGATGATACGATCTCCCACCATGCAGCAAATCCCACACATCCGGCACATCCGACACGGGCCTAGTTCTTTCCCCATGGGCTCAACCTTCTTCCAAGAGAATGTCTCTGGATTTAATTTCCAAATATCAATGACGCTCTGATCCATACGATCGTTGTCGCCACCAACTATGTACAGCTCTCCATTGTAAGCAAAGGCTGAATGATCCTCGCGTCCCTCTGGATGCTGTGCATCAGGTATTTCCAGCCAGCAGTTGGTCTCTGTGTCAAACACGTTGATGTTGTGGTAGTGGCCCTTGTCCTCTCTCTCTTGGTCATCCGATCGGCCCCCAAATACAAACATCTTTCTCTCTATCATGGTGGCAGAGTGACACGATGAAGCAGGTGCCAGCGTGCCTCGCGCATGGATTAAAGACCAGGCCATCGTGGTGGTGTCCAGCTTGTAGATATCACTGGACCTGGATCCAGTCTGCGTGCTGCGCCCTCCAAAGATATACATGACCCTCCCCAAGACGCAGGCCGAGTGGCCGAACCTCGGCTCAGGAACCGTCCCAGAAACGCTGGGCTTGGACCATCTGTGGGTGTCCACGTCAAACACATAAAGCACGCTGAAGGCTTTGTCGTCAACATCGCAGTTCCCTCCTCCCCAGATGTAGACAGTATTGTCTATCAGCGCAGCCGTGTGGTACCAGCGCACGGAGGGAACCTCAAGGGAACATTCTCCGGTTGGAGTTGTCACCGGGAGCAACTTCTCCCAGCGCAAAGACACTGTGTTGAAGACATACACATCCATCTGACCCACGTGGGTTTCCACAAAACTTACACAGAACCCTCCAAAGGAGTACACCTTGTGCCCCACTGCCACAGCGGCATGGGTGGATCTCCTTGGTCCTCCTTTCTTATGCACTGTCCAGCGTAACATCTCTTAATTAGCTTAATTCGCTTCAAACCAAAAAAATAATAATAATGAGCCGGAGGGGGCGTCTACCTTTCTATGTCTATGGTTTTGCCGCCATAACCGCCTGTCATGCTGACATCATTGTCTGACATCACAGACTGGCCTGGACATGGAACACCATGTATGGGCATAAAGATCTGCCCAACGGGCACTCCAACATGGAACACCATATATGGGCATAAAGTTCTTCCCTGCAGAAACTCATGACACTTTCGTACATCACTCCGACACCTTACAGTGGTGAGGGACACTGATGATGTCACTCTGTGACATTGTAAGCTTGCAGGGGCCAATATGGGGATAAAAGGGACAGGGACTGACAGAAACTGACAGATCTCCATACATGGGCATAGCAGTCGGATCGGCAGCTATCTGATATTACCAGACCAAAGATAGCAAATTGAGAAAAATGGATATGATAACTAGTTTTTTTTTTCTCCCGGATTGTGATTTCGTCAAAACAAACTTTTTCCAATGGACCAGAACTAAAGAATGGATCGTCGTTTCCAGATGAAAGGAAAGATTGTTGGATGTTACAAACGGCGTGTTTACACATTGTGGTCACATTGTGCGTTCCGTTGGTCTTCATGAGTTAATGTGGTGAAAACAATGAACAACCCTGGCAGAGGCGGATTAACTAATTCATTCCTACTGATGCCACCAGGCATCTCCATATATGGGCCTAAGAAGGACAAGCACTGACAGATACCTAGATCTCCATACAGTCTTACTGAAGCCATCAGGGATCTCCATTTATGGGCATAAGAGTGACAAGCACTGACAGATACAGAGATCTCCATACATGGGCACGTATGCGATTTACGTCACACAGCCTTTAATTAACATAAATGGCCGTTTATGGTCGAATCCTCAATATGGAGACCCAACTTTTGCACACAGATAGCTCAGATTTTTGCCAAAAAATGCTGTCCTATATTACAACATGAAAATAAAGCATGACATCGAACAACAATGCTATCTCATTTCCATCAACAACTGCCCAAATGCATTCATACCCAACGGATGTTTTGAAACGCGTCTTTTTTACTTTTTTTTACGCAGAGGAGAAACATTGCTGCCGCAAAAAGCCTGCGCTTAGATGGAGCCCGGTAAAAAAGAGTGTTTCAGGCCGATCGCCGCGATCTGGAAATAAAGTATGAGTAAACGCTGCGGGTGGATGCGGCGCGGCTTAATGACGTCACAATCGCCCAAAGCAACATGGGAAATGGAGTCCCATCACATCACCGGGTACATTATAGCCAGGTATAATGTAATATAATAGTCCAATGAGGAGTATGTTCCTCAGTGGCACAGAACCGCCAATGAATGAAACTCAGAACACACTCCTCAATGGCATGGAATGTTTAATAGTTGTGCACTGGTGTTGTGCACTGGGTAAATGAAGCTACAACATGGCTGCTTGCCTTCACAGCACAACACAGCGTATGAGAACCTTTGAAGTATCGTCACATTAGCAGGGCTATGGAAGTAAACCTCTGGTCTTAAGTCAGGGGTCTTCAACGTTTTCAGGCCAGGGACCCCTTAGTTGAGAGAGAGATGAAGCGGGGACCCACACAACCTTCTCATAGATTCCATACAGTTTCATTGTTTGACAGCACAGTCATCAGTGTATTTTGGATTCATGTCAATTTGTGTTTTCAGATAGGCTATTTAACCACTTGAACCGTCAATACTTAATAAACTTGACCTTTCAGTCTGTACTCAGTCTGCTCTTTTTCCTCTCTACACCAACGCTCGTTGCCGTAAATAGACGATCTACAAGCTCACAACGCCTCGCAGCTTGTAGATCGGCTATTTTTGGTTAAAGTGCTCAAAATATAGTCACTATAGGGTTCAAGTTGTTAACATAAAAAGGATTGGAAGATTTGGAAGACCCTGTTGAAGACCCCTGGCTTAAGTGGTTAAGAAACTGCATTTCTTTGTGTTAATAGGTTGGAGGTACAGAGGTTTGTTCCGTACAGTGTTTGTGTGTTGGGAATGTGGGCTTTTGCACTGGTGTAATTGAGTTAAACCAGGGCTGCCGGAACATCCCGGGGGGATCCTCATTCTTCAATATAAAGGTGAAAGAAACATAATAGATTAAAACAGATCTCCAAGGTTAACATGATCCCCAACGGATCAGCTCTCTCTCTCTCTCTCTCTCCCTCCCTCTCCCTCTCTCTCTCTCTCTCTCTCTCTCTCTCGCGCTCTTTCACACAGACACACACTGCCCTCAAACCTAGTCTTTTCAGCCTGCGATTGGATGACTCCCATCAATATGCCACACCTGAGAGAGAGAGAGAGAGAGAGAGAGAGAGAGAGAGAGAGAGAGAGAGAGAGAGAGAGAGAGATCAGTATCATGTCAGTATCACGGTCAGTATCATGGTCAGTATCACGGTCAGTATCATGGTCAATATCACGGTCAGTATCATGGTCACTATCACGGTCAATGGGCCCAACCCATTTTTGATAGCTCATTTTATGCAGTGTATTGACACTGTGTGTGTGTGTGTGTGTGTGTGTGTGTGTGTGTGTGTGTGTGTGTGTGTGTGTGTGTGTGTGTGTGTGTGTGTGTGTGTGTTAATGCTGCTGTAAGCAAAAAAGGAAGTTGTTTTAAGAATCGTTTTGTATTAATAATACATTTCATTATTCAAGGCAATACAACAAAATAAGTGCTTAAACTGCACAAAAAGTAAAACAGTTACTTGGAAGGCATGCTTGTCCAGTGTGTGTGTGTGTGTGTGTGTGTGTGTGTGTGTGTGTGTGTGTGTGTGTGTGTGTGTGTGGGGGGGGGGGGGTCCGATCTACAAGCTCACAACCCATCGAGTTGTGAGCTTTAGTCGGGGGCGTTAGGGAGATAAACATGGTCATTTCGTGCTAATCAGTCTAAAAGCTCCAAATTTTGCACATGCTCTAATGAAAAACTGTGAAAAGTGATCACTTTTCACGGTTTTGAGGGCGTTTTCTGGGGCCATTTGTAGCCCAAGGAATGTTTTTTTTTTTTTTTTTCATGAAAAAAACATGCTTGCAATGGATTCAGCATCATTACAACCCCCTAGATTTGGCCGCTGTGGCGCCCCCGAAGGTCGGCGGCTCGGGGCCCAGGCTAAATCATTAGAGCATGCCCTGGGCCACATCTCCCATGAATGTTCTGTATAGGGGGAGGGGGTCTAACCCATAGAGCTGGGAACACATTATTACGCATTATTTTTGTGATACACTCAGTGCCGCGCTGCGAGCTTGTAGCTTTCCATTGATTGTCTCCAGAGTATGTTTTCGCCCCTGTCCGTCCGTCCGTGCGTCCATGTGTCCTCCAGTTTCTTACCAGCTAGTTGCTTCCGATGAGCAGGTTGGTGCCTTGCATGGTTTCCTCCGCCATCGGTGTATGAATGTTTGTGTGAATGGGTGAACAATCTATGTAATGCGCCTTGGATAAAAGTGCTATATAAATGCACCATTTTGCCATTGGCCCGGTCGCTGCCAAACTGAGCACACACACTCCCTGGATGCCAATTCAGAACCTCTGCCCCACTTTGTTCGCATGGGCCTGTTCTAGCGCCACCAGGAGGCCAATTTGTGCAAAACTACCTTTTGGCCAGTACTCCTACAGATTTTGTCCAAAATTCAGGCAAATCGGTAGACAGTATCTCTATAGTCATGTGATTGACATGGATCTGTCTGATTGTCCATATTCCATCCTGATTGGCTGAGATTGGCTTTCAAAGTTTGTAAGATTGGTCAGTTTTGAACAAAAAGCCTCAAATCCCGAACACAACGTGCAATTTTTGTGAAATTGTGCACGGACATTCCCACTAGGCCGAGGAAGAAATGCCACTTCAAACTTTTCAAATCAGCCTCATGGTGGCGCTATAACAGGCCGCCTGCCCTGGTGGAGACCTGTGCTCGGAAGAGCACTGCTTCTATTTTATTTTTTATTTTTTAGTGAAATTTTGTGCACGTCTTTGAATATTTTTTTTAAATAGGCCTACCTATGTTTCTATGTCAGTGGTGCTCAAACCTTTTCATGTGAAGGACCTCCAAAATTTGGCCACAGACCTCCATCTCAAAATATTGTGTGAACAACCCTAACCCAGGATTCCCTCGCCACTGATATTTATTATTGAAAGTTATTTTTTAATTATTAAGAAACGTTTTCCTTTTCTGGAATGTTATTTTACAGAGTTCAATAAAGGTTTGAAGAGGAATTTTCTGCAATAAGCGACTCACTCCACAACTGCGAAAGCGACTCACTCCACAACGACACATCGAAACAAAAACACAAACTAACCAATGTCACCTGGACATTAAAGGAGTAGTTCACCCCCAAAATGACTTTTTTTCTATTGATTACTCAGGCCATGGAGAGTAGAGTTCAATAATATTTTTTGATTTTTGTCACATTCCTAAGACAAAAATGTGATAACAGTAAATTTACCCCCATTGATTCCGGATGGTGACCCGTTTCGAAACGGGTCACCATCCGGAATCAATGGGGGTAAATTTACTCGAATCAAATTTTTGTCTTAGGAATGTGACAAAAACCAAAAAATATTATTGAACTCTACTCTCCATGGCCTGAGTAATCAATAGAAAAAAAGTCATTTTGGGGGTGAACTACTCCTTTAAGTGCAATCGACTATCTATTCTCAACAAGGCAACCGGGACCGGATGAACCCATCTGTCCAAAAGGGACGTTTCCCGCGGGGCACACTCTCAACTAGAAGCAGTGCTCTTCCGAGCACAGGTCTCCACCAGGCCGTGCGTCCTGGTGGTGCTACTGTATAATATAGGCCAATGTAAAAAGGGTGGCATATGTTCTTCACCTTAGATCTTTCATGGCAATCGGACGCTGCATGCATAATTTCAAGCATTGTGTTCCAAAAATGTGTTTTGCTAAAGTCTACCTGCTGGTGGCGCTATAACAGGACAATGTTAAAAAGGTAGCATTTGTTCCTTGACCTAGTGGGAATATGTGTGGCAAATGTCACGGTAATCGCAAGCTGCGTTGATGATTTGAGGCATTTTGTTCAAAAACGGAGCAATCCTGCAAACTTTGGAAGCTAATATTAGCCAATCAGGATGGAATATGAAATATTAGACGGATCGGAGTTGATCACATGACTATAGAGATACTGTGTACCGATTTGCATGATTTTTGGATAAAATCTCAAGGAGTAATATCCAAAAATGTGTTTTACATAAGTCGGCCCAAAGGTGGCGCTATAAAAGGCTGATGTGAAAAATGCAGGGCAAAGGTTTATCCTTAGCCTCTAGGGAGTGCGCTTACAAAGTTTGAAACTGATCGGTGGAGTTATAGGTAAAACCACAAATCGGGCTGTTATAGCGCCACCATGAGGCTGATTAAAAAAAAATTAAGTGGCATTTCTTCCTCGGCCTAGTGGGAACGTGTGTGCGCGATTTCATGATGATTGCACTTTGCGTTTGTGATTTGAGGCATTTTGTTCAAAACGGCTCAATCCCACAAACTTTGGAAGCCAATCTTAGCCAATCAGGATGGAATATGCAAAATCGGACAGATCCGTGTCAATCACATGACTGTCGAGATATTGCCTACCGATTTGTAGGATTTTTGGCCAAAATCTGTAAGAGTAGTGCACCAAAATGTGTTTTGCGAACATCGGCCACTAGGTGGCGCTAGAAAAGGCCCATTTGAAAAAATTAGGGCAGAGGTTCTAGATTGGCATCCAGGGAGTGTGTGTGCTCACTTTGGCAGCGTCCGGGCCAACGGCGACTGAGATTAGGCGCTCACAAACTGCGAGGACGCACGGACGGACGGACGCACGGACGGACACACGGACGGAGGGGAAAACATACTCTCCCTCAGCCTTCGGCTGGTGGAGACAATTATTACGGAAAATGGCAAGAACTTTGTCTTGCAGTGCTTTCCGTGGAGGACATCGAAGACATCTATCTGTTTGCGCTTATGATCACCTGCTTTCTAATAACGGGCCTCAGTATTGCGCTGGTGTACCGGAAAATCTGTATGTTGGCCGCTATACAAGGAGACCCAAGAATTCTGATGATGCTGCTTGATCTTGGAAAGAACATGACTGTCCTGACTGAAAGCACTGCTGAACTGAAACATAACCTGGAGAACAGCATGGAGGCCCAAAGGAACTGAAACGTAACCTGGAGAACAGCATGGAGGCTAGGTATGTTAATCGACGCATTATTTACGAATCGACGCGCCGCGGCCGGAAATCGGCGCGTCGATCGACTTTTTTCACTTTTTTCACTTTTTTTTCGCTAAGCAGCTGAGAGGAGACTCAGGAGAGCACAACACAACGGGGCATTACTTTAATCAACACAACTTATGCAGCTGCACCCATCAGAACTTGCATCAAAGCCCTAATAATACTTATAATTGCTCTTCCTTGCGTTAGCACAGAGTCTGTTCTCTAGAGACTAGAAGCGGAGTGACAATATAAAGTCCATGGAACGTAGTGGTAGCGCTCTGTATCAATGTGGAGGAGCTTTGGTCTGCCTCGATCTCTCCCTCCCCGACCACATCCAAGGGTGTCGCATTAACGACGATGTATTTTGTGTTGTTTTATTGTCAATCTTGACAAAATCACTGCACACGAGGCGACGCTGCCATTAACAAGCAAGCTTTCGTGTCAAGCATGCATGCACACAGGCACGTAAACAAAACACATCCAGTCAGCGCGGTGACTCGAGCGCGCACTGCTATGACGTGTGCACACGAACAGACCAGCAGTGTTTCTCAACATGTAGGCCGCGGACCTGACTAGCGCCGTATGCATGCGAATCTGCGATGCATGCATGCACAACACAGACGTTCATTCGTCCCCGACACAGAGACACACACACCGGTCCGCTCACATTTGGAAAACATTAACGCTTATAACGTTTTTGAAGCGATTAAAAGATTTTTTGGGGAAAAACTTTAGAAAAAAATCATCTCATACGTTTTTGAGTCGCGGTGAGCATGAGTCGATTTTCGAGTCGATTTTCGATTTTTTTTTCACATCCCTAATGAAGGCCCAAAAGGAACTGAAACGTAACCTGGAGAACAGCATGGAGGCCCAAAAGGAACTGAAACGTAACCAGGGGAACAGTGTGGAGGCCCAAAAGGAGGCTGGCACAGAGGTGATGAGCTATCTGGGGGTCCTCAAAGAGGCAATCACTGATCTAAAACGCAACATGGACAGCAGCATGGGCAAGGAGGGAAAAATGGAAATTATTCTGGAGAGACTGGTCTTAATTCATGAATAAGTAGGATAGGCATTCACAAGCTTTCAGCTTCAGCCTATTCCTTTTGATCACCTGTAACAATGATTATATGAATGTATGACCTGTATGAAAATATGTGATGATCAAATAAACTAAACTAAACTAAACTAAACTAAACTAATACTATTATAATTTCGGGGCCTTTAATGGAGGCAGAGAATATTAAATGATATTAAAGAGAATATTAAAACTCATTCTCTGACAGGGCGGCCGGGGCATGCAGAGAATGTTAGAGAGGCAGGGGCTGAGATTTCTAAAATGGCCTTTTGGTGAAAATATCGAAAATAGCAGACCTCCAAGCTCACAACGGGTCGCATTTTGTGAGCTTGGAGGTCAGCTAATTTCTGTGTGCGATACCACACTGAACTAAGCACGATCAAGTCAATGCTGGAGGTGTGGCATAACGGCATGGATTTCTACACAGAGAGGGCAATTCTTTCACAGTGTTTAAAAGTGTTACAACTGGTCAGTCAAATGAGATATAGGCATAAAAGTGATATTACACTGATTGTATATCTGTTCTTGAACTAAATGTTCATCCCCCAATATCATGAAGGCTAATTTGACCTTTGGCTGACACAAATAATCACCCTTTGTAGGGCAGTATAGGCCTACAGTATATGCCCATAAACATAGCCAGACCGTTTTTGGAGACAATATAGGTCTACGTCCGCATATGGGCATATGGCACGGGCGTCTGACAAAATAGAACCAACCAATTTGACATTGGATCATCTTTCCGAAGCGCAGTGAACACAAGGTGATGCATTGAGAGCTTTTGTTTTCGATGACTGATCAGCTATAAAAGGGACTTTGTGCAATTTAAATTGCTTGAGTTCTGGGACTGGGTAGAAACTGATTCCAAATGTGCAGAAGTATTGGAGACATAAAAAAAGAAAGTGGTGCTGTTTGACAGCCCCAGTCTCTGTGCATGTGTGTGTACATTGCCACAATGGCTATTTTTGAGCGGTGCAAACCGCTCCTATGGACCGCTTTTTTACCAAAATTATGATGTCACTAATGATGATGACATGAGTTAGCTAGACCAATGAAACACTTCGATTCTGTTGATTTGTCCATGATTTCATAGGCACAGAGGCACCCGATTGGTTCACCCTGATTTAGAACGCGTTTAGGCTGCAGAAAATACGTCATAAAAAAATATGTCATAGGCACAGAGGCACCCGATTGGTTCACCCTTTAGGTCGGAGAAAATAAACATGGTGTCCAATCAAATGCTTACTTGATTATGAATTGACCAAACTGAACAGACCAATGAATTTGAATTTCAAAATTGTATTAAATTAATATCACCAATAAGCGGAGAAAACAACCACACTTTTAGACAGACTGTGGATAATTTCACAGGTTATGAATGATAGGCAACTAATGCAAGTTTAAAATACAAATAAACAGCTTTTGAAAAATAATATTATGTCACTAATGATGATGACATGAGTTAGCTAGACCAATGAAACACTTCGATTCTGTTGCTTTGTCCATGATGTCATAGTCACAGAGGCACCCGATTGGTTCACCCTGATTTAGAACGCGTTTAGGCCGGAGAAAATGCGTCATAAAAAACGATGTCATAGACACGGAGGCACCCGATTGGTTCACCCTTTAGGCCATTGAATTTGAATTTCAAAATTGTATTAGATGAATATCCCTGATAAGCGATAAAATAACCACATTTTTAGACAGACTGTGGATAATTTCACAGGTTATAAATGACAGGCAGCTAATACAAGTTTAAAATACAAATGAACAGACTTTGAAAACTAAAATATTCATCTTCTGGCCTCTTCTCGCCTCTCTGAAGATCGACTCTCTGTAGCTCTACTTATTTTGGAAAAGATAAGTATCCACACGCTTCCCCTCTGCTCCAAGGCTCCACCATGGTCACCTTGCCCTTTGGTTTCCTCTCCCAGTAACTACCACAGATATAAAGAGCTAGATGCCTCGTTCGCCTCTACAGTTACAGGACTTCCTGGAAAAACTAAGGGAACGCTGTCAGTCAAGGTACTATATACCATCTATTGTGATGTAGGCATGACATCATGTATATGATTGAATAGAATTGGTTTATATTGATGATGTATATTGTGAATGTTAACCTAGTCCTAGTGATTGTGAATGCTAACTTGTTGATGCTGATAAATGCTGACTTGGTGATTGTGAATACTAAACTGCTAGTGTTGAAATTGGCTAATTTATTGTTAGAACAGCTAGCTATTGATTGATCATGGCCACACACACACACACACACACACACACACACACACACACACACACACACACACACACACAAACCATATTTATATGTAATGTGTGTAATAATAACAAATATTATTTAATATCTTCAATTTAAAAGGGAAAAGCATTTATGATTGCCAGACCCATGAAATGGGTAGGCCTACATAAGCAAATGTCGGTCTGTCCCTTTTCTATATAAAGGGTATATATGATGATGACATGATGATGACATGCCTACAAAAGGCATGATGTCATAAATGATGATGACAGACAGGGGGTCTGGCACAACCAGGTTGACCTGGTCTAGTTATTTAAAGAAAAGGCTTGAAAATCGAAGTCCACAATATATCATACTCCCTAAATATTTTTGCACCGCTCACTTCGCACAGGTGTGATTCTTTTATTCTTTATTCTGTTGTTTCCCCACGCTCTGCGGTCGCCTCTCGCCCTTAACACATCGGATGCCCACAAGGGGCACCAGAGCCCCAGCTAAGTGCCCAAAGTCACTCCATAGACTTCCATAGAAGAAGACAAGGCCCCTTTGCGTCAATGCATGCGCGATGACGTCACTTGGTCACATGAGCGCAGACAGGATGTTATTGTGTAACATACAGTAAGGGCTAGTGTTGATTATAGCTGTTCATTGCCGATCAAAATTTGGACATTATGCCACACGCGGCCACAGTTTTAGCCATAAAACAAACATCGGAGATAAAGGGCTTTAAAGATGAGGAAATGCATTGGAGTAGGCTATACGGACCAAAACGGCCGCGCGAAGCTCCCAGCGTCGACTCGAAGCGACTAGCGGCTAATGGGCTACATCCATGCGTAGCCCCAACCTAACGGTGAGGTTTAAACATAATACTGTAAATACAGTAAACACGTCAACGCGTCGTGGGCCTCCAGCGACATCAAAGAAATTGTCGCGTAGACACCTCGTGGGCACCCGCTGTGTTAAGGTGTCTTAATTGTTCTCCCCTTTCCTTCTTTGGGTGGGAGGACAGCAAGTCGACACGCAGAATAAAAGCCTGGATTAATTTACCACAGATCGTCTTTCATCTGAGATGCAGGAGGAGGAGGAGGAGGAAGATTATGGCGTTGTGCTAGTAGAGAGTTTTTTTTTCTTTCTCCAGAACCTGCAATCCTCCTCTGAAATGAAGCAAATAATGACAGACTCCAAGAGTGCATAATAAGAGCGAGCTGCGGAGAGACGGGATGTTTGGATGCTCACATTGCCCGTGTTTACACGCAGTTTGTCACCAACTTTACAAGCCAGGGAGGAGGGAGGAGGCGGGCAGACAGAGAGGCAGGCAGGCAGACAGACAGGCAGGCAGGCAGGCAGGCAGGCAGGCGGCGAGCGGGCGGCAGGTAGGCAGGCGGACGGACAGAGAGGCATGCAGGCAGGCAGGCGGGCAGGCAGGCAGGTGGGTAGACAGACAGAGAGGCAGGCAGGCAGACAGGCAGGCAGGCAGGCAGAAAGGCAGGCAGGCAGGAAACTGACGGCGGGAAAACTGTAACGTTACATGCCGCCAAATTAGTACAAAAATTGCATTGTCGGGGAGGTTCAGCTCTGTAGGGTTTATAATACAGAGCCACCTCCCGGACGATATCGCAGAGACAATTTGTTTATTTTTGGACCACAATGCTTAATGCTTGTATATGAGGCGATTTTAAGATGACCCGATGCTGTTCTCCATAGAGAAAAACTTCCACGACACAGAGTGACTTCACGACTTGTGTACTCATAGGATCCGGGCAAAGCTCGACCCCCTTGTCAAAAAGAAACTGTCATATTCCATTCCATGTTCGCCTCGAAGGAACGGACTTGGAAAGGTCAACCGTGTATTGGAGATTATTATTATTTTTGACATATTCACTGCAACCTTCTCCACTGCGCCAGTTAAACAGAAATAAATGTTATTTTATCCGGGGGCTACGCATAATAAAATAAATAAACACATACATGCATTCAAACTAAAACGAAACAAAACACCCTGTATATGCAACGTATCCATTTCTACCCCACTGGGCCCAAGTCTTGTCCATATTGTCTCGTTATGTCCACACACGACGGTGTGTGTAGAAAGAACCTGTTTCTCATTAGCACGTTGAGAAATGCCACGAAGCAGCTTTAGCTGCTGTTACTGTCGGAGCCCGGGGCCAAGAGTTCTAGCAGCAAGCAGCAGCAGCAGCCAGGGGTGTCACACCAAATCCTGGGCCCTGGGTACAAGGATTCACTGCGGGGCCCCCCATGAATGTTCTTCATAGGGGGAGGGGGTTTAACCCATTTAGACTGGGAACGCATTATTACGCATTATTTTATGCTTTAACTATTGGAAAATAGCAGATATATACACGCTCACAGTGCGGCACAGAGTGTCTGCTATTTTTGAAAACGTCAAAAGGCTATGCTACACACACACGTAGACGTTTTTGAATATTTCAAAAAACCCTTTTTTTTTTTTTTTTTTATGTCAGTGGTGCTCAAACCTTTTCACGTGAAGGATCCCCAAAATGATATATATTTGGTCAGGGACCCCCATCTCAAAATATTTAGTTCCAGGGACCCCCCAGAAGCGAAACGTTAGGGTTAAAAAAATGCATATTCAAAGTTTTGCAAAAAAATTGCAGAGCTACAAGATCTCCCTATTTTTCTATAGCTAAATTATCCACCTTGGGCCCTAGTAACTCAGTCCCACTACCCCCCCCCCCCCCCTCCCCCCTGTGACGCCCCTGGCAGCAACAGCATCAACGCAAGGCTTTCACAACTCAATTTGAAAAGATGACTCGGATAAACTGTGTGAAATGGATCTGTTCGCTCGCTGCGCTGCCTCTTGTCTGAAAGCCTGCCCTCTAAAGAAGAAGGGAATTGGTTCACAGAAGCTGTACACAATGCCCCTTGTACCCCGAGGTAATCCACTATACCAGAGCTACACACAGGGGCGTCACAAGGGGGGGAGGAGTGGGACTGAGTTACTCGGGCCCAAGGTTGGAGGAGCCTTAACTATTTTA
Organism: Nannobrachium achirus; assembly: GCF_963921795.1. Taxonomy (NCBI): domain Eukaryota; kingdom Metazoa; phylum Chordata; class Actinopteri; order Myctophiformes; family Myctophidae; genus Nannobrachium; species Nannobrachium achirus. The sequence goes on along the minus strand of NC_137824.1, from coordinate 11,455,479 downwards.
TACAGATCTACAAGCTCACAGCGAGCTTGTAGATCTGCTATTTTTGAAAAGTCGTGAAGATGTGTGCACATCTTTGATTATATTTTAAGCTAACATTTGTAGCTCAAATTTTGCTTCTGGGGGTGTCCCTGGAACGAAATATTTGGCCGGAATGAGGATCAGCATCTCTAAGTCTGAGGCCATGGTTCTCAGCAGGGAACCGATGGATTGTGCAGTCCAAGTAGGGAACTAGACATTACCCCAGGTGAAGGAGTTTAAGTATCTCGGGGTCTTGTTCACAAGTGAGAGAAAGGGGAAGACGGAGAAGGAGATCAGCCGGAGAATCGGAGCAGCAGGAGCGGTTTTGCAGTCGCTGAATCGCACTGTTGAGAAGAAAAAAGAGTTGAGCCGTAAGGCAAAGCTCTCTGTCTTTCGAGCAATCTTCGTTCCCACTCTCACCTATGGTCATGAAGTGTGGGTCATGACCGAAAGTATAAGGTCTCGGGTACAAGCGGCCGAAATGAGTTTTCTCAGAAGGGTGGCTGGTATCTCCCTTAGAGATAGGGTGAGAAGTTCAATCACCTGAGAGAGACTTGGAGTAGAACCGCTGCTCCTTCACTTGGAAAGGAGTCAGCTTAGGTGGTTCGGGCATCTAGTACGGATGCCCCCCGAGCGCCTTCCTAGGAAGGTCCTCGATGCACGTCCCACTGGGAGGAGACCCCGTGGCAGACCAAAGACCAGATGGAGAGATTATATCTCCAGACTGGCCTGGGAACGCCTCGGTATACTCCCAGTGGAGGAAGTTGCGCAGGATAAGGAAATCTGGAGGTCTCAGTTGGAGCTGTTACCCCCGCGACCCGATTCCGGATAAGCGGTTGAAGATGGATGGATGGATGGATGGGTCCGTGGCCAAATACACATCATTTTGGGGTTCCTTCACATGAAAAAGTTTGAGCACCACTGACTTAAAGTTATACCATGTAACTTTTTTTATAAAACAAATCTTAAAATGGTCCTAACTGTTAAATCGCTAAAGTTTTAGAACCCCCACTCCGTTATTTTCAGCTTCAAAAGCCTTCTCTTTATATGTTTTCTATGAGCCGTGAGGGGGGGAGAATTTCGCGGCAAAATGACGTCATCATACTACCGGCCAATCACAGCGAGGGTTATACACTGCCGGCCAATCACAGCGCATCTTGGAGTGGGGTCGCTAGGGCGGCCATATTTGTAGTCTCCCGTGTGTCTCTATACTCGGGTGCACGGTGAAGGAGTGTATCTCCAGAATGGCTGAACGCACAGGAACCAGGGACCCCTCAAAAGATAGATCTCGGCGAGGTGGAGGCAGACGCGGGGGTGTGAGAACCGAAAAACGGCCGAAAGACGCGGACGCGACCGAGGTTTGCTATAGAGCTACTGACCACAAGTTGAGCAACTTACACAGTATAGCTTTAAAATAACACACAACACTGATTTGAAATATTCAAATATTTCACGATTTTTTAACAAAAGCAGATCTACAAGCGAGCTTGTAGATCTGCTATTTTTCAATAGTTATACATAATAATGCGTTCCTGGTCAAATGGGTTAACCCTTTGAACCCTAGCATCCCTATTTGAGTGGAACATTAGCCAAAAATGGCAGATCTACAAGCTTACTGCGAGGCGTTGTAAGATTGTAGATCGGCTATTCTTGTCAAAGAGGTTTGTGGAGTGAAAAGAAGAGCAGGCTAAAGTATTTGACGGTTCAAGTGGTTAAATGTCTTAAAATACACATTACTCCAACACGGTGACAGTGCTGTCAAACAAGTCTAAGCTGTCTAAGAAATCTATGAACACAACACAATTGTATATGCAATATGTAGTGGGGGTCCCTGCTTCATCTCTCTCTCAGCTAAGGGGTCCTTGGCCTGAAAACGTTGAAGACCCCTGACCTAAGGAAAGATCTATTGTTCAATAGCTGAAGTATAAAATAATTAAGGCCCCTCCACCTTGGACCCTAGTAACTCAGGATACCAATGTGATCCAATCAGGAAGGAGAACTCAGTCAGGATACTGATTAAACGAGTGAAATTGAAAGTGATGACACCAAGACATGAGCAGACACCATTGGAACTGGAACACTATACAAATGAAGCTGAAGCTTCACCCAATCAGGATTGGCTGAAGGTCTGTCACGCACTTGAAAAAATAAATAAAATCACACAGAGTCTAGATTGTACAGGCTATGCTACACACACACGTTTTGCTATGGCAAAACGCTGAGGAAAAAGGCTACAGACATACGACATATGACATGACATCACTAGTCAAACATGATGCTACGTACACACATTTTGCTATGACAAAACGCTGAGGAAAAAGGCTACAGACACACGCACAGCCACTCTATGGAGCGGTTTACGTGCTACACACACACGTTTTGCTATGGCAAAACGCTGAGGAAAAAGGCTACAGACACACGCACAGCCACTTAGGAGCGGTTTGCACCGCTCAAAAAAGAATAAAATGATTTTCTCTTTATTAACTCATACCCTGCCAAACCCGAGGAACCCGAGAATTTCGCGATGTCCCTCCCTGCCACGCCCGAGGAACCCGAGAATTTCCGCCATTTTGAAAAAAAAAAAAAAAAATTCAAAAATTTTTTTTTTCAAAAATTTTTTTTTTCAAAAAATGTTTTGGGACCCCAAAAACGTTAGTAGGCATGATAGCGATCGCGAAATTGCTTGTTTAACCCCCATACAACCCCCATACAACTCAGGTAGCAGACCTCCAAGCTCACAACAGTGTAAAACATAATGGCTGCTATCTCATGAATGCCTGAACGGATTTCCATTCGGATTTTTTTGTTTGAAAGCTGTGAGCAATGTGGACACACGTGGTGCATTATCTAGGCATGGGTGTGCATGATCCGTGCACTATGAATTACATGGAAGTCTATGGAGACGAATGGCAGTTAAAGAGTACGAAGGTATTGTTAAATGGCAGCATATGAGTTAAAGAGACAGGGAGACCCCTGTGACTCTGAACAAACACTCTATAGCACATATGTCAAACTCAAGGCCTGGGGGCCAAATCAGGCCCGTAAATGAATTATCTTTGGCCCGTGGGATGATATTTAACTACTATATGCTGGTATAGCCTATTGCACACACATACACCATCATAATACTACAAGTCCCACAATGCATAGCAAGTGCAGGAGTGTTCAAGCCAGGTGGGAGGCAGAGTACATGGATGTTAGCCTGGGATCGCTTCCAATTTCGGGCTTTTGATCCGGTCGGGAGCGGATGACGTCCTACGTCATTTTGTATTCAAAACGGACTACAATTTGGCCGGAACTACCGACCGGAATCAGTTTTAACCTGGTTTTGCGCATGCGCTAACTTGAATAAAACTGATTCCGGTCGGTAGTTCCGGCCAAAGTGTAGTCCGTTTTGAATACAAAATGACGTAAGATATCATCCGGTCTAGACCGGATCAGACGACCTGTTTAGTAAACGAATACCAGGCTTTCTCTCAGGAAAGCCTGGTGAGGCGAGGTTACATGGATGTATTGTAAAGGCCAAACCTGTGTGTCTTCTGAGGGACGTTGATTTACCTTCTCATTTTACTATTATGAAAGCAGTGATTGGTGAGGATCAAACTCAGCTTTAATAATACACTTTCCATTTTTAATGCATGCAGTTTCATGTTGGCATTTATCTTGCTATTAACTCATTCTGTGCTATCCCGAACATGTTCGGGATATGTTCAATCCAAAACAATTTTTTTTAATTAATTGACTTACCTTGAGCTGCTTGTAGAGCCGTGGGTGGTCCTGGCTCGTTCTACGCTAGCCAGCTAGCCATTTTACATGGTCCGACGATATATTCCATTAAAAATGGTTTAAAATACATTTTTGAGACCCCCAATGTTCACCGAATGTTCAGCGCCGCTTCCGGAACATAGTCCAGTGTGCCTATCCCGAACATGTTCGGGATTTTTAATGAAATGAATAAAATGATCCGAGGCCTTCTGAAGCCTCATCCTAAATTTAAAATCCAGTGTTCCAAATCCGGGGGCCGCCAAGCCGGCCGTTAGCCGCGAACGGCGCCGCGAATCGCCGCCGAATCCAATGAAAAACCACATCTTTGAAGGGCCATATCTCTGGATTGTGTTTGTAGGGATAGGCGCCGAGGTTTATTTACGGCGAAATCGCCGAAAAATGATCTTTAAAATGACAACATGGGAATAGCTATTCTGTTAGCATTATCATCCGGGACCTTTCCATGACGTGCACGAATGTGAGCACGCGCGTCACTGCAACGTGAGTCCCCGGATGCTAATGCGCTCGCCTATGAGAGAAAGCTTGGCATTCTTTGGCGCCATCTAGGGGCTGGCACTGGTAGGGTTAAGGGACATATTTTATTTTTGCTGTTTGCCTGTTGAAAACGTTTTCACTCGTAAATTGCCGACAGCCATATAAGAAAATATAGCAACAGATTTTACTTTATTAATTTAATAATGAATATTAGTGCAATAATATAGGCTGTGCTAGGTCCAGGTTCAATATGTACAATCATTTCAATCAGTTTAAAATAAATATCGACTTCTACCATTTTGTTTATTTTGGCCCACCCTGTATTTGAGTTTGACATCCCTGTTCTGTAGCAAGAATCAGAATAAAAGTGCTTTTACCGTAACCAAAACATATCACTTAATCAAAATGATTGTGACGCTATATTAACTAGTAATTAGCATAATTTACGTGGGCACCCCTAAACACCTCTCTCTCTCTCTCTCTCTCTCTCTCTCTCTCTCTACTTCCCCTCCTTCCCACAGTCCCTTTGATATGGAAATTAAATGAGTCCATGCACTCACTGTCAACATAACATAACCGCCCAGGCCAACAATCCCCAGCCGTTATCGTTCCCCCGTCGTCATGCACTTAAGAGTACCCACTCTCTCTCTCTTCTCATTTTCATATAAGAGCCTCAAAGTGTGAAATAAATCCCAGTCTTGTGTCTGAAGCGAGTGGCTCTGTTCTTATAATGCTGTTCCTCTCCAATTGGTTGAGTTCTGCCGCCTGCCTCTCTCTGGGTGTCTCAGTGTCTCTCTGGGTGTCTCAGACTCAGTCACGCCCAAGTTAAGTGAAACGGAATGGAAGTGAAACGTGGCTAATGAACAGGTCTGGAGACAGCTAGCCCTGGACCTGACAGCTGCCAGGGCGTGTACGCACTGCTCGCTCTTATCTTCATCACCAATCCAACCTCGAAAAGGAAAGAAGTGATCAGAAAAAAGTAGGCCTACTACCTTTTTGGGCGCTGCTCCTGGAAGGAGCTACTGTAAGCGCCAACATGTGGCTTTGTCCGGGGCTCTGGAGCGTGCTACATCTGGCCCTACATCTGGCCCACATCTGGCCCTATATCTGGGCCTACATCTGGCCCTACATCTGGCCTACATCTGACCTACATCTGGCCCTACATCTGGCCCTACATCTGGCCCTACATCTGACCTACATCTGGCCCTACATCTGGCCCTACATCTGACCTACATCTGGCCCTACATCTGGCCTACATCTGGCCCTACATCTGACCCTACATCTGGCCCTACATCTGGCCCTACATCTGGCCCTACATCTGGCCCCACATCTGGCCCTACATCTGGGCCTACATCTGGCCTACATCTGGCCCTACATATGACCTGCATCTGGCCCTACATCTGGCCCTACATCTGGCCTACATCTGGCCCTACATCTGGCCTTACATCTGGCCCTACATCTGACCTACATCTGACCCTACATCTGGCCCTACATCTGGCCATACATCTGACCTACATCTGGCCCTACATCTGGCCCTACATCTGGCCTACATCTGGCCTACACCTGGCCCTACATCTGGCCCTAGTGATTGTTGCGAGGAACACGTTGAGATAACAGCCATTTTGGTTAGAACTTACTGAAAATAACTTTGTACTCCAAATAAGTGTCCAAATAAATTCCAAATATTATCGAATTATTTTGCAGCACCCCAGGGTGCCCAGGCACCCCAGGGTGCCCCGTCACCCACTTTGAAAACCCCTGCCTAAGACAATAATTTCAGGAGACTCTTTGTGTCTTCATGGCTTAGGAATGCGAAGGGAAAAACAATTAATAATAATAAATGATCCATGATTCCAATGCCCCAGCTTACTGTACCACTTTGTCCTCTGTCTCTTTCTGGTCAATATAAATAGTAGACACCGGTGTATCTTTCTTGTCATGTAGACACCAGTGTCTTTTGGTGAGATTCTGAAATCTTAACTCCCCCGAGTCCAAATCTTTAAACCAATCTGGTTACTTTGGTTGGTGCAGGGCTGAGCATGGATCAGATTGTAAATACCATCAATTACCTATTTCACTGCAGATTAGGTTATCAACTATATTCAACAAATTCTTTCAATGGACTAAAATCTTTTTTTATTTGATGGCCTTCCTGCCCTGGCATTTGGCCTTTGTGCAAAAAAAAATGGACAACACCAAAGGCCAAGTGGTCACGCCCCTAAAATGATGAAATTCCAGGCCTGGATGGCCTGGAATTTCGATGATAATTGGGGGAGGGGTGGCGGGTGGGGTGGGGTGGGGGTTGAGCTTGGTTTCTCTGGTGAAATGTGAGGCGATGAAAAGCGTTTGACCTTCTGGGCGGCGCTCACTGCGCGGAGGTAATGAAATTCTAAAATAAAGCCGAGCCATCGGGGAACGGAAACCGTCCTTAATTTCCCAGAACAGTTGAACAAGATCTTAACTTTAACCTTCCCCTTCTGTTCCACTTTATTACCGAACTGCTTTACCGCTGACTGCATGCCGTCCACCGCTTGTTAACCATCTTTCAACAACAACAAAAGGCAAAGGCTCTATAAATAATACCCCCCCCCCCCCCCCCGTCGGCTATACGTTATATACGTGCTCCGTTTCTTTTGATTTGATTTGTTTGTATTAATTATTGTTGAAACACACGTCACACTGCAGCCATGATTGTCACAATCACTGCACAATCGTCTAATGCAGGGGTTTTCAAAGTGGGTGATGGGGCACCCTGGGGTGCCGCGACAGCCGTCCAGGGGTGCCGCGAGATAACCTGATAATATTTGGAATTTAAAACTAGTGAAAACAGCCGATCTATAAGAAACCAACACCGCGTGTCTCTAGTACATTTTATAGATGATAAATACAAAACGCTTTTGGACGTACAAGGTTTCCACCTGACAACGACGATATGCTATAAATATAAGGTGCTGGGAGTGAAAATTATAATGTAGGGGTGCCTCGGATTGAAGAAATATTCATGGGGTGCCCTGAGACAAAAAACTTTTTTTTTTTTCATAATCGTTTACATATTGAAAGATTTTCACACGTCCAAATATAAAAGGGCAGAAATAGCAGATCTACAAGCTTACAACTTCAAGATGCATTTTCAGCATGTAGATCATACATGGGCAACTGGCGGCCCCCACCTTCATTGTAACAACATTTCAGCTGTTACAATTCTAAACACCCACTTTAATTACTTCAGTCTTAAGTCTGACATCATTTTGTAGGCGGAGCAGAACTTCTGGTGCCAAGAGGCACCAGCGCCCGTGAATCTTTTTACTGTAAGCAAAATTTTCTTCTCTTTCTTGTTGACAGGAAAGTGGTAGAATTATACTTTAGTCGTTATTTTTGCCCCTGATTCAGCCCGGGAAAAAGAGTTGCAGAGGCCCTCATTGCGCACTATAGAGAGAGATTTCTCTATAGCGCTGCTGCTACTCAAAGATTTGCCATTTCAGATCATGACTATAGTGTCAAGCCAGTGGGCCAATTACTGTAAATGAGTAATATTTCGTCATTGTCGGGTGGAAACCTTGTATGTCCAAAACCGGTGCGAGGCGTTGTGTGCTTGTAGATCTGCTGTTTTCACTACTTTTGTGCGACAGCCTTGTATGATGAAGCAGGGCTTTGCTTTTGCGAAAAAAATTACAAATTTGAAACTTGGACATACGAGGTTTTCTGCCCGACAGTGAAGATTTTTTAAGATGTCAAAATGACCTGAGATCAGAGAGATGCTTTTCTCTGTTTGTGTGTTGGCTCCCTCGTTTAGCTGATTGAGAAAATGTGTGTCCATTCTAGTGGATGGACACTTTTTTTTATTCATTCAGCTCTATCTCTGGAACCATTTGTCTGATTGACAAAATTATTGTTGCCACTGAATCACAACAACTGTGTCTGTTTCTGTGGGGGAAAAAATCTAAAAAAATCATTTATTTTCATTGCATAGTTAAGAAAAACATACAAAATCCTGGCACAGCTACCTTGGGGCCATTTTGGCCCTGGCATGGAAAGTGTTAAAGGACGACTTTGCCACTTTTCAACCCATCTTCATATAATAGGTCCTTTTTTAGCACTTTTTTTTCTTAAGTCTCCAAGGAGAGCTGTGGGAAGTTCTGAAACCCATCATCTTGTGACATCATCGTTTGACAGATCTTTTTAAACAATATTTACGAAAGAAATTATCATAATATTATCAAATTAAATTATCAAAATTATCTCGAAAACAATGGCTTCCACTTCCACATTTCAACTTGTCAGGAATAGAAAGCTTGCATTTTCCATTAGCTTATATTTCCCTTCGATGGATTTCTGACCTGCCCACAGCCCTCCTCTGAGACTCAGACCAAATAGAAAAAATAAAAATAAAAATGCTATTTTATCATGAACATTAGTGAGGACCAATTATATGAAGATATAGGTTGAAGAGTGGTGAAATCGTCCTTTAAATAAAAATACAAATTTTCAGGATTCAAATTTAAAAATAGCTAAAAAAAAATATTCAGGACTCCAATTAAAAAATAGCAGATCTACAAGCTCAACATGTGTCGCACTGTGACGTGTTTTGAGCTTTGGCGGATGTTTGTCAATCAGCCGTCGTCGCCAGTGTTGGGAAAGTTTCGTTTTTTGTGCCAACCCAAAAATAACCAAATCATTCGCAGCGTGGTGCGGTGAGGCGAGGCGCGGTGAGGCGAGGCGCGGTGCGACGCGGCGATGCGCGGCTATCTAGGAAGCAAAGAAAGACACCACAGTTTTATTTGATCAAAAACATGTCTCCATATTGCTTGGGAAGTCCACTTCCATGACAAATGACTGTATTATCTCCCTGTAAATATTTAAATGTCCGCTATTGTAGATTATTACCCGGCCTGTTTGGATTCTTGATTCTGATTGGTCGAGCGCTGAAATCAGAGGTCTGCTATCACCCGATAACAGACCGCTCCGCTCTATAACAGACCGCTGCCTAATCAAAGACTCAGAGCACCTGCTGCAGTCAAGTTGCACTGCGTGAACCTTGTGCTGTAGCCAACTTGGTGAATGACGACAGATAACTTCCCTTCGGACTGATAACTCCCCTCGGCTGCGCCTCGGGGAGTTATCAGTCCGTCGGTCAGTTATCTGTCGTCATTCACCGCGGAGCCATTCATTATCCCTTACATAGCCGATGTACAAGCTCACATCTGTGCCCACCCACATTGTGCCAGGCCTAGCCAGTTGGTGAATCCTGGCTACGCCGCTGACATGAACTAGTTCAAATTCAAGTTCAAAACGTATAAAAGGAACTGGTTAATTGCATACAGTAGTTCATAATTCCACATTTTGAACTAAAGTTCATGGTTCCCCATCCACTTTCTTTTTTTTTTCCTTTTTTCAACCATATTTTTTTTATACTTTTGGCTATTCAAATGTATTTATTTGTTAGACGCTGCTGCAAGCTATTATTCGTCAGAAAGCAAACGTTCTTCTTTTGAATCATGTTGGGGGTGTTGAGCTTGTGTTCTGCCCATTTGTCAATTTGTTCAAAGAAATTGGTTGAAAAGAACAACTGTTTATTGTTTACAATGATTTGTAATCCAGGCTCAGATGTTTTGCCACCCCATGTGGTCATGTGATCCAAGATGGCCGTGGTGTGAATAAGGGGTGCTGGGGTTCCAAAGTGGTTCTAAGGGTGCTTTTCGACGGGCAAAGAACCGTTTCGGGTTCTTTCTCCCGCCTATGGGATGAACCAGAGCTTTTCCACCGAGAACCGGAGTTGGTTCTGAACCGTAAAAGATGGTTCGGAACGGGAACCACAAAATCCTTGGTTCCTCTGGTTCAATCTGGTTCAATCTGGTTCAATCTGGTGGAAACGCATGCCGGTTCGCTACCATAACAAAAAACACACAGTTAAGCCCTTTGCACACAGGCGCGTTTATCCGCGCAGATAAAACAGACAATTTCATTTTTTTTGGCAAGTAGAAATTAATGTGGGTCTTGCAGTGTTAAATCTGTCTCATAGGCCTGTTGTCTGTCTGTCTGTCTGTCTGTCTGTCTGTCTGTCTGTCTGTCTGTCTGTCTGTCTGTCTGTCTGTATGTCTGTATGTCTGTCTCTCCCTGTTGCTCTTTTTCCATTCACTATTTCTCTGTCATTCTTTTACCAAATAAGGACATGTTCTCTCTCTCTCTCTCTCTCTCTCTCTCTCTCTCTCTCTCATTATCGCCTCGGTAACGGTCCCCATGGTGATGTGTGAAACCAGGACATCCTTGGGAAGAGGTGAGAGAGAGAGAGAGAGAGAGAGAGAGAGAGAGAGAGAGGGAGATGGAGAAGGAAAAGGAGCATCAGTCCACATCTGTCCACCTGTGTGTGTGAGTGTGAGTGTGTGCGTGTGTGTGCGTGTGTGTGTGTTTGTAGTGTGTACTGGGGTGACAGAATGGGAGCAGATGGCAGATTCCTGGGGTCTTGGATGCATAGCACGCACGCACGCAAGCACGCACGCACGCACGCACGCACGCACGCACGCACACACACACACACACACACACACACACACACACACACACACACACACACACACACACACACACACACACACACACACACACACACACACACACACACACACACACACACACACTCTAACAACTTGATAAAATAAAATATAACATTATCATTAAAATCCAATATCAAGGTCAGAATAAAATAAAATAAAAATCTATTAGCTCTGCGGTGTGTGTGTGTGTGTGTGTGTGTGTGTGTGTGTGTGTGTGTGTGTGTGTGTGTGTGTGTGTGTGTGTGTTTGTGCGTGTGTGTGTGCGTGCATGTGTGTGCATGTGTGTGTGGTCCAACATGTCAGCAGCTGCATGGCTGCAACAAAGAAGGTCTCAGCAAGAACAGTCACCAACGTCATCTAGGCTCCAAAATAACATTAGCGTCTATGAGCACTTTCGTCACTTCCGCCACCCAAAAGTGTCATGGCGGCGTCCCTTGGTGTGCCAACTTCCGGGTGTTGACTGTTCCTGCCTAACATTCCTTGGGCTGCAACAGGAAAGTCCCCCGCCTCCACTCTATGACAGGCATCAAACAGGTAGTTGTCTTTGATACTTTCATTGATAAGAGAGATCACTAAAGAGCACTTGGCACTTTTTATGACCAAAATATACTATCATAAGTTTGCAGGTACGTTTGACGCGTCGGTTATTGTTTTTTATTACCCGGCTTGGTTGAATGCTTGATTCTGATTGGTCGAGTGCTGAAATCAGTGGTGAATTATAGGCGTATAATGACCGCTCCGCTCTATAATTCACCGCTGCTCATCAACCGCTCAGAGCACCTGTTGCATTCAGGCTGCACTGTGTGAATTTAGTGCCGTATCCAACATGTCAGCCACGTAAACAAACACACAGCGACATTTACAACTAAACGTTGCTCTTTAAAAACATTTGACGTAGTAACAGAAAATGGATTCTATTTGATCAGCACTTCCTTGTTTTCCAAGGCGACGTGTTGCGCTGGGGGGGACGCACTTTCAGCCGTCCGTAAACAAGGAAATACTTTGTTTTGTTTTTAGTTTTGAGTGAAGTTATTCATTTTATTTATTAGCCGGGAAGAGAAACACTCCAATTCCCGAAATGCAACAGGAGATCACGTGACCAATATAGTATGTGCTGCAACAGTACCTATACAGTACCTACCTACCTACCGACCCACCCACGCACCGGGGTGGATGGATGGATATTAGGGGTGTAACGATACATTTTAACAATAATAGGATACGCATCATGATACATGTTTGACAATATGTGTCCCAGCGCGGCTGACGGCTAGTCATTGAATTTTTTTTCATTTTCATTTTTTTTGAAAGCTGGGGATCATAGCTACAAAATGATATATTGGTTGTGGAGATTGACCCAACAGTTTCAAAGATATGGCTTATAGAATGATGCCATGCTGAAATACTACTTTTGAGATATTCAAGTTCTAAATAAATGTCTAACCTGCAAATGACCTGACGATCTCTCACATTAATTAAAAAAAGTCTTATTTACATGCAGAGTTAATTAGCATTTTAGAAAAAAATTTGTCATACAAGTCATATTAGCAGTAGTGAAAAACCCTGCCTTCCGAAATGACTGCCCCTCAGTCACGCTGAGTCACATATGTGTCCCAGCACCCCCAGCAGCTAGTCATCTCGGGGACTGTCATTATTCCCTGTAGCCAAAATGATTTTTTTTTTTTTTTTTGCTCTTTTTTTTTTTATGCCACAACAGCATCTCATAATATCTAGGCTACATTTCACTTAAACGCCAGAGCTTAACTCTGCATGTAAATAAGACTTTTTTTAATTAATGTGAGAGATCGGTACATAATTCTGTTAGTCCTCCCAGTTTATATTAGCTAAAATGCTAACTAGCCAGCCTTTGTTAGCCGTTTGTAGCCAAATGCGGTAATATCGGGACTCCATTACTTAGCGAAGCAACCCACAGTATTTATCCCATTAATTTAATGCCACGTGTGTTCCAAATGAACAATTATTAACCACGTAATGTATGATTTTGTGTATTATTATTTATTATTCTTCCGCCGTTCTTGACTTCCGCTGTTTCTTCTTCTACGCTGGTGAAATGATCCTGGAGCGGCCTGGAGACGTCTGTGACGTATGCTCCGGTGCGGAAGCTTCCTTTGTCACTGAGTTAGCTTAGCATTGAATAGATCAGTGTCGTCCTAAACTATCTAATTCTAACGTTCAGGGTGTTTGTTTTTTTGGACAATAAATTGACAGCCAAGAAAACATGGATGGAATGCAATCGTTCACTCGCCGTCGGAAAGTTGACTTTAGAGTAGACTATTCTGGTTGACTGGCTATGAGTGGCTAACGGCTAACGCTAGCTAGCGTTAGCTAGCGCTAGCTGCAGCGCTAGCTGCAGGCTATAAACAAATAAAACGTGACCCAACTCTATTGTTGCTCTCTTCTACAAGCTCACAACGCGAGGCGGTTAAGCCTGTAGATTGTGTTTTATTATCAGGTCAAATAATCCTTCTGGCTGAAGTTACACAAACACTGATTATGCTACATTTAGCACAGTTAGCCCTGTTGCACACGTAATAGGTTCACTTCAACCTCGTGTTGAGCAGTTAATCCTATTTGCTACGTACGTCTACAAAAACCTTCATATTTCAAAGATAACGTGCTTACTGAAGTCTCACAGATGTCACAGTATGGTACGCTCAAGCAGAATTACCCGTATCTTTCGTATTGTTTAATAAACTGCATTTTAATCCGATCAGATGCCATTTTCTGTTGTTTTTCAGCCATGCGACCCCATCGGTTGCGAGGTGTACTGCACTTAGATACATTAATACCTTTTTAAGGAAACGACGACCGATCGGATTAAAATGCTCCTCATTAAATAATACGATCATTACGGGACATTCTGCTGGAGCGTACCCTATGGTGACATCTGTGAGCCTTCACTAAGCAATTTATCTTTGTAATCTGACCGTTTGTGTAGACGTATGTAGCAAATTGGTTAAACTGCTTCACGGTTGGCGCACTGTAGCGTCTTTACATTTAGCCCAATAATGCTTGAGATGCTGTTGTGGCATTATCTTTTTAGAGAGCAATAACTAAAGTTTAAAACATACATAAACCACTTTAGCCCTATGTTATACCAAGGCTATTTGAAAATAGACGATCTACAAGCTCACAACGCATTGCGGTGCGACGCGTTGTGAGCTTGTAGATCTGCTATTTTCAAACATTTTGTACTTTTACTTTTGGTACTTTAAGTACATTTGGATACCAATACTTTTGTACTTTTACTCAAGTCCATTTTTTATTCTGGACTTTTACTTGTAACAGAGTGATTCTACATTGCAGAATTGATACTTTACTTTATTATAAAATGTTGGTACTTTTTCCACCACTGTGTAAACGTTTGTGTTCTCATGCCAATAAAGCTTCTTTGAATTGAAGATTGAATTGAAGATTGCTCCCCATGTGGCGGAGTCAGGTCATTGCAGGTTAGAAATTTATTTAAAACTTGAATATCTCAAAAGTACTATTTCAGCATGGCATCATTCTATAAGCCATATCTTCAAAACTGTTGGGTCAATCTCCACAACCAATATATCATTTTGTAGCTATGATCCCCAGCTTTCAAATGAAATGAAAAAATGAAAATGAAAAAAAATGCAATGACTGGCTCCTGGGGAGATTGGGACACATATGATACGTGGACGATATTTGTTCATTCATGGCGATACGATACGATTCGATTCGATATAGTAACTGTTTAGCAAAGAAATGAAATCTGTGAGATACGTGTCAATAGTGCATGTGCACTTTTAAGGATTCGATACAGATTATCTGCATTGTAAAACGATGGCGATACGATACAAAGCCAAACGGTACGACATATGCTTTAGCATATCGATACAGTAAGCAAATTACAATCGATTTTTCTATTCAGTTTAGGGCTGTCACAATTATTACATAATCGTCTAATCGTGATTTTTTTGAAATAATCGTAATTATTTTTCATAATCGTCATAATCGTTTCCATGTTGAAAAATGTTCATATATTTAAAAAAAAATCTAAAATAGTGGAAATAGCAGATCTACAAGCTCACAACTTGTCCTTTTTTAAGTATAAAGTTATCAAATATGTCAGTAATTTCTTTGCATATTTAGGTTATGTGTCATATCTACCATGTGCAACTTCAAAGCCTAAAAGCCAAACAGAAATGTAATTGTCAACGACAAAAACACAATTAAATCGTTAATCGCAATTATTTGAGTGACAAATAATCGTCATGTAAAATGTCATATCGTGACAGCCCTAATGCAGTTACTATATCCTTACACCCCTAATGGATATCCACCCCATCCATCCATCCATCCATCCATCCATCCATCCTAGTGCTCCTCTCTCTCTCTCTCTCTCTCTCTCTCTCTCTCTCTCTCTCTCTCTCTCTCCTCTCTCTCTCTCTCTCTCTCTCTCTCTCTCTCTCTCTTTCCCCCCTTCATCATGTTCCCTGTCACTCTTTCTACCAAAGGAGGACATTCTCTGTCTGTTTCGTGTTTCGCACTCTCTCGCTCGCTTTCATTCTCAAAAGATCTCTCTCTCTCTCTCTCTCTCTCTCTCTCTCTCTCTCTCTCTCTCTCTCTCTCTCATTATCGCCTCGGTAACGGTCCCCATGGTGACGCTGAAATCAGGACATCCTTGGGAAGAGGTGAGAGAGAGAGAGAGAGAGAGAGAGAGAGAAGAAGAGCAGCAGAAGAAGGTAAAAAGGTAGTATTTGTTTACAAGAAACTCCGAACGGAGGAGGAGGCAGCGTGTAGATCAGGGGTCTTCAACGTTTTCAGGCCAAGGACCCCTTAGCTGAGAGAGAGATGAAGCAGGGACCCCCACAACCTGTTCATCGATTCCATATAGTTTCATTGTTTGACAGCACAATCATCAGTGTATTTTGGATTCATGTCAACTTGTGTTTTCAGTAGTGCTGTGCGA
Source organism: Nannobrachium achirus (assembly GCF_963921795.1). Taxonomy (NCBI): domain Eukaryota; kingdom Metazoa; phylum Chordata; class Actinopteri; order Myctophiformes; family Myctophidae; genus Nannobrachium; species Nannobrachium achirus. Next base: position 11,439,690 of record NC_137824.1, on the reverse strand, counting down.
GTTAACTAAATTAATCGCAATTAACTCACCGTTATGTAAATCGCGATTAATTATTTTCATCGCAATTAATCGCATATTTATATATTATAGCCATTTGGCATTTTATTATTTGGGGAGGTCTCCAGATGATTAGCTTAATGTGCAATATTGTTTTCTCACTCAACAGTGAACAAACCAACATACATAGGTATCTGCACATTTATAAAGTGGCAATTTAATTATTTATAATTAATAATTAGAGATTAATAATATATCTAATTGTCTCACAAGTAATTAACTAAAATGGTCAAACATTGGCTACTATATTGGCTATTTTGGCTACAAGGTCCATCCCTGTTGATATCAAATATAATTAAAGCATAAAGGTGGACAACAGTAATTAGATTAAAGGCCGGATGACAGCCAAAGAAGTTTAACATTATGATACAGTAGGTCACGTGGTCTTTCTCCAAACAGTCTGAAAAGGAGGCGGGCCGTATCAGTTAGTAGTGAATGTATACTTCGTCCGTCGTGCGGTGCCGCGCACAACGTGATGCGCTGTTGTTAGCTTGTAGCAGCGCAGCACCGCAAGGCTATTTTCGATAGCTATTGTGTGTGTACACACACACACACACACACACACACACACGCGCGCGCGAACGCACACACACACACACACACACACAAAGGCTACACACACAGAGTGTATGAGCCACGGACCTCAGTCCTCCAGTGTGCTCCGGCTGCTAAAAGGGCTCAGAGCTGCCGAGGAGCAGATCGCTGGACCCTCATTCTAAGCTCTGCTCCGGTGTCCCGGTCAGGTGCTCCAGTCAGGTTTAGGGGAAGAGACAGCAGGGTATGGCCGACAAAACCGTCTCATGGACGGGGAGAAGCGTGTTGGACCCTCGTAACTAATCTCTGACACCTTTTTTGAAGAAGACTTGTATTTTTTTACCGGTCTAACCACTGATTTTATAGCGAATGCTGTATAATTTTTACCCCTAGAACTGATAGTTTTAAAGTTGGTTTAGAAAGTCGGAAACACACCTCGGACAGCTTTTGTTGGAGCAGTTTCAAAAGATAATGATATGGATACTCGACTCCGCGAGTCTCCGCCCCTCCCCCCATATTAGCCTAATCAAATTAATTTATTGTAGTTACTGTACAGAAAGTACTACTTTCAGTACAGTAACTACAATAAATTAATTTGATTGGGTAATTTAACATGGGGGTACATGACATCATAAAAAAATTTGGCTAATTTGATAGCCTTAATTTGCTGTTTTGGCCATGTCACCCGACCTTCAAGTAAATTTAGCAGATCTTTATACCCATCAGCTGCAGTCTGTTTAATGCAATACCATTATGATTTATTTGGGTTTTTAATTACTTTCCCATAAAGCCAGCATATTTTTCCACTCCCAAGTTAATAGGGCCACGAAAGACTTGAAAGATATCCCTCTAAGTTACATTGTGAACTGATAAAAGCTGATGACTTATTTGTGATTAATCGCGCGATTAACTTGCTAAATCATGCGATTAATCGCGATTAAAATAGTTCATCGTTGAACAGAACTAGTTTTCAGATATTTAACCACTTGAACCGTCTATACTTAACTCATACCTCGCGATCCCCGTAGAGACCGTAGATTTCCCGCTGTACCGCGCTGCCATGCCCGTAGAGCCCGCAAAGTTTAATTAGCTTTAATCATTATGAAAGGATTAAAAGTATTAGCGCAGATTTTTGCTGATTCTGGCTCTTTAGGCCCGCCCCCCTAACTGTATCCGGTCATTTCCGGTCTAGACCGGATCCAGCTTTCCGTATCCAGTCTGAGCCTGGGCCATAGTCCCGCCTCCATTGGTTTACTGTGTAACAGAAGTGGAAGCTACTGGGTGATGGAACGCTCGTTTTTCAATTGGATTTTTGCGTTTGGAAACTTTGATCCAGTCTCTACACGCCTGGATTATGATCCCCGCACATATCGTGCGTTTTGTGCGCGAACGTGTCCACGTGTTACCATAGCGCACAGTTGGCTTTTTTCAATGCTTTTTCATGTAAACACTGGCTGATAAGCAGAGATACAGCGTGGCAACGGATATGTCTTTTTCAATGGGGTTTTTTGTATTCGAAAGCTTGTCACCGAGTCTACACGTCTACTAGATGAGTCGCGCACAGATTGTGCACGATGCGTGCGCGTGCCCACGTTAAAAGGTAAGGACAATTTGGCAGCTGCTTACTACAGCTATATGTTTAAAATGGCAGAGAAAAAGTTAATAATCTTGACCTTTCACTCTGTACTTGGCATGCTCTTTTTTCCCCTCTACACCAAAGCTCTTTGGTGTAGAGGGTTCAAGAATCTGAATCCATTACAAGCATTTGTTTTGCACAAAAAACATTTCTTGGGCTAAAAACAGCCCAAGGTCTTGTTGCAACCGTAGGTCACAGTTAACGATGAAAACCATCACATCTTGACAGTAACGACTGTCAGAGGCCGGGTAACGTATGTATGCCCATATGGAGATCCCTGAGCATGTAGATCTGCTATTTTCACAATAGATTTTAATTTTTTTAATTTTTTCAACTTTGACTTTCAGCTTTCTCGGGTGGGAGTAGACTTGTGTAATGACTTTTTCGTTAATGCCCTGGCCCAGTGCCCACTGTTGTTATCAGCTGGAGTTTACGGAGTAGCAATTAGCCAATGAGGAACCAGCAGCATTTTCGTCGTGACGTCACCTTTATACATCTTCCTCATTGGCTAAAAGCAGCTTTTTTTCCCCCTGCTTCCTCAATGGCTAAATGATTAATTAGCAGGGAAGTAACAAGCGTTCATTACATTATGAACTCTGCATTGTGCAACCACTGTTGAGACAGTAGTGTAAATGTTTGTTCATTAGGGAGAGGAGAGGAGAGGGGAGGGGAGGGAAAGGCAGGCACACACACACACACGCGCGTGTGTGTGTGTGTGTGTGTACGTGCGTGCGTGCATGCGTGCGTGCGTGCATGCGTGCGTGCGTGCGTGCGCGTGTCGGCGTGCATGTGTGCATGTGTGTCGGCGTGCATGTGTGCATGTGTGTCGGCGTGCATGTGTGCATGTGTGTGCGTGCGCACGGTGCGTGCTGGCTCCACTCCCAGTTGTGGTGGGAGGAGGTCTTTTCCTCTGGGTGTCAACCAGCGTGGAAAAGGCTCTACATCCTCTGGGTGTCAACCAGCGTGGAAAAGGCTGTACATCCGTGAAGGAAAGCAACAGCAAAACCCATCCAGGTAAAAAAAAAAAAAAAAAAAAAGGCACCGAAGTAAAACAAAAAGACTCAAATGAATGGATATAATTTACCAAGCGACACACGGCCAGGGCACCTCGCTGAGAGGTGAGCATGATACCACACCCACACAGCAAACATCTATACACATGCACACGCGCAAGCAAAACACACACACACACACACACACACACACACACACACACACACACACACACACACACACACACACACACACACACACACACACACACACACACACACACACAGGTTTATCCCATCATGACCTGGACTTATTGTATACTTTATATGGAAAAATAGCAGATATACAATCTGCAAATCTTTTTTTTTTTTTTTTTTTTTGCGAACAACTCAACATATTTCCAACATATTTTGAGATGGGGGTCCGCGGCCAAATGTAGTTTGAGAACCACCGATTTAGAAGAAGGATTTAGAAGACATTTTTGGAAATGGTCAAAATATTCCAAGACAAAGACTATTCAAAGAATTTTCAAGATTTTTCAAAAACAGCAGATCTACAGCTGTGCCGTTTCAACTTGTTTTGTATTTATTGCTATTTGAAACAAGTCGGAGTCTTGATTTAAACATGCCCAATCTACGAATGCCTTCTAAATCAGTTTTCGTCCCAAGGACCCCCAAAATTGATATGCATTTGGATAAAATCGAATATTTGTATTGCAAAACGATTCAGGCTTTATTAAGTTCTAAGCCAATTTGAATAAGTACAGTTTAGCGTTATGTAGTGCGAGAGATGCCAGCGAGCAGGGACGTGCTGGGCCCCTGATTCAGCCCGGGAAAAAGAGTTGCAGAGGCCGTCATTGCGCACTATAGAGAGAGATTTCTCTATAGCGCTGCTGCTACTCAAAGATTTGCCATTTCAGATCATGACAAGTGACAAGCCAGTGGGCCAATTACTGTAAATGAGTTATATTTCGTCATTGTCGGGTGGAAACCTTGTATGTCCAAAACCATTTTAAAAATGATTTAAACTTTTGTGCGACAGCCTTGTATGATGAAGCAGGGCTTTGCTTTTGCGGAAAGATTTACACATTTGAAACTTGGAGATACAAGGTTTTCTGCCCGACAGTGACGATTTACTGTGTTGGCCGCCCAGCCCCCAAAATGGAACGAAGGCCGACATTTTATTTTTATTTATTTTTCCTAATGGCCAGCCTGGACCGTCCGGGAATGAACCGGCCGTTCGGGAGTTGTCAAGCTTTTCCCAATGGCCAGCACGTCCCTGCCAGCGAGCCAGTGGACTTTTTCCAAGCAGCCACTGCAGAGCAGCCTGAGTAATACAGTCATAAGGCGCTCCGCTCTCGGCCCCTTTAGCCTCAGAGAACAATGGACAATTAATGCCTTGGCCCGCGGCGCTGCCAACAATGACCTAGAAGTGGGTGCCGTGGCACCCTGGGGTGCCGTGACGCAAGTCCAAAGGGTGCTGCAGAACACTTATATTTGGAATTCACCCACTGTCACTTCGGTTTAACCACTTAGACCATACATGGGCAACTGGCGGCCCACACCTTCACTTAATGCTGCCCTCAGGTTAATATCGGAATACTGAATATATTATTGATTTCAGCTGTTACAATTCCAAACATGACCTGCTTTAATTCTGTCTATATTAGTAGCTTAATGACCACTAGTATAGTGGTATTAAAATGTATTTTTTGTGTCCAATGTATTTGTATTTAGGTTCATAAAGTTAACATGAGTATATAAATACATGCGTTTGAAATTAAATCAAAATGTTACATTTCAGGATTCCAATTAAGAAATAACAAAAAAATATTCAGGACTTCATGACTTAGACCCTGTATGCTCGCAGTGAAACAGACTCCAGTCGCACTTTCCTGGGTGCAGGCCTTTGGTGTTTTGAGGGCACAAAGGCCAAATGCCAGGGCAGGAAGGCCATCAAATAGAACAAGATTTTAGTCCATTGAAAGAATTATGTTGAATTTAAGGGTTAGGGATGATAACCTAATCTGCAGTGAAATAGATACATTATTGCGACCGTAGGTCGCATTTACTACCAAAACCTCCACGGGCTGTCTGTGAGTCAGTCAGTCAGTGAGTCAGTGAGTCAGTGAGTCTGTCACACTTTTGCCCTGCTCATATCTCCACAACCGTTGCCCCCATCCATGCCAAATTTTGCACACACACTCCTTGACTGCCAAACTACAACCTCCAAGGACCCCCGGAGCCCCAGGGACCCCCAGGTCCCTGGGGGACCCCCAGATGTAAAAAATGACCAAATGTGCTCACACGTCACACTTTTTCCCTGCTTATATCTCCGCACCCGTTGACCCGATCCATGCCAGATTTTACACACACACTCCTTGCCTGCCAAACTACAACCTCTAAGGACCCCCGGGGACCCCCAGATGTAAAAAATGACCAAATGTGCAAAAATGACCAAATGACCACCCCAACGGGGCTGCTCACGGGGAATTCCCGGGGACCACCGACTCCTGCTGCTCCAGAACGGATGCAAAAGTGGTGGAGGACCCCCTGCCACTGCAGCGCACATAAAATGCCATAACTCGGGCTAGGAGCGTCCGGGAGAGCCGGGGCCGGTACCTATTCGTCCGCCAAGGCAACGCGGAGACCCCACCCCTCATTTCTCACATGGCCCTATTCTAGCGCCACCTTCAGGCCGATTTTTAAAACACATTTTTGGACACTGCTCCTACAGTTTTTGCCCTAAAATCACGAATATCACTACACAGCATGTCTACACTCATGTCATCAACATGGATCAGGAAGATTTGGGAAAAACACATTTTTGCCCTATTTGTGGAGATAAGCCACCTACGGTCGCTTATCTCCCGATTAGGGAGTCTTACTGGTGGTATTTACAATCTGATCCATGCTCAGCCCTGCACCAATCAAAGTCACTGGATTGGTTTAAAGAGTAGTGGGGTTGAGATTTCAGAATCTCAACAAAAGACACTGGTGTCTACATGACAAGAAAGAGACAGCGGTGTCTAATGTCTACATATTGACAAGAAAGAGACGGAGGAGAAAGTGGGACAGTCAGCTGGGGCATTAAGGCCACTGTGGTGTTAGGTAACGGTTATGCCAATGGTTTGAGGGGCACAAGGCCAAACTGAGGGGCAACGGCGGCCATGGCCTCCATGAAATTCCTGCCCTGCCTGGGTGCGTTATTTTTCAACCTACACCAGGGGCGTCCAAACCTTTTTCAAAGGAGGCCACATTATTAAAACACCCAAGGGGCGACACTATCTCCCGACATGATGCACTTTCTGTCTGACCATAACAAAATCACATAATGCATCACATTGAAATGATTTCATTTAACTATATCTGATGTCAATGGTCTTTTGTCAGGTGTGCACTCTGAACAAAACTACAAATTACTCGGTCTTATTTCACATTTCGCGAATGTAACCAGACGTGCAAGGTAAAACAATACAATACCATTGCCTTTCTTTGACCGCTTCAGAATTTGACAAGTTCTGACAACCAGTGTTGGGACTAACGCGTTACAAAGTAACTAATTACTGTAACGCCGTTCTTTTTTTCAGGAACAACGCATTATATTTTAAATTGAGTAACTCAGTTACTGTTACTACACGGTGCGTTCAGGGGCATAGTTCTGCCGATTTGAAATGACTCCAATAGGGAAGTAAAACTTCCTATGATTGGCCGCTAGTTGCGCTGTTTTCCCCCCCGGCCGATCGCAAAAAGAATAACATTTTCATGAATACTGTATGGTTCCTATCACTAGTTAAAAATTGCCTTTCAATCACCATCATATTCGTTTTGTCGAAATGTGGTCCAATTTATTTTAAAATAAATGATAAAGTTGCGGGGGGGCATGGCCAACTAAACTGATACCAGCTGGCTGTGTTCTTCTTCGTGTGCTGTATTTCGGGAGGCTCCGACCACATTCTCCCATGTATCCCTGCGGTTGCACGTGACCGTTGGCAGCCAATAGTATCTCTGATGCCTTTACAATTCTATGATGGCGACACACATTCAAGGGTAGAAATGGCCCTTTGCGCTGCATAGAAACTATGGGTGCGTTCCTCCGTTCTTTTGCGTTATTTTATGCATCTAGAGCTGAGCTGAATCTTCCTCTCTGTCACTCACAAGCAGACAGAGGGGAGGGGAGACACATACACGAATGCCAGACAGAGCCGCGGTGAGACACGCTGTGGTGTGCACTGGGAATGTTTGTGCATGTTTGAATGTTTGTGCATGTCTCTCCCCTTCTCCGCAGCCTCCACTGGCTCCCGGTTGCGGCACGCACTGAATACAAAACACTGATGCTGACCTTCAAAGCAGCCAAAGGTATGGCTCCTCCATACCTCCAGAAGCTGATCAACCCCTACACCCCCACCCGGTCACTTAGATCAGCCAACACAGGGACGCTGACAGAACCCTCGCTAAAAACTCCAGGGGAAAAATCCACTCGTCCGAGACAGTTTGCCCTCCTGGCCCCCAAGTTGTGGAATAAACTCCCTGTCGCACTTAGAACAACGGACTCACTCGCTAGCTTTCGCCGTGGACTGAAGACTCACCTTTTCAGACTCCACCTAAACCCTTAGCACTACAGAAGAAATCAATGAATACATGAAGCTAGTTAGCATTTGTTTTTGTTTTTTAGGTTTTTTAGAACTTTGATTATATTGTGTTTTTTCTAGATAGATATCCTTTTGCATTTGTTATATTGTTGATGATGTACTGACATATTATCTTGTTTATTATTGTGATATTATCTGCTTATTGTAAGTCGCTTTGGATTAAAAGCGTCTGCTAAATGCCTAAACTGTAAACTGTAAACTGTAAACTGTGCTTTACCAACAGACTAGTGCAGACATACAGTGTAGACTACAAACGCGACTACAATATGATAGAATGCGATCACTTACAGTAGCTGACTTTTCCCGTCCGCTGCATGCGGTGGACAGCTGTGCGTTATTGATGAGATGATTGACGTCTTGTAAATCCATGCATGTGTCCCGTCGACCTACAGTAGTATAATCATATAACTCTATGGTCCCGACTCGCGGTCAATCTGTTGTCGGGTTTCATTAAGGCTCATCAAACCCTGATATTGTTGTTAGAAAAAAAAAAGCTTATAAACCTCCTGCGGTCGTAAGGTAATTAATTTTCCCTCAAGTTTTTTGCTTGTAAGGCATTGCACATTATTTCATAAATGGAAAATATGATTTTTTTTGTAGCCTACATTGCTTGCAAATTAAAAATAAAGGTAAGATTTATTTTGTAAGTAATTCCATGAATACACTATAAATACAATCTAAGAAATTCCATAAATTAGACCACAAATATTTAAGAAATAGTGAAAATAGCTGATCTACAAGCTCACGATGCAGCGCAAATGTTGTGAGCTGCATTGTGAGCTTGTAGATCTGCTGTTTTCACTAGTTTGGGTCACGGGCAAAGGTCTAATTTCTCTTTTGGGTTACACGCTAAGGTCATTACAAAAAAAATGCTACTAAACTAAAAAGTCACTTTTTGGTGTGAGTAATCAGTAACTGAGTTACTTTTGAAATGAAGTAACTAGTAACGGTAGATACTATTTTTCAGTAACTTGCCCAACACTGCTGACATCAGGAAAACAAGGAATCCTGACAATTTACATACTCTGGGGAAATATGCTTGTTTGACGGTGTTGGCCTGGCCGTTTATGATACAATTTAGGAATGAAGCCGAGGGGCGTATAACATTTTTTATAAACTATTTTGAAAAACATTTTTAACCCTGCAAGACCCAAATGAACTCAGTCGGTGCCATATTTAAAGTGGGATGACCTCTTATATTGCCGGTTCGCCAACAAAGGGTTAAAAAAATAGTGTGCACGCTGGTGCACACATTCGTGCACAGATCATGCACTATGCATGTGCATGCTTTTCACAGCTTTCAAACAAAAAAATCCGCTTGGAAATCCGTTCAGGCATTCAGGAGAAAGGAGCCCTTATGTTTTCTTCAAATGTAAACAAACATGGCTGCCATGTTTGAAAGATGGGGTTGGTATGGGGGTTAAACATGCAATTTCGCGATCGCGATCATGCCTAGTACACTGTTGGAGGTTCAAAAATTTTTTTTTCAAATTTTTTTTTTCAATTTTTTTTTTTTTTTTTTTTATTATTTAAAAAAAAAGACGTTCAGAAGACGTCTGGCAGGGAGGTCCATAGTGAAAAAGACGTTTTAAAGACGTTTTTATCATAGAAACATCTTTTTTGGCAGGGTATGAGTTAAAGCTATACTGTGTAAGATGCTCAACTAGAGGTCAGTAGCCCTATAGCAAACGCGTCCGCGTCTTTCGGACGTTTTTCGTACCTTCACACCCCCGCGTCTGCCTCCACCTCGCCGAGAGCTATCTTTAGAGGGGTCCCTGGTTCCTGTGCGTTCAGGCATTCCGGAGAAACGGACTCCTTCACCCTGCCTGGTAGGCGAGATTACCTTTTGAGTATAGAGACACACGGGCGACTACAAATATGGCCGCCATAGCGACCCCACTTCAAGATGCGCTGTGATTGGCCGGCAGTGTATAACCCTCGCTGTGATTGGCCGGTAGTGTGATGACGTAATTTTGCCGCGAAATCCGGTCCCCGGTCAGAATCATAGAAAACATATTTACAGAAGGCTTTAGGGGATGAAATTAACGGAGTTGGTGTTCTAAAACTTTAGCGATTTAACAGTTAGGACAATTTTATGATTTGTTTTATAAAAAAAGTTACATGGTATAACTTTAATTTCTACTTGCCAAAAAAAGTAAAAGAAATCAGATGGTGCTGTAGGAGTCCTAATTAGACGAAAATGTAATGTTTCAAAATTAATAATGTTTTTGTAAGGTTTTATAGCCATAAATCATGAATCATGCTCTAATTTGCATTTTGGGGGTATTTTCTCACAATAATAACATATGTACATGTTCTAGACATTCTATTGATCACCAAATGTTACTTATGTTTTTGTGAGGAATAGCTTCAGTGAAAAAGTGAGATGTTGTTCATCTATTCTAGATTCTGGACTCCAGAGATCTTGAAGTTGTGTGAATGTCAGCCTCTGTGGGGGGTATTTATATGTAAATATCGTGGCCAATGGCATTGTAATACTAAACAAAAGGATTTATTGGTGATGTTAATGTGAAAAGAGAACAGGAAAACCAATTATAACATTTTAAAAAAAATATATAAAAATATATATATATTAAAAAAAAATTGCCAAAAAGCATCACTGGGCCTTGCAGGGTTAGATGTTTCAAATAGCTGATCTACAAGCTCATGATGTTTCAATGTAGATTGATCTATTTGAAGTATATAAAAAAAAAAAAAATCTGAATTAAAAAAAATAAGAAAGAAAAAAGTTTAGCGAAGGCAAGGACGGAAATATAGCTCCAAATCTTCACCAAAAACAATATCTCTCTGGTTTGCTTTGTTGACGTTCTGGATCTCGGGGAAAGATTGACATATTTACGTATCATGGCATAAATGTAAGGTGCTGATGTAATAACTTTATTTGTTTGTTTTTACTTTAAACTTTTTTAATTTTTTAAAATACAATAGTAATAGTATCTTTCACGTTTTCAAGCGTGGATTTTTGTCCTGGGGTTTTTTAGCGAGGGTTCTGTCAGCATCCCTGTGTTGGCTGATCTGAGTGAACGGGTGGGGGTTGTAGGGGTTGATCAGGTTTGGAGGTATGGAGGAGCCGTACCTTTGGCTGCTTTGAAGGTCAGCATCAGTGTTTTGTATTCAGTCCAGGCCTGCAACCGGGAGCCAGTGGAGGGAGCAGAGCAGGGCGGAAACGTGTGAGATTGTTGGCTGGTTGAAGACCAGTCGTGCCGCGGCATTGTGGATCAGTTGGAAAGTGCACTTTCCCGTTCAGGGACGTGCTGGGCCCCTGATTCAGCCCGGAAAAAAGAGTTGGAGAGACCCTCATTGTGTGCTATAGAGAGATATCTCTCTCTATAGCGCTGCTGCTACTCAAAGATTTGCCGTTTCAGATCATGACAAGCCAGTGGGCCAATTACTGTACATGAGTTATATTTCGTCGTTGTCCGGTGGAAACCTTGTATGTCCAAAACCGTTTGTTTTGTATTTATCATTTTAAAAATTATTTAAACTAGTTAAAACAGCAGATCTGCTCGTAGATCTGCTGTTTTCACTACTTTTGTGCAACAGCCTTGTATGATGAAGCAGGGCTTTGCTTTGCGAAAAAATGTATACATTTGAAACTTGGAGATACAAGGTTTCTGCCCGACAGTGACAATTTACTTTGTTGGCCGAGCAGCTCCCAAAATGGAACGAAGACCGACATTTTATTTTTATTTTTTTCCCTAATGGTCGGCCTGGACCGGCCGGGAATGAACCGGCTTTTCGGGAATTGTCCCGCTTTTCCCAATGGCCAGAACATCCCTGTTCCCGTTGCAACCTTAAGTTAAACTGTGTGTATTTAAAATATGGGAATGCTTTGGGATTATGTAGGCCAGGGGGGACCTGAAGTTGTGACATTTTGGATCGCAGGCGCAGTTGTTGGGTAAAGAGCGGCTTGAGTTTCCCAGTTCTGTTGTTGTTGATGTTGTTGTTGCTGCACTGTATTAAGTGAATAAAGACCAGTTATAATACAAAAGGACCCACCCCAGCCATCACAATAAAAATAAATTAAAAAAACTGTTTAAAGGAGCTATAGTCAACTTTTTCTTGAAAAACGGATGCTAAAATAAAAATAATGTTTAGAAAATATTTTATAAAGAAATAAGCTTCATATATGTGTTTCTATTCAAAAATGACCACAAAAAGCGTCAAATAATGATAAATAATCATTTTGGCCATTGTCAGACCGACACATTTTAGTCTATAGACTAGGATGTAAACAAAGTGTCGGCCCTACAATGAAAAAGTTGACTATAGGTCCTTTAAATATGGAGATCAAAGAATATTACCAAAACATCACAGTCCAGTTGTCAACGGGGCAGTAATAAGGCTGAGGGTAGAGGAAGTTGCCAAAGCCATTTGAAGCTTTTTGAGAGTCGGACTGTTATGATGACAGTCACTTAATCTTAGACATTACCTCCATAGTGCCATAGTAGCTCTTTAATTTAAGGCACCATCTCTGGGGAACGTTCACATAACTTAACCCAGATATAGGCTATACTTAGTTTAACCGGAGTCCCCCAGGGGTCTATACTGGGCCCCATCTTTTCTTTCCATTTTTTTTACATGTTCATCACGGAATAATCTTTAAGGCCAGTGAGTTTCAGGTGGAATAATAATAAACTCGCTTTGATTTGAGTTTTCCAGTTTTTGAGGGCACCTAAAGCCATTTCACATTGTGAAATATATATATATGTGTGTATATATGTGTGTGTGTGTGTGTGTGTGTGTGTGTGTGTGTGTGTGTGTGTGTGTGTGTGTGTGTGTGTGTGTGTGTGTGTGTGTGTGTGTGTGTGTGTGGCGGAGAGAGTCACAGCCCTAGCCTGAAGCCTCAAAACTCTAGTATCAATACATTGAATTAGTCTAATTTAAATTAAATAATGACACACCACATCAAAAATGTCATATTTCCAACTACAATTGTGATTGTCTTTATAGGATATGGCACACAGCATGCACAAGCACCAAAGACTGTATCTCCACAGCAGTCTAGTTCAGGGGCCTTCAACAGGGGGTCCGCCAAATCTCTGTGAGATTGGATTTTCAATGAACAATTTGAACTCTTGCATCCCTATTATTAGGAGAACTTTAGCCAAAAAATAGCCGATCTACAAGCCATCAATACCTCACACTGCGAGGCGTTGAGAGCTTGTATACCTATTTTTGGTAAATAGGTTTGGTGTAGACTAGGCTTGTCACCAGAACCGATACTTCGGTACCTAGTCGATGCCAAGATGTGACGGTACTGTACGGTACTGACTTTTCTACAAGTACGGTAGTACCGAGGTACCGCTGGTACCGAGATGCCAGATCTGGCCGCTTCTTTTGTGTTGTTTTTGGGCTGTAAATAAGCGGTTATCTGGCAACCCTCACCCTCTGATGCTGTGTACGTGACGACGTGGAGTCGTGGTCTCGTGGACTACCACGCTTTAAGGAGAAAAACAACAACATGCAACATGGCGGCGCCACACGCATCTGCGTCGCGTCGTCTTTTACCAGCAGCGACAGCTGTCCCTCCATTAGTTGAGAAGAAAAACTAACCAAAAGTCGCGTATAGTACTTTGCATTCGAGGATGAGCGGGGATTAATAGTTGGTCGTCAAAAAACCTGTATGCCGTAACCGTTTCCAGACAAAAGGGAGGAACACATCCAACTAGCGAAACATCTAAAAAGACCGACATCCAGACTTGAACAAAGAATTCAAGGTGAGTGCATTTACATTCTCGTGTAATCATTGTTGCCCATCTAATAACGTTACTATGGTGAGCCCAGACAGTAAATGAGCTGCCTGGCAAAGTAACGTTATGTCCAGCTCCAGCCTCGTCACGGAGAGCAGCCCCCGTCTGTCCCCCATAATAAAGTTATATAAAGTTGCCAGGCAGCTCATTTACTGAACCGCCTAACGTAACGTTAAACAACCCTGGAATAATACATACGTTATTCTTTGTTTGAGAAGGCTGGCATTGCTGTTTAGCCAGTGTTCTTTTGAGTTTACTTTTTTACGCTAGGATGTGTGTGTGTGTGTGTGTGTGTGTGTGTGTGTGTGTGTGTGTGTGTGTGTGTGTGTGTGTGTGTGTGTGTGTGTGTGTGTGTGTGTGTGTGTGTGTGTGTGTGTGTGTGTGTGCGCGCGGTCGTAATAGACTGTGTGTGTGCGCGCGCGGTTGTATAGGCTATGATTTGTAATAAATAAATATAACTAAAAAGGGTTTCACCACGTCATTAAATTACTGCTTGCACTCTCTCTCTGTGTGTGTGTGTGTGTGTGTGTGTGTGTGTGTGTGTGTGTGTGTGTGTGTGTGTGTGTGTGTGTGTGTGTTGCTGTAGTCTAAGCTACACCTACTAACTGAAATCTCAATGTTCTTTTCACAGTATCAGCCAGAGGAGGACTTTGACAGGGAGGACAGGCCAGAGCAAAGCCAGCAGCAGCAGCAGCAGCAGCAACACACACACACACAGCCAACACTTTTATTTTATTAATGATACATTTCTTTAGGCTACATGCACAGTATTTTATTTTAATCATTTAAAGCTACATGCAACTTCTGTTTAAGCATACAGTATTGTTGTTTGTTGTTCACTTCTAATAAAGGAGTGTATGTTGAACTACATGGGATTTATTGTCTATTTTTTATTTTTACCGTGGTATCGAAATGGTATCGAGAATCGTGGAATTTCAATGGTATTGGCATCGACTACTACATTTCTGGTATCGTGACATCCCTAGTGTAGACGTAAAAAAAAAAAAAGATCAGACCAGTACAAAGGTCAAATTGACTAAGTAGCAACGATTTAAGTGGTTAAAGTTGTACTATGTAACTTTTTTTATAAAACAAATCTTAAAATTCTCCTAACTATTAAATCACAAAAGTTTTAGAAGATCCGCGCCGTGAATTTCAGCCTGTAAAGCCTTCTCTGTATGTAAACTGAGATCCTTGCCGTGGACCGGATCTCGCGCCAAAATTGCGTCATCACACTACCGGCCAATCACAGCGAGGGTTATACAACTGCCGGCCAATCACAGCGCATCTTGAAGTGGGGTCGCTATGGCAGCCATATTTGTTGTCGCCCGTTTGTACCATCCCTTCTCTAGGTAATTTCGCCTACCAGGCAGGGTGAAGGAGTCCGTATCTCTGGAATTACTGAACGCACAGGAACAAGGGACCCCTTAAAAGATAGATCTCAGCGAGGTGGAGGCAGACGCGGGGGTCTGAAGGTACGAAAAACGTCCGAAAGACGCGGACGCGACCGCGGTTTGCTATAGGGCTAATGACCACTAGTTGGGCATCTTACACAGTATGGCTTTAAATGTCTATAAAAAAAAAAAAAAAAAAAAACATGGTTCTCTCAACCAAATGGTAGAGCACATTTTAAGTCCATATTTCCCATTGAAAACAATGGTGAAATGAACTCAACCTCATTCAGCCATCTCTACCATTTGGTTGAGGTGCTTGATGGCCAATAATATCCACCTGAGGGTGCAGTGACTTCACACACCATGCTTTCCAAGTCATGTGACACAGAGGAAATCTGACACAAGAAAAACACTATTGACAGATGAGCTCTCTCCTGCAGGAATTTCAAAGCTAGGATGATTCTTTTTACATATTATCATCTCAGAGATGTTACTGAACATGCATAATGTAACAAAGTACAATAAAAATAAATGTAATAATGGTCAAATAATTTTTTGAAAACATGCTTTACCAAACGGTAGATGTGTCAGTTGATGGTAAAGGTAGTGCAAGTAAAACTAAAGTATTAAAACATACTATTTACTATGAATAATTACAACTTCTACTAATTAGTGGCCAAGGCACGAAGTGCCAAAGGCCACTCATTGATATTGGACTTCATCATCATTACTATTATTATTATTATTCCGCCACTTTTTCTCTAGCGGCTAGACCGTGCAGTCGCTTTTTACGAAACTCGGCAGTATGGCAGAGGACTATGCCAAACGGCTAAAACGCGAAGCTTGCAACAATCGGCCAAAGGGTGGCGCTGTAGGAAGCCTTTGAAAAATGCCAACTTTGAACAGGTAAAGCTCATGCTCTGTTTCAGGTACAGCCATGAATCCTGTATACACTTATTAGGCTGTATTGCGTGGCTGGTATCGTTCGGTTTCGTTCCCACCCCATGGGCACTACATGAACTTTGCTTCATTAGAAAGATCTATTGATAGTAAGTAAGAAACAAAAAGTTCTCCGCGTGTCACTTGCACAATCTTTGTCACCAGACAGAAATGTATTTAATGGGAATAACAAAAAAACGAAAGTCTTGTGCTGCTGTTTTTGCTTGTAAAATTTGCTATATTGATTTTGGCAACACAAAATCTTTCTCAAAAGTCATAAATACATCTACCTAACATCTGAAACAAGTATTGGTGCCTTAGTATACTCATATGCAAATTTAGATCATGTAATGTAGCAAATTTGTTGAAGGAAACGCTTCAATGTAAGTCATTGTCAGTGACTGTAATTTTGTTATAATGACAAGTAAACTTGATGTCTATTTCATGGTTTCACATCAAGAGAAACTCAATGGAATACTTATCTTCATGATTGGGTGTGTCTGGATCTATAATTTACATATTTCCAAGATGGACGCCACCCGAAAATGAGCTTTACTATGACTTTTACAGTGACAGCTGGCTGTTATGACAAAAGCAATATGAACACATTTGGTCAGTTTTACCTCAGATTCTATCAAGAGTTGTGGGGATGATTGTGGAGAAAAATCTGTATCTTAAAGATGACATTTTTAATTCATCACATTGCTGAACCAAAGACAGACAGAAGTCCAGGTCTCCTGAGCACTGGGAAGTTGGAGATTCTAGAGACTTCATCAGATGGCCTGGCTGAAGACCTTTTACTTGTTTGGCACCTACTGTAGGTAGAATAGCTTCCAACATCACAGTTGCTGAATTCTCCTCCAGATGCAGAAGCTGGTTTACCTGGCTTTTCAGCATTCTGTGTAAACTTTCACCCACAGGCTAGCATTATTGGCTACCTTCCACTCATCCCAGCATCGCCAACTGATCCTTCTGTCCTCAGAAAAGAGATGAAACGACTCTTCACTACATAAGTACACCATTATCACTGGAGATCAGGCAACACCAAGATGAGTTTGGCAATGTAGTCCTGTTGCTGGGAGGCTTCCACCAAGCTCACAACTATTGAACATGAAGGCTATTTGCAAGATTATCAGGGATGGCAGGGGCAGATGATCTGCTTGTTGCAGCAAGTCTTGGTCGAGAAGGAACTGTCAAGAAGATGTTTGTTGAAAAGACATAATACTACCAAACTTTACATGCCCTCAAAGTCCTGTTTGAAAAAGAGATAACTGGCAGAAGTTAGAAATGACGAGGCATCTAGAGATGGCAGTCTTAGGAGATCAGCTGCTGCTTTTCAGGAATCATTCAATGGGCAATCAACTGCAGTCCTCTGGGCAAACTTCCTGGAGATGTCAGATATTCTCCAAAGGTTTATCTACTACGAGCAGGAAGGTGACTGGATAGGACATCTCTGTGAATCAGCAAGAATGCTACCCTACCTCACTTCAGTAGGCCACTACAAGTACGGGCAGCAATCTTTACCTTTGTATTTGCCTTAGATGAAGAAATTACCGGAAACAGCTTCAGAGATACATGAAGCACTGATGGCAGGTGTATTTGTTGGCTGACGAGCAGATGGCAGCCACAACAGTACTGTTTCTTTTGACATGCTACTGGAACAGACATATAATGCTGATGCCAAGGAAGCAAGTGGTCTGGATGGCATTACACTCAGCACTGTCTCTGTAGAGCTCAAGTCTATGCTCCACCTCCACCCCTCCAACCCACACCATGTCAGCAGTGGACACTAACCCATCTACAGTGACCACATCATCCTTGCTCAACATATCTACAGGACAGTGTGCTGATTCCACAGTCAAGTGTTTTGCATGTTGTTCACTATAGTTGAAGACAAGTAAACCTGTACAGTATGTCTGCAAGACTGTCTTGTACTGATTTATTTCAGTGCCAGAACAGGTCGGAAACGGATTGCCAGAACTGTGAGAATGTTTCAAAAGAAACAAGCTTCATGGGATGATGACTCTGATTAAGCAAGGGTCATTCATCAACCATGCTGGCTTTTGGTGGAGATTTATGTCGAAATATCTTTTTTGCCACAGACTTACCAAATGAGTGGACAATAATATATACCAGAAACACATAGAAGAGCAAGCCCTGAATTACCATAACATGTGTGTAACTCTGAGAACCATTTGGTTCCATTTGTACAATCTCAAAGTTAAGGGCATACTAGTACTGGTTGGACTCCTAATATGCCAAAATGTCACAATGTCCATAGATATTATGAAGAAAACCTGTCGACTTCGAATTCAGTAATTGAGTCTTACGATCAAAAACAAGACATTATAAGATATAAAATCAGCCACTGACACATTTTGTCCGTAGTACAGACATATTGATGACCCCTGGATGAAAGTGATAGGGATGAGTAATATACACACCATGTCAGCATGTCAAATTAGCTAAATACTCGTTTTATTTCAAGATTTGCTTTTATCACATTTAAATGCAATACATACATGTGGGAAGAAAAAGCTTAGCATTTGCTGCATTTTGTCATAGCACAGCCTTACGTTTACTTATGCTGCCAACATTTGTATGCGTTTTTGTTTTGGTTGGGGGGTGTCTTGATGTAGCCTACAAATGACAGATGTTGGGACACTCTGTGGTACTTAAATACATATTTTATACCTGACATGTCCTTTTGTGCATTTATTATAGTCTTGTCCATTTTGGGAATTTTTCCAATTTAGGGGGGTGTGATAGCTAGTAGGGCAGGAGAGAGGGGTCTACCAGCACCCCAATGAAGCTTTTTCGAAACCTGTTTTTTTTGGACCGTTATGATGTCTAGTTATGATTTCTGCTTGTTGCCGTCGCCAACTAATGTCCCATGGGGTTCATTTTTAACCTTTTCTCACAACTATTCCCGATCTGAACCATACAATGGTCATAACAGAAAATGCCATAACGCTTGATGTAAACAACCTACAGGGACAAATGAACACACTTTTCTATATGATTTTGACCCAGGGAATTCATTAAAGTGGTTATTTTTAACATTTATGCACATCTTGACCCTATTTCAGGACAGAAACGGTGAAGAATAACCCAAAAATGTTCATAACACGTCTATACTTCTCTTTGTACAGATAAATTAAGGTGTATTCTTTTGATACCAGAGGTTTTTTAGGACCCTTATGATGTCTAGTTATGATTTCTGCTTGTTGCCGTGGTCAACTAATGTCCCATGGGGTTCATTTTTAACCTTTTCTCACATATCCCCAATTAGTGTGGGGATTTAGAGGAGCAAATGCTAATTTCGTGCAATTTTGACTTAAAGCGCGAAATTTTGCACAGATGTAGCCCAGGGCTTGCTCTAATGATTTAGCTAGGGCGCCCGAGTCTGCGACCTTCGGGGTCGCCACAGCGGTCAAATCAAGTTGGGCTTCCATTGACTTTCTATACAGGAGGAAAATACCCAGAAAAAGATTTTTGTTCTGGGTATTTAAGGAGGATCTGAGGGGTCTAACTAGGGATTTGTCATGATGCTGAATCCATTGCAGGCATTTGTTTTGCACAAAAAACATTCTGTGGGCTAGAAATGGCCTTAGAAAACAATAAACGTATGGGTGAGTATTCATGTTAGTCGGAGGCCTTAGGGTTTTTTTTTCTCGTGCTAATCAGTCTAAAAGTTCAAGATTTTGCACAGATGTAGCTCAGGGCATGCTCTAATGATTTAACTAGGGCGCCCGAGTCTGCGACATTCGGGGTTGCCACAGTGGCCAAATCAAGTTGGGCTCCCATCGACTTTAGTGATGAAAAGTGATGAGTCATCACTTTTCAGAGTTGTGTGGGTGCTGTGGCGACCCCGAAGGTCGCAGACTCGGGCGCCCTAGCTAAATCATTAGAACATGCCCTGAGCTACATCTGTGCAAAATTTTGAACTTTTAGACTGATTAGCACAAGAAAAAAAAACCCTAAGGCCTCCGACTAACATGAATACTCACCCATACGTGTATTGTTTTCTGAGGCCATTTCTAGCCCACAGAATGTTTTTTGTGCAAAACAAATGCCTGCAATGGATTCAGCATCATGACAAACCCCTAGTTAGACCCCTCAGATCCTCCTTAAATACCCAGAAAAAAAATCTTTTTCTGGGTATTTTCCTCCTGTATAGAAAGTCAATGGAAGCCCAACTTGATTTGACCGCTGTGACGACCCCGAAGGTCGCAGACTCGGGCGCCCTAGCTAAATCATTAGAGCAAGCCCTGGGCTACATCTGTGCAAAATTTCGCGCTTTAAGTCAAAATTGCACGAAATTAGCATTTGCTCCCCTAAATCCCCACACTAATTGGGGATATGTGAGAAAAGGCTAAAAATGAACCCCATGGGACATTAGTTGACCACGGCAACAAGCAGAAATCATAACTAGACATCATAAGGGTCCTAAAAAAACCTGTGGTATCAAAAGAATACACCTTAATTTATCTGTACAAAGAGAAGTATAGACGTGTTATGAACATTTTTGGGTTATTCTTCACCGTTTCTGTCCTGAAATAGGGTCAAGATGTGCATAAATGTTAAAAATAACCACTTTAATGAATTCCCTGGGTCAAAATCATATAGAAAAGTGTGTTCATTTGTCCCTGTAGGTTGTTTACATCAAGCGTTATGGCATTTTCTGTTATGACCATTGTATGGTTCAGATCGGGAATAGTTGTGAGACTAGAAAAGAAAATTTCTAAGAAATTTTAAGTGTGCCTGCAGCTCGCTAAGTCTGTGCAACCTTGTGTGAGAGGAAAAAAAATTGAGAAAATAAAAATTTGAGAAAATAAAAATTTGAGAAAAAAGAAATTGAGAAAAAAAAACTTTTTGAGAAAAAAGAATTTTGAGAAAAAAAATGTTGAGGAAAAAAAAATTGAGAAAAAAAATTTGAGAAAAAAAAAATTGAGAAAAAAATTTTTTGAGAAAAAAAATGTTTGAGAAAAAAATATTTTGAGAAAAAAAAATTTGAGAAAAAAAAAATTGAGAAAAAAAAAATTGAGAAAAAAGAAATTGAGAAAAAAAAAATTTGAGAAAAAGAAATTTTTGAGAAAAAAAAATTTTTAGAAAAAAAAAATTTTAGAAAAAAAAATTTTTTTGAGAAAAAAAAAATTGAGAAAAAAAAAATTGAAAAAAAAAAATTGAGAAAAAAAAATTTGAGAAAAAAAGAATTTGAGAAAAAAAAATTGAGAAAAAAAAATTTTGAGAAAAAAAAAATTTGAGAAAAAAAAATTATGACACCAGCCGCGAGTCTGTACGATAAACGGTTCATGAGATGTAGAGGCACTTCCTGTTTGGCAAAGGGCACTTCCTGTTATAGTGGGGGCGGGGCTTAATCAATTACAGCTCATCCCTATTGGCTGGAAAAAGACCAAAGTTGTGTGTGCATTTTAAAGTTTAAATCACGTTGCTAGGCAAAAGTATGGCAGAGTTATGTGGCGCCAAAGTTTCTAGTTTTTTTTCAGAGTCCCCCATTCTAAGTCAATGGGGTTTTTGGGCGTCGTTTTTTGCGAATTACATCGCAATCGTATCGCGGATCGGAAAGAAAAGTAATAGCACACCATTCCCGGCCGAGCCGCACATTTTGATGTATATATTGCGGGGGTGGCGTAAATCGTGCGGCAGTTATTACGTGCCGAAATTTCCCCCATTCTAAGTGAATGGGGTTTTTTGGCGTCGTTTTTTGCGAATTACGTCGCAATGGTAACGCGGATCGGAAAGAAAAGTAATAGCACACCATTCCCGGCCGAGCCGCACGTTTTGATGTATATATTGCGGCGGTGGCGTAAATTGTGCGGCAGTTATTACGGCTCCAAATTTGTGGCGTGATTATCATTAAGTATGGCGGATTACAATAAGTGTTTTGCCATTGCTTTGCATGGCAGGCACACACTTAAAAAGGTTAAAAATGAACCCCATGGGACATTAGTTGGCGACGGCAACAAGCAGAAATCATAACTAGACATCATAACGGTCCAAAAAAAAACAGGTTTCGAAAAAGCTTCATTGGGGTGCTGGTAGACCCCTCTCTCCTGCCCTACTAAGCAGTTTGATTGATTTTCATCCATTTCTGGCGAAGGTACCTTTCATTACACAGTTGGCTGTGAGCTGTGTTATGTATGAGACATAAGCTTTTAGCTAAATTTACTATTTGTATGTTTCATTTTGCTGGGTGCCAATCACATACATTGAGGCGTTTTCTTCAACAAATTTGCTATATTTCACGATCTAAATTCACATATGAGAATACTAAGGCACCAATGCTTGTTTCAGATGTTAAGTAGATGTATTTATGACATTTGAGAAATATTTTGTGTTGCCAAAATCAATATAGTACATTTTACAAGCAAAAACAGCAGCCGTTTTTTTGTTATTCACTTTTATATACAATTCTGGCTGGTGACAAAAGTCGTGCAGGTTTCGTGCGGAGAACTTTTAACCCAAAGTCCACAGGGGTATTGTCTATGCAAAAATGCATTGAATGAGTAGTGCCCAGACGTGGGAACGAAATTCATTTTCTAAGCACTTTTCCTTATAACGCAATACCGCCTATATGCGTCTCCTCATGCAGAACAACTTTTACACTCTGACTTTTGACCTCTGACCTTTACTTCTCCCCCAATTTTGAATTATATGAAAAACAGTCAAAATCATCTATCTCCTTCTGGGATTTTCGCTTAACGTGCGCGAAACTTTTTTTACATGAACTTACCAATACGGTTAGATATGTCTCGGCGGATTTCTTTTAAAGCAAAACATTATTTTTTAATAATTCACTCTATATTGCGGTTTTATGCAAATTATTCTTCTGCCTCTAAATCATACTTGCAAAGTGACACGTTCATGGCATTTGGCAAATATGTAGAGGGTTAGTCCAAATATCACTGAAAGCAATCTTACTCCAATTGGCCAAAGGGGGGCGCTATGCGAAGCGTTTGAAAACTCAAACTTTAAAGGGACATAAGTCATGCCTCGTTTCGTTTGAAGACATGCAACTTGCTTACACGCGTGCCTTGACTCAAGCAGAAGACATCTGTGTCTTTGTTAAGTAAGCTCCGCCCTTTGATTTTCCACCATTTTGAGCAGTTTGTAAAACGCTTAAACCCGCTTTTATTCCGGAATCTTTTTTTACATTAACTTTGGACCAATATCTAAAGATCTGTCAGATCGGATTTTTTAAAAATTGAAACATGCTTTTTTAATAATTCAATCAATATTGCAAGTTTTATGCAAATTATTCTTCTGCCTCTAAAACATACATGCAAAGTAACATTTTCATGATGAACTACTGTAGAGGGTTAGTCCAAATATCACTGAAACCAATCTTACCCCAATTGGCCAAAGGGGGGCGCTATATCATTTTGAAAGAAGGCGTCAAGTACATTACATGAAACTTTTTTTTTTGTCCATTATGTGTGACTGCCGTAGTGTAGTGGTCAGTGCCTGTGCCTGATATACGGACGGTTGTGAGTTCAAACCCCACGTCGGGTTGAGTTGATGTTAACATCCTGGATGCCCATGGCATGTGCGTATGTCAAACTCTTTAATGTTGACACGTCTGATCTAACTCCGGATCACGTTCATGTTTAAAATGAGCCCTTCTCTACCGGCCGTTATTTTTCTGTTCTGAGTGAAAGAAAATATGATCAGATTGATTTCACCCCAAGCCTCCAAAATATAAAAAAGAAACTTTTTTTTTTAAACAAACATGGTTAACAGATCCTGTGGCTGCCTAGTGTAGTGGTCAGGGCATATGCCTTTCATGCAGAAGTTTGTTGGATTGAATCCCGCCTGGGGTTTATATAAGCATAAAACCATGACATTTTGGTAGACTTTACAGTTTGGTTCCTTGAACAATGTCTGATATGGAGCCTTCCTAAAAATGTCCCCCAACCCCCCTTGATGCGTATTTTAATATCCGCCATTACTAAATAATGTATTTTGCATCATAACTCCTGAAACAAGCATTATAATACAAACTGTCATGTCTACACCTATGTTGTGATTTCCAAGGATTGCAATGATATCATGTACCAGCTCAGTGGCCTAGTGGTTTGAGTGTCTTCCCTGAGACTGGGAGATCCGGGTTCAAACCCGGGTCGCGTCATACCAAATATTCTAAAAAATGGGACCCAGTGCCTCCCTGCTTGAAACTCAGCATCAAGGGTTGGGTTGGGGGTAACTCCCTGTGACATACTAGCGTCATGTCCAGGGGGTGTACTTGTACATCAAGCTGCCTTACGCTACAGAAACAGGAGATAGGCTCCTGCCCTATGAGATTCATGGCTCGGCCGATTCATATGGTCTTCATAGCTCAGCAAGGCTTACTATGTACATCATCAAACTGTCCAGGTGCATAGTATCACATTTTTTTTTATCATATGGTCTTCATAGCTCAGCAAGGCTTACTATGTACATCATCAAACTGTCCAGGTGCATAGTATCACATTTTTTTTTATGTCTGTTGCATATAGGCCTACAGTCTTTTGCATACATGTTGTGTAGAGGCCAATTTGTGCTTTTACCTATAATCACAGATTAGTGTAAAACTTTGTATGCACACTTCCCAGAGGCCAAGGAAAAACCTGTGCCCTGCATTTTTCACATCTGCCATTTATAGTGCCACCAGAAGGCCGACTTACAGTATGTAAAACACATTCTTCGATATTACTCCTTCAGATTTTATCCGAAAATCACACAAATCAGTACACAGTATCTCTACAGTGATGTAATCATGACGGATTTGTCAGATATCATATTCTATCTAATTGGCTAACATTGAATTCCAAGGTTTGCAGGATTGCTCCTTTTTGAACAAAATGTCTCAAACGCAGCCTGCTATGTGTGTGAGATTTTGCACACACATTCCCACTAGGCCAAGGAACAGATGCCACCCTTCTCACATTGGCCTGTTATAGTGCCACCAGCGGGTCAATTTTTGCAAAACACATTTTTGAAAAAAATGCTTCAAATCCCGCATGCAGCGTCCGATTGCCGTGAAAGGCCCAAGAACACGTGGCACCCTTTTCACTTTGGCCTATTATAGAGTCACCACTAGGCCAAAAAAAACCTACCTGACCTGCCGGAGTCCTGTTCGGAAGAACACTGCTTCTAGTTTTTCTTTGATATTCTTCTTTGCTTTCCCTTGATGCCTTTTTGCTTTCCTGCTTTTTATGCCTTGGACACTTTATCGCTGCTTGCAGCTATATTTCATTGTTGTTATTATGATACATTGAATGTTTTTTCATTATAATATATCCTGAAATAGTTCTATAAGTAAGATTTTATTCTTGTTTAAAAATATGCTCTACCAAACGGTTGAGATGTCTGTTAGTGGTAAAAGAGTAGTGTCCAATCAACATACACAGTACACCTGTTCACCTATTCAACCCTAATTATCAAAGTTCGACATATTATCTAAAGTTCATCATCTGATATTTGTTTTGTCACTAATATGTCAAGAAAATGAAACAATATTTTTGAATTTGCCATTATCCAATCTTCAGATATATGCCCCCAAAATACATGAAAATTAGGCATTTTTACGCATATTATAATGCATAATTTGCACATTTAAAAGTAAAGTTTCAGAAAACTTGTAATACATGTTTTGTTTGTTTTAATATAAGTAATCAACTGGAGAAGTTTCATTGTTCTAGCTATCAGTTAAAGTGTTTTCTATCAAATGCACCCTTAACATTAACGTACATCTCTACCGTTTGGTAGAGGCTTATATTTTAAAAACTGGTGGGTGTATTGTAAAAAAAACAATTGATTGTTGTTATTAATGCCTAAAGGGAATAGAAAATGGAAAGAAATAATTTTTTGACAGCTTCTTTCTTGGTGCGAACTTCAAAGGGTTAACACAAATCCAATATAGCCTACTGATGACAGTGCTGTCAAACAAGTTGATGAAAATATGCAACACAATGTCATACAGTATGTCGAGGGGGTCCCTGCTTTATCTTCCTCTCAGCTAAGGGGTCCTTGGCCTGAAAACGTTGAAGACCACTGGTCTAGTTTATTCTAAGAGGCGGAAGAGCCTGATTTCCCAGCTGGCCTCCCCCCCATTACCCTGCTTGTATACTGCTGCAAAATAAGTGCCACACATGGGAGAGAAGTCTTAGCTCCCGATAACATTTAATAAAGGCCTGCAAACGGAGCTGGGAGCAGTGGCATCAGTTCAGAAAAAGCTAAGGTATGGCAACATGACTGGTGGACACCAGTCATGTTGCCATACCTTAGCAACAGGCATGATACATTTATTTTAAGAATACATTTACATTTTTTCCCCTAGTTTCTACGGTTTCTTGGGCTGGATATGGCCGCCTGGAACGGTTGCTCAAGTGCAGCTAAACTTGGCATGTTAGTAAACGTGCCACAGTTAACAATAATGCATTGCACCTGTGCAGCTGACCTGCGGAACCTGGGAATATACCATTTTGTCAAGATGGGGAGAATACAAGTGTGGAGAATATAATTATAATAATACCTTGTTAAAGTGACCATTATGTGAAATTTTGCATTTGTAGTTATTTTACTGTAATTTAACAACATAATAACCAGCACAGATAGACAAAGAGACATTCATGGATTTATATTTAAAAGTAACTTTTATTTTCCCCCCTGGCGGTTCAACATCCACATGATCAAAACGGCAGCAACCTGTTGGGCCGTGATTGGACTGGTAAAGAGATTGGGGAGGTACAGAGCACATTTGGGGCGGATCTGGGCCTCTTAAAAATAAAACCTGTGAAAATATGCCTGCGGGAGGATGCTGTCCCGTACCATGTCACCACGGCGTGGAGGGTGTCGGCCCCCCTGTTTCCCAAAGTCAAGGCGGAGCTTGCAAGGATGCTCAAATGTGACGTCATAGAGGAGACCAAGGAGCCAACGGAGAGGTGCGCCCCGGTAGTTCCAGTCCCCAAGAAAAGTGGTGAGGTGAGGATCTGTGTTGATCTCAAGCCATTAAACACGGCAGTGAAGAGAGAGAGATTTGTTCTACCCACCATAGATGACATATTGCCAAAGCTAGCAGAGTCTCGAGTGTTCTCCCTGCTCGATGCGGCGAGCGGCTTCTGGCAAATTCCACCAGAGAGAGACACTGCTAAACTGACCACGTTCATCATCCCAGTGGGTAGGTTCTTTTTTCAAACATATTCCTTTCGGGATCTCCAGTGATAATTCAGAAAGAAACAGGGACGTGCTGGGCCCCTTATTCAGCCCGGGAAAAAAGGTTGGAGAGCCCCCAAATACTAACCGATGAACGGTTACTGTGATTTTATGAACGTTTACTGTGAGTTAGACCATTCAAGAGTATAGTCAAGGAAGCTCGGTTGTAGTGGACCGGTATTCAGATGATAGACAAGACAGTGCATGGGGCCAATGTGATGGCTCTGTGGGCTGCAGCTACTCAGTGCTATAGCGCTGCTGCTACTTGGCCATTTCAGATCACGAGAAACAAGCCAGTGGAACAATTACATGAGTTTTTTTAAAGGGCCGGCCTGGACCGGACGGGAATGGACCGGACGCTCGGGAGTTGTCCCGAATTTTCCCAATGGCCACCACAGAGCTACAGCCACCAAGTGACGTGCCTGGACTGAGGAGGTTCCAAGGAATGGTCTATTATCTCGGGCACTTCCTGCCTAACCTGTCAGAAGTGATAAAACCACTCAACGACCTGCTGAAGTGCGAGGCCGTGTGGATCTGGGACGCAGCACAAGACGAGGCATTCAATAAGGTAAAGCGAATCATCTCCACTGCACCTACACTAGAATTTTATGATGTAAGCAAACCTGCAGTAGTGAGTGCAGACGCAAGCATCTACGGGCGAGGCGGTGTACTGCTACAGAGACACTCAGATGGACTGAAACCAGTAGCATTCTGTTCAAGAACACTATCAAGGCCAGCCAAAATATATTTTTTTCCCCAAAATCAACTGTAGATTGAATCGACTAAATCGACATTGACATGTCATTCAAAAGACTATGACCTAAAATCATAGCTGGCAAAAGTCCATGAGTTGTTGTGAGCTTGGAGGACGGTTGTCATAAATAATGTGTGTGTGTGTGTGTGTGTGTGTGTGTGTGTGTGTGTGTGCGTGCGTGCGTGCGTGCGTGCGTGCGTGCGTGCGTGCGTGCGTGCGTGTGTGTGTGTCAAGCCATTAATTCGAGGAGACTCTTTGTAGGCCGATTGATTCCAGATGGGGACCCAAACGCATAACACATACGCACGCACGCACGCACGCACGGGCACAGACCAAGGCATGATTAATGTGACTGTACTGGTGGTCTTAACCACTTAAGCGCTGGATACTTTGTCATTATGACAAACCGCACACAGTGATACAAGCTAGCTCATACAGGCTTGGCCGCACAGTGCTACAACCCAGCTCACATGCTGTACAAATACATAGAAAGGTAGACAGACGCCTCCTTCGGCTCTCGGGCATAATGCATCACGGGACCAAGGGATTCTGCATCGCTTCCGCGTGCATTGCCTCCGCGTGCGTCACAGAGACACAAACGAAAGTTGGTTGGCCAATCAGAGGCAGGTGGGGGCGGGTCTTTTGACAACGTACATACTAGAGATACAAACAGAGGGGGGACAACAATACACAAGTGCACAGTAATCAAATCTCACAGTCAATGCAGTTTCAGAGCCTCGTTCAACATTTTAGTTGACACAGGGACAAAGGATTTTTTTAAACCTGATATAGTCCCATATAGGTTCAGTGTACCTTCTGCCAGAGGGCAGAAGTACAAATTCTCCTTGTAAAACATGGGTAGTATCGCTAACAATTTTTTTAGCCTGTCTTAGGGCGGATTCACACTGCAATCCGTTTGATTAGAACTGATTCTGAAAAAACTGTTGCTGGTTCACGCTGGCCAGCATTCACATTGGCAAAGATTCTCCCTCCCTGGAGACCACTAGCACTATACATCCTGATCCTATAGGTGGCGGTATGCACATAGTGCCTCGCCAGTGAATACAGACGTCATCAACTATGCGACATTACTGATTCTGGTCGCCAAGAAATTCAGGCACGAAACTTGATGTAACAATCCAATGCGCCTCTTCATGTTTCCGACGCGCGACAGCGCAGTGTGGAACCATAGAGTTATAGTGTGGAACCCTGTTGCATTGTTGCAGTGGTCTTGGGTCGTGCGCCCCCCGGCGACCCAAACCTTTTCTGAGCCGGGGTCTCGCACCCCCCGAAGTTCACACCTCGACAACTGTTTAACAAAGAAACAAGCCTATTTGCATATCAATTCAATTGAATTCAAAGGAGCTTTATTGGCATGAGAAAACATATGTTTACATTGCCAAAGCAAGTATCACAAATACAATAAAAACAGTTGAAAATGGGGAACATATATACAGTTGGAGGGGGTACAGCATTGAGTTAACAGAGCTATGTCGCATTGTGACATTCTATATATATACAGGGTACAAATAACAGCATTCTTTTCCTCAAATGCATTTAAAGGTATCAGCTCTGTTTCATACTGTATGTGCAGTAGGTCTAGATGTCAACATGGTTTGTAGTCCTTAGGGTGGTTGTGTTTCTAGCCTTCTTTTGTCGCAACAGTTCACAAATCTTGCTGCTGTGTTTGCGCATTGTTGTATTTCTCCCAGTAGATATGGGAGTTTTTCATCATTGGTCGAGTTTTCAATTTCACTTCGGGTTTGTGTATATCAATAGACCTGTATAGTAGGTGTCGAGTGACGTTCGCTAATCTACAAGCTCACAATGCCTCGCATCCGCGACGCGTTGTGAGCTTGTAGATCTGCTATTTTCCAGACGCAGAAACTTGCAGAATGATGAGTCCAGCGCAGCACAGCGCACGTTATTATTTGTATTATTTAATAATCAACGTAGCCTACAATTGAAACGCTTTCACAAGCCACAGTGTGGCTTAATATTGACATTAAGGGTAACAAGCACGTCAAGCAGGCACAGCAGTGCACACCGATAACACGGTAAAACAAATAAAACTTCTCCGCTAGGCCAACTCTGCCCCGTCCCAAGCAGCGCACAGTAGAGATGAGACATTCACGAACGATTCGGCTCTCTTGAACGGCTCTTAAATGAACGATGGGATCCAGTCCGCAGTCGCGGGACACAGAGCAATGAGTCAGTGTCGAGAACGGTATCAGAAAAAACGGATGGGGGAGGCACAGCTCATGGACGAGAGCTAGCAGTTTGGACATGTCATGGACACAGGCTGCGAAACACAAACAGCATTTGGATTACAAAAACACTGGAACAATTCAGAAGCACTTAATTAGAAAATGTAACTAGTAGCTGTGTATGTTTAATCTGACATTAGTAGGCTAGATTGTTTACTTCTTGGACTTGGACATGCGTTTGTGCTGTGGCAGGTTATTTAATATGGGATTTTGACAGCTTGCTTCTTCCTCTTAACGGAGCACCGTCCCGGCGCGGCGGTTCTGGCCGTTCCGTCTCACTTTCACCCCTGCCAGTGCGCTGGTGCGAGACAATAAATAACTGTTCGCCAATTGCTACTTCTCTCAATTGGAAGTACATGACACCAGTCCAGCACACCGCAGTAGTAGGCTAACTGGTGATATAAAAACATATACATTTTCGACTCCTCGACTCAAACAATTGGCGTCGAATCGCGGGGCTTAAAACGACGCAGGAGACAAGCAAGCAATCTCGCTGTTAGATCAGGCCATGTCAACAACTGTTACCCAGTGTTTATTTGTGGCGACGCCTGACTCGTCGACTTTATATGAGGTCACGTTCCGTTTTTGTGGACGGTTGCTTCACACTGCAGCTCACCGGTCTCGAGGACGCACAATGCAGTCTCGAGACTACCTCTTGAGGTGGTTTCGAGGCTATCCGTTTCTGAGGAAAACCACAGTCAAAACATCTGCCAAGTAGCCTCGAGAACGGTCCCGAGACCTCAGTGTGAATCCGCCCTTAGTGTGGTCTGCTCATAAATGGACTGCAGAGAGGGGAGCTGACTTGCTCCTATGCTCTTCCCTGCAGTCTGAACCAATCTGAGCAATTTGGACCTCAGTTGCACTGAGAGATTACCAAACCAAACTGTAATGCCAAATCTGACCAGGCTTTCCAAGACCGCTCGGTAGAACAACAACATAAACGTTTGGTCAACACCGTGAACCCTCAGACGGCGGAGAAAGTGCAGTCTTTGCTGTAGTTTACTACAGGGACTGTACACGTGTATATTCCAAGTTAGTGAGTTCTCAATACAAATGCCCAGGTATTTATATGAGGTTACCTGTGAGATGGTTGAGTCATGAATGACCACAGGCCTGTGGTCACCAACACTCATAGGGTCGAACACCATCTCCTGTGTCTTTCTAACATTGAGAAAAGTTGGTTTTCATCACACCATTTAACAAACCTCTGTACCTCTAAAAGGTAGTCAGCTACATCCCTATCCTTATCAAGCAGGGCTAATATGGCAGTATCATCAGATAATGTAATAATAATAATAATAATAATAATTTTCAAGAAAAAAGGCATGCATTCCTGTCAAATGTGGTGCGTCGCTGCATTGCCTGCCATTAAAACACAAACACACAGAGTGCCATTCTTCAGGGGTTGTCGCCTTGACATTGGACACAGCGAGACAAAAATAGCAAGCCAGCTTCCATGAAAGAAGAAGAAAAGAGCAGACGCCAGATGAAATGACTAATCTCTTCTTCACCGTGCCCTGTTGGATTTATGAGAGCAACTTCTGCATCCGTCTTCCCTGACACTTGAAGCTTTTCCCAAAAAGCACAACGTCCAAGACTGGCTAAGATGAGAACACATTTGTTCCCTGGACAGGTT
The DNA here is from genome assembly GCF_963921795.1 of Nannobrachium achirus. NCBI lineage: Eukaryota > Metazoa > Chordata > Actinopteri > Myctophiformes > Myctophidae > Nannobrachium > Nannobrachium achirus. The sequence goes on along the minus strand of NC_137824.1, from coordinate 11,407,838 downwards.
GGTTCTGCGATGTCTAGCTGGCAGCCAAACGTCTTGAAATCACACTCACACTCACACACACACACACACACACACACACACTGAAAAGCGACCTCGCCCTTGTGCGGTTGCCACACATACTGTATATCAGCTCCATATATGGAGATCTAGGTGATGATCCAGTCATCTCCATCTGGGAATCAGATGTAGAAGACAGGGATCTCCATATATGGGCATAAATGGGACAAGGGCGCCAGAGTGTTCTAGGGAGAGTGGCGTCACGCTTTGAACTCGCCGCAGACCGGAAGTGCCGTCTCATGGAGCCGTTCTCATTCCTAGCGAGCCTCTGCTCCTCTCCTGCCCCGTCCGCTTGTATGTGTCTACAGGATGGCATGAGGCAGATCGCCCCCCGCTACCCCCGCCTCCCCGTTTCTCGCTCCCAGACCACGCCCCCGACCATCACTCAAAAAAAAGACTTCCCACAGTTTATCTTTTGAATGAAAACAATAATAAAATAAACTCTAAATAGCCTGGATCTATTTGGACCAGCCGATCAAAGTACAGACTTATGAATGAACTCCTATTGGTAGCCTACTTTTACTTTTTAGAAATACATTTAGGAGACTATACTTTTCCCACGCTGGCTACTGAGTCTCCAGAAATTTTTTTCCCCCCCTCTCTCTCTTCCCAAAATTGGCCCTGCAGTCACACTGTGTTGTCTGAAAATAAACCCCAAACATGAAGCTATAAACTGCATACTGCAACGTCGATATAATGCTTTTCTGTGAGCAGTAATGCCACGCTATTCATGTGGTACAGTAATTGACTTATACATCATCAGATGGTATTTAGAGACGGTCCAACAACAACATTTTCATCGGTAGGTCGGCCGCGTTGTAAATCACGCGCATGTTCAAGTCTCCACGTATTCATACATCCTTTTTAGTATTAGAGCATTGTCGCCAGCAAGTATTACGGCACGCGTAGCCTTCTACACACTAGAGCGACGTGACAGCAACAGAACACACAGGACACTGCCAGGAAGTACACAGCCGAGTACAGCCGGCCAATTGCGGCGGTCGGGGGGCGTGGTCTGGGAGCGAAAAACGGGGAGGTGGGGGTAGTGGGGGGCGATCTGCCTCATGCCGTCCTGTAGACACATACAAGCGCCCCGTCCGCCCCCATTCTAGCCGAGGTATTTTCACTCGCTGGTAAGTAGACTAAATCACGTCTTTTTCACCATGTTAACGCATTCCCAGGCCTCTCCAAGGTAAATAACATTATTAAAAGGGTGAAAAAGACGTGATTTAGTCTACTTACCAGCGAGTGAAAATGCAGCGGTTATAATGGAGGCGGACGGGCTGAGGAGCAGCAGAGGCTAGCTAGGAATGAGAACAGGCTCCATGCGTGCGCATGCGTAAGCTTCCCACCATAGAGTAAATAGCTTTCCACGCTTACTATGGGAGTCGACGTAAGTGTCATAACTCTCTATTTATATGACGTGAAAGGGCGCTATTCATTTGCAAGTGTGACTTGTGACGCGGTTACACTGACACAATATGTCCATACATGGGCATTCCCAGATATGTGCTCTGCTTAATATTGATGGGCATACAAGGGATTCTATTAGTGTGGTTGCCCTAACAGGGCATCATCTGGGAATCAGATGTACCGTAGAGGGCAGCTCCATATATGAAGATCTAGGTGATGATCCAGTCATCTCCATGTATGGATATCCAGGGTTTGATCTTTGATGAGGTCACAACAATGTGATGTCACAATGTCAACAATGTAATGTCACAACAATGTGATGTCACAACAGCTATAGACAATAGACATTGAGGCGCTACTCACGTACGGACAAGATGTGACGGTTTTCATAGTTAACTATAACAGTAGCAGATCCTGGGGATCTGACACAAAAGTATGATCAATAGGGTGTTCGTTTATGAAAACAAATCAATTATAAATAACACACAAAAAGTCAATCAAATTATCCCATCCACTGGGCCGGGCAAACAAGCGTTCTGATCGTCTTCTCCCATTGCGTGCACTGAGGTTTGTTGTCTGTTGGTTGGTGCACCGGGATGATCGGTACGCCTGAAACTCGTCCAGTGAGAAAGGTTCTGTGGTGCAAAAACTAAGTGCGATTAAAATGTGTTATTCTTTTTTTAAAATATGGAGACAATAAGAGGTTTCTTAAATACTATATGCATTTTTCTGTTTCTTTTCTTTTTTTTTTTATGAGAGAAAAGAAATGTGAGGCGGAAAGTCAGCGTTACACAAACCAAACCCAAAGTGGAGCACAGAGGTTGCCGGGTCCATTTCTATTCTCAGTACTACGGCCCATTAGCCTGGATTATGCTCGGCAGTGAGTGAGCTTTCTGTTGCTTTACTTCAAGAGGTCGACGTCAGAAGAGCTCTTGCATGCGGTGTGCAGTGGTTAGTAGTACAGTGGTTCCTAAACATTTTAAATACGTCATTGGGGGGCCACCTAAAATAATCTGCAGCACTTCTCACATGGCCTTCTTCTAGCGCCACCATCAAGGCGATATTTGCAAAACACATTTTTGGACACTGCTCCTACAGATGTTGCCCTAAAATCAAGCGGTACACAGTATCACAGTGAGTACAGTCATGTCATCAACATGGATCTGTCCCATTTCCCATATTCCCTCCTTTCTCCCTACGATTGCCTTCTAGAGTTTGTGTATGTGACCTGACGGACGCTAAACTCCCGATTAGGGAGTCTTACTGGTTAGAAATGAACAGCAAAACTGTTGAAATATGGAGATAGAGTTTCTGTCCAACAGCAACCATAATTATGCAGCCTTACTGGCATGCACGTGCACACAGACATCAAAGGGGGCTTGAGCCCCTGCCCTTTTATCCACCTGTAAAAAGTGCCCTCTCTCCCATCTTCAACCGCTTATCCTGAATCGGGTCGCGGGGGTAACAGATCCAACTGAGACCTCCAGATTTCCTTATTTCGAGCAACTTCCTCCACTCCCTCAGGGAGTATACCGAGGTGTTCCCAAGCCAGTTTGGAGATATAATCCCTCCATCTGGTCTTTGATCTGCCACGGGGTCTCCTCCCTGTGGAATGTGCATCGAGGACCTTCCTAGGAAGGCTGCAAATGCCCTCTTTCCATGCCATACCTGAAGCCAGGCAGCATTCAAGAGAATTGCTCAATTGTCCAAACTATCATGAACTTGAATGCCACATCTTATGAAGGAATTGCTCTCTCTGTGTAGAAATCCATGCCGCTATGCCACATCTCCAGTATTCACCTGATTATGCTAATATAGTTCAGTGTGGTATAAAGCACTGAAAATAGCCGACACTCTGTGTGCTCTGTGTGTGACACTCTGCCTCGGTCTGCTATTTTAACATTCTCTGCACGTCCCTGCTTTATACCAGGTATTTTTAGGTATTGCCTCTTTTTCCCCCCTTCTTCTTAAAATAAGTAAAACATACTAATCTGAGTACTTCTTCCACCACTGCTTGGAGGGAGGTAGGAGTGAAGAGACAACCTCTCCCTGCTCTGACCTATTTTTGGGGAGCTTCGGATTCTGCCCTTGAAATCCACTGCCCTGGGCTCTCCGAGCAGATCCTATGTATAATGTATGTTACTCGTGGTGGCGCGGGCTCAGGCCATGTTCCCCATCATTGCATGCAGCATGTCATCTTGCTCCTACTCTCTCCCACCCTCTCCCCCCGTTTTCTGGCCCATAATATTATACAGTAGGCCAGGGTTCCCCAATAGGCGGCCCACGGGCCATTTGCGGCCCGCGGGGGGCTACTGTCAGGCCCCCACCAACCCCAGTAATAATGGTGGTATAAGAGCAGCAACAACACTAGTATATCGTCGTTGTCAGGTGGAAACCTTGTATCTCCAAATTTGGACGTTCTTTCCTAAAGTAAAGCCCTGCTTCATCATTCGAGGCCGCCTCACAAAAGTAGTGAGGTGCGAGGCGTTGTGTGCTTGTAGATCGGCTGTTTTCACTAGTTTAAATCATTTTTAAAATGAGTAGCGGGAACGCCACCGTCGTCCCCTGCAATGCTGTGGCCCTCGGCTTGGTACCCTAGACATGATTCGGCCCTTGGGGAAAACTAATTGGGGAACCCTGCAGTAGGCTATCCATTTGCAATGGAAAGAAGAAAAAAATAATAATCCGTAATGATAGGTACCGATAGGTACAGTATCTGTCCATTTCAGTACGCCACAAGAAATAGCATTGCTCGGCTTGCTCAAATGGTACGTGATTGTTGCATTCTGATGAACGGCCAGCACAGATTGATTTTGGAGGACAACTTTGCTTTGTTTGTTTTTTTGTTTTTTTACAACAAGTCTTCATATTTTAGGTTGTAACTGTAACTATCTATCTTTCTATCCTAGACAAAATAAGCCCATTCCCAAGATGCTAACTTGTTACTGTAAATCGTAATAAGGAAAGACGTGACTTAGTGTGTCTAAAAATACATATTTAGCCACTTCTTACGCATGCCCCCACCCACTGAAATCAAAATCATTCAAATCTGTAAAATGCAGTAAAATTAAAAAAAGAAAATAAATAAATCTTTTCTTTTCTCCAATTATAATCTATAATTATAATATAATCTATTCTCAGGGGTGAGATTAACTCATTGAATGCCCTTTTCAAGATGGCCGCCAAGTACCAGGATGCCACGTTCCTAAATTTCTAGTGCACGGATACATTTTTTGTGCACGGATCGTGCACGCCCATGCACCATATATGCACCATGTGCATATGTGTAGTACTTTTTAACAGCTTTCAAACAAAAAAATCCGCTTGGAAATCCGTTCAGGCATTCATGAGATAGAAGCATTCAAATTCAGACAAAACAAACACTGCCATCTTCCTAAATTTCTAGTGCACGGATCAATTTTTAGTGCACGGATCGCGCACGCCCATGCCTAGATCATGCACCATATGTGTAGTACTTTTTAACAGCTTTCAAACAAAAAAATCCGCTTGGAAATCCGTTCAGGCATTCATGAGATACAAGCCTTCAAAGTCAGACAAAACAGCCATTTTTGACATTTTGAAAGACGTGTTTGTTATGGGGCTAAACATGCAATTTCGCGATTGCGATCATGCCTAATACATTTGAGGCATTTTTAGATTTTTTTTTATAAAAAAAAATGTTGGAAAAAAAAAAAGAGTTTTCTTTTTTTTTTTTTTTTCAAAATGGCTTCCAACTCGGGAAACTCGGGTTGTGGCACCCTGTTACTACTGTAATAACTCGGGAAACTCAGGCCTTGGCAGTCAATGAGTTAAAAAAGCTCCGGAAAAAGTATTGTCTAATAAAGAAAATCAACAAAACATCATAGTGTTGAGAGTGGCAGGAATGTTGAGACATACAACTTCTCTCTTTGACATCACCGACTGGTGTTTTTTAAATTTTTTTATTTTTTATTTTGTCTATAATTTGAGTTTATTTTAGCTAGTTTTGTAAACCCACAATACCGTTTCAGTTAGTTTTCGTTTTTTTAAAAAGCTTCGTTTTTTATTTTTATTTCAGTTAACTGAAATGTTTTTCCATTCTAGTTTTCGTTTTTTAGTTAGTTTTCGTTTACTATAATAACCTTGCTACCCTGGTATCTGTCAGGAACGGTCTAGGAACAGATACCAGCCTCTACGCTGGTATCTGTCAGGAACGGTCTAGGAACAGATACCAGCCTCTACCCTGGTATCTGTCAGGAACGGTCTAGGAACAGATACCAGCCTCTACCCTGGTATCTGTCAGGAACGGTCTAGGAACAGATACCAGCCTCTACGCTGGTATCTGTCAGGAACGGTCTAGGAACAGATACCAGCCTCTACCCTGGTATCTGTCAGGAACGGTCTAGGAACAGATACCAGCCTCTACGCTGGTATCTGTCAGGAACGGTCTAGGAACAGATACCAGCCTCTACCCTGGTATCTGTCAGGAACGGTCTAGGAACAGATACCAGCCTCTACCCTGCAGGGTTATAATAGTTTTGGATGTTTCCATTAGTTCTTATTTTTATTAGTTTTGAGGTTTTGTTTTCAATTACAGTTTAGTTTTATTTGTTCTTAAATTGAGGTTGCTAGTTTCGTTTCGTTTTTATTTTTTGAAAATGCTTAGTTTTAGTTCAGTTTTTATTAGTTTTAGTGTTAGTTTTAGTATTTTACATAATATGGGGTATTTGTCAGGGGTGAGATTAAAAAAGCTCCGGAAAAAGTATTGTCTAATAAACAAAATCAACAAAACATCATATTGTTGAGAGTGGCAGGAATGTTGAGACATACAACTTCTCTCTTTGACATCACCGACTGGTGTTTTTTATTTTTTTTATTTTCTCTATAATTTTAGTTTATTTTAGCTAGTTTTGTAAACCCACAATACCGTTTCAGTTAGTTTTCGTTTATTTTTTTAAAGCTTAGTTTTTATTTTTATTTCAGTTAACTGAAATGTTTTTCCATTCTAGTTTTCGTTTTTTAGTTAGTTTTCTTTAACTATAATAACCTTGCTACCCTGGTATCTGTCAGGAACGGTCTAGGAACAGATACCAGCCTCTACCCTGGTATCTGTCAGGAACGGTCTAGATTCAGATTCAGATTCAGATTCAGATTCCTTTATTTACCATTGTGTAGAACACATAGGAATTTGTTTCGGCAACATTACAAGTGTGCATTCAATCCTTCCTTTTTTCACATATAACATGAAACCAACAACACAAACAACACCGTGCAAGAAAATAAATACAATAAATATATTATAGTAAAGTGCAGTAGTGTTCAGTCCAGTAGTACAAAAGTCATAGTTCTGGTATCCCTAGGGGGCAAGGGAAGAAGGGGAACCAGCGTCAGTGAGCAGCCTGGCGGCTGAGGGGAAAAAACTGTTTTTGTGGCGCTCTGTCTTGGCCCCTAGATGCCGCATCCTTCTCCCAGAGGGGAGCAGGGTGAGGAGGCCGTGGCCAGGGTGGGAGGGGTCAGCCATGATCTTTCTTGCCCTCCTCAGCGCACTGGAGTCGTGCAGGGACTTGAGGGAGGGCAGGGGACGGCCAATCACCCTCTCCGCAGAGCGTATCACCTGTTGCAGCTTGACCAGGTCTTTTGCGCATGCAGCGGGGAACCAGGTGATGATAGAGTGGGTGAGGATGGACTCGATGATGGCCGTGTAGAACTGGGTCATCATGGACCTCGACAGTCTGTATTTCCGCAGCTGCCAAAGGAAGTACATCCTCTGCTGGGCCTTTCTCACAGAGTTCACCTGGATGCCTTCCAGCATGATGGGAGGGGGCGGGGCTGGGTCCCTCCTGAAGTCCACCACCATCTCCACTGTCTTCAGGGCATTTAGCTCCAGGTTGTTGTTCTTGCACCAACTTTGCAGCCGCTCGATCTCCCCCCTGTAGGCTGACTCGTCCTCCTTGGAGATGAGGCCCACCAAGGTGGTGTCGTCCGCAAACTTGAGTAGCTTGACCGATGGGTGGAGGGAAACACAGCTGTTGGTGTACAGGGAAAACAGTAGTGGGGACAGGACACAGCCCTGTGGGGAACCGGTGCTGGTGGACCTAGAGCTGGAAATGCTCTTCCCCAGCTTCACCCGCTGATACCTTTGTCAAAAAGTCCGTAATCCACCTGCGAGTGGAGGCAGGCACTTGCAGCAGGGACAGCTGGTGCTCCAGGATAGATGGTAGGATGGTGTTGAAGGCCGAACTGAAGTCGACGAACAGGATCCTGGCATAGCTGCTGGTAGTGTCCAGATGTTTTAGGGTGTGGTGCAGAGCCATGTTCACGGTGTCCTCCGTGGATCTATTCGCTCTGTACGCAAACTGCAGCGGGTCCAGCACAGGATCAGTGATGCGCTTCAGATGGGCCAGGACAAGGCGCTCCAGGACCTTCATGACCACAGAGGTCAGGGCGACGGGTCTATAGTCATTCAGGCCTGTGACCTTGGCCTTCTTGGGGACGGGAATGATGGTCGATGCATTGAAGCATGCTGGGACCTGACCCAGCTCCAGCGAGGTGTTGAAGATGTTGGTGAACAACGGGGCGAGCAAGTCAGCGCAGTGCTTCAGGACAGAGGGGGGCAGGGGGGGAACTCTCCTTCTCAAAACTACAGTAGAACTCATTGAGCTCGTTGGCAAGGGGGAGGTTGTCAGACGCCTGTGGGGACCTAGACTTGTAGTTGGTGATGGTCTTTAGTCCTTTCCAGACAGAGGAGGAATTCCCCTCAGAGAGCTGCTGCCGCAGTTTCTCGCTTTGGCAAACCCATACTTGGCTCGCCTAAACAAGGCCACGTCGCCGCTACGCCTGGCCACCTCCTTCTCCGACCTCAGCCTCCTGAGATGGGCTGAGAACCAGGGCTTGTCGTTGTTGTAGATCTTTCTTGAGCGGAGGGGGACACACACCTCCTCGCCGAGGCTGATGAATGATGTCACAGTGTCTGTGTAGTCATCCAGGTTGTTTCCAGCCACAGGCCCCGCCCACTCAACAAAGTCCTGGTCACAGCCCGCATTCTCCAGCCAGGCACCGAGTCGCTCACTTGCCTCACTGGACCACACTCTGAAACTGCGCACTACAGGTTTTGATATTTTTAATCTCTGCCTGTAGCGGGGGATCAGATGGATGAGATGGTGATCACCCTTGCCCAGAGCAGCACGTTGGAAAGAGTGGTATGCCTGCCGGATGATACAGTAGCAATGATCCAGAATGTTCCCACCCCTAGTAGCACATGTCACTTGCTGTCTGTATTTGGGGAGAGCCCGACTCAGATGAGCCTGGTTAAAGTCACCAAGCACCACAGCAAAACTGTCCGGGTAGTTACGTTCCACCCCCGACAGCTGTTCTGCTAGTGTGTCCACTGCTACAGTGACGTCAGCATCCGGAGGAATGTAAACACACACGAGGAGGAACGCATTAAACTCACAGGGGGAATAGAATGGACGACAGAGGACGAGAAGAGTTTCAATAGCAGGAGAACAGTGTTGTTGCAACACTGTCACATCAGAACACCGGCGGTTGTTCACAAAGAAAATCAATCCTCCTCCACTTGACTTCCCAGCCGCCTCGAAGTCTCTGTCACAGCGAAACGCGGAGAAGCCATCTAACTGTACAGCCCCATCTGGGACTGTAGGCGTCAGTTTCGTCTCCACGAACGCGAAAACAACCGTGGAATGGAAGTCATTATCCCGCGAAACAAGCAACCGGAGTTCATCCATTTTATTGGGTAAAGAGTTCACGTTGCAGAGGAATATACCTGGCAGCGGTGGACGCGAACTTCTCCGCCGTAGACGAACCAGACAACCTCCTCGCTTCCCCCGTTGTCTTCGGGTCCAGCGTACAACGCTGGCAAAGAACGCTGTCCCCCTCAGCAGAATATCCAGTACATCCGTGGAACGGGTGAGTAATGTTGGTAAAATGTCCAGTGGGGTAGAACACCCAATGTGCAGCAGCTCTTCTTTAGTGTAAGAAGGCTCACAGGACACATACAACACGGATAACAAACAGAATGCAACACACATAGTCACCATAGCAGCCCTGGGCGGCGCCATCATTTGCAAAGACAGACAGCTCAAAAAGGAACAGATACCAGCCTCTACGCTGGTATCTGTCAGGAACGGTGGTATCTGTCAGTCCGACGGCTCATCAGCCAGGTGCTTTCATTAGCACACATCCGCGGTACCTCCAGCCTGGATGGATGGATGGATGGGTAACAGCAGCCCCAGCACACAGCCTGATCTAATGATCTAACACAGTGGTTCTCAACCTGTGGGTCCCGACATTATTTTAAGGGGGTTCCCCTAGCCTAGGGTCCCTTCACTTTTCGAGGTTTGATGCGGTCGGGAGCGGAAACCACTCTACGTCATGTTGTAGTCCTAAACGGACTACACTTTGGCCGGAACTATTAAACCGGAAACAGTTTTAACGTAAAATAATTCCCCTTGAGCGTAGTTTTGCTCTTGGAAATTGTGGTTTCCGCCTAGACCGGATCAAACGGCCCGTTGTTAACGATCACCAGGCTTTCCCCCAGAAAGCCTGGTGAGGCGAGGTTAGGGTTCCCCAGATGATTAACTTAATGTGCAAGATTATTTTCTCACTCAACAGTAAACAAACCAACATAAATTAACCCTAACCCATTTAACAAGTGACATTTTAAGGAGTTTTTAATACCTCTAAAATGACAAATTAAACAAAATTGTCAATAGTCAGAACTCGTGAAAATAGCAGATCTAGGCGTTGTGAGCATGCAGATCTGCTATTTTCACAATTTCTGCCTTGTGAGCTTGTAGATCGGCTATTTTCAGCAAAGATGTTTGGTACGTGTAGAGGGGAGATGATTATAATTACATCTAACGATGCTTCTCCTCCATTCACGTTTGGTGAATGTAGTTGTAGCCTTGGCCAGGAAAATTTGATGTCTTCAGGTGGTAACCATCGATCATAAGGTGTTTCGACCCGCAAACCACAACACCCTCCTGATGGCCGGGTCGGCAGTGGTGGCCAAATCACTGCCCATCTCCTCCTCCTGACCAAGGCTAAACTCCCCTCTCCTGCTCTATTTGTTTTTTCCCAACAAGAGGCTTCTCTGGGGAGGTATTGGGTGGGTCCCTCCTGAGGTCTTGAGGTGACACAGGTGCGTAGAGAAGTATTATCTGAAAACACAAATTGACATGAATCCAAAATACACTGATGATTGTTGCTTCATCTCTCTCTCAACTAAGGGGTCCTTGGCCTGAAAATGTTGAAGACCCCTGATGTAGATGTCAGCTTTAGGGTTTGGGGGGGATATAGACTTATGTCTGGTTTGTAGGCTACTTTGGTTGAGGCTAGCTGTGGACCTTAGCGTCAGAAGGAGTTCACCTCTGGGACAACCAGATCTTATTTTATTGTTGTTTGGGACACGATCAACACAATCCTGAGTTATTGTTTGTGTTCAATCTGTGTTTTGAGATATTTTAGTATTTCAGCATGTACTAGTGATGCATTTTGCATCATCAGTGATGTGTATTGCATCATATGATGCAAAATGCATCACTAGTACATGCTGAAATACTAAAATATCTCAAAACACAGATTGAACACAAACATTTTTGTGTTCAATTTTGATTTTGTTTTAGTCATAGTCTTTTGAATCAAATGTCATTTAATTTTAGTCATAATTTAGTCACCTGAAAAGTTTAGTTTTAGTCTAATTTTAGTCGACTAAATATAAGATTTGGGGCGACCAAATCTATAGGGGGTCCTCCAAATCTTTGTGTGATAGAAACTTGGGGACTACGGATGAAATTTAGCATTCTTGCTAATTCCGGTGTATTTACATTGCATTATGTAGTGTTCATTAATATGCATTGTCCCGTCTAAATAAATAAATATACAATACAATATGGAATCGATGAACATGTTGTGGGGGTCCCTGCTTCATCTCTCTCTCAACTACGGGGTCCTTGGCATGAAAACGTTGAAGACCCCTGGCCTACATTATTAACACAGAGCATTAAAGGTTATTTTGTAGGAGTGTGAGAGTGAGAGTCCCCTGCAGCTGTCCCAACAAAACTAGTGACTTTAGTGATTAGTCATCACTTTTCAGTTTCGTGGGGGCTGTTTTCGAAGCGGTGAAAACCGCTTCCAAGGTATAGCTTTGTCTGTCCCGTGTCTCGTGCATGTCCATGCAGTCCAGAATGAAGAATTGAGGATTGGTCAAGCTTCACATGATAATTTGGCTCTCCAGACAAAATCATTCATTCATTCAGAACTAGAACTAAAGCACATAGAAAGTATAGATCTAGAACACAGAATGTATAGATCTAGAACACATAGAATACAAATTCACCGCTTCACTTCGAACCGAGGTTCAATTTTTAGCCCAACGAATGTTTTTCATGCAAAACCAATCATTGCAATGGAATCATTAAAAACCCCTAGTTTGACCCCTCACGTGCTAATTAAAACAGATTTTTTTTTTTTTTTTGGGGGGGGGGGGGGGGGGGGGGGTATTTGTTAGTGTATAGTAAGTGAATTAAACTTTCAGCAGCTGCCAAAATAGTGCCAGGCCGGAAAAAAAAATTGAACAGATTATCTTTTGTCCTACTGGGTCTATAGAACAGAAAAAGAAAACACAATTTACAAGAATCTATATGAAACATTCACTTAAATACACAACGACATATACTACGGGCTGTGAGCTTGTATGCTATTTTTCAATAGTAAAAGCACAACATAATAATGTGTTCCCAGTCTGAATAGGTTAAACCCTTGCATGAAAAACATTCGTTGGGCTAAAAATGTAACCTCTGTTCGAAGTGAAGCGGTGAATTTGTATTCTATGTGTTCTAGATCTATACATTCTGTGTTCTAGATCTATACTTTCTATGTGCTTTAGTTCTAGTTCTGAATGAATTAATGATTTTGTCTGGAGAGCCAAATTGTCATGTGAAGCTTGACCAATCCTCAATTCTTCATTCTGGACTGGACATGCACGGGACATGTACGGGACAGACAAAGCTATACCTTGGAAGCGGTTTTCACAGCTTCAAAAACAGCCCCCACGAAACTGGAAAGTGATGACTAATCACTAAACCATAGTTTTGTTGTGGGCCAGCTGCAGGGGACTCTCACCACCACCACCCTATGAAGAACATTCATGGGGGCACGCAGTGAATCCTTGTACCCAGGGCCCAGGATTTGGTTTGGACACCCCTGCATAGGTCTGTTGAAGTGGGCCAATATGTTCCACCAAGCAGGGAAACGTGTGTGTGAGGCTCCATGAATGATTTATGGCGTTACGAGGAACCGCACCGCTGTTCAACACTGCCTTGTTGAGTTTTACAGCAGACCCTAAAGTCTGCGACCTGAAATAATGCTGCTCATAACACATGCTCTGTGCTGCTTTTTATTCCATCTGGATCATGGATCTCACACTGGATCTTAACAGCAGGCCCTTGGCATTGCAGGCTTTTTGTTTTATCACTGACAACCCTGGCCTACACACCCCACGGTTCCATTTTGTTAAAAAATTGTGGGGGAAAAAAAACAGCTGGGGACCAGTTAAGAGATGATTCCATATAGTTTCACCTTTTGACAGCACAATGACAGCACAATCAGCAGTGTATTTTGGATTCTTAAACCGTCAATACTTAACATGGAGGCCGACGGTCGATCTCATCTTTAACACTTTGTAAGCCGGCCGCACTTGCCCGTACTTGTCCGGACCACCCAATGCGCCGCTCGTACTTTCCCGTACTTTCCCGTAATTTATGAAATTAATTATATATATATATTTTTTAAATACAGTCGCCGGTCGTGCTCTGTCTCTTTAAGAGAGCTCCTGAGACGTGATCGCGTCAGAGACGTGATGACGTCATCTGCTAGGGAGAAACTGGGGTCCACGGGCGGCCATTACGTGCCCTTGTATTGTGTATGCAGCCAGTTGGCCAGCGCGTCTCCTCATCATTTTCGATCAGACGACAGACGAAATCAAGGCTTCGGAATGAGTGGATTGCATTGGATTAGATCGATGTGCGTGCAAGGAGGACGTAATGTACTTTCGAGCGCTGTTTTTTCTCGCGGATTACGCCATCTCGCCCCATGCAAATGAACGGAGGAAAACACCCTTCAGCAGCATATAAGTAGGTGGCCGACCAAAAAATGTTCTTGACGCACTTTTTGCTGGCTTGCACTGAGCGACCCGAGCGCGTTGTTTATCATTTGGTGCATTGCTTTTTTAAAACATGTTTATAAATAAATAGCAGATTGCACGGCTGTACCTGTGTTCAGGGGGTTCTGGCGGGGCTGGCAATGTCCATTTTCTCCAAAAAACACTTTTGAAGCCAAGGATGGCATTAGATTCTCGCTAAAAAATCAAACCTCGGTTCGAAGTGAAGCGGTGAACTTTTATTCTATGTGTTCTAGAGTTATGAACTCTGTGATAGATACGTCTATACAGTTATGGACTCTGTGATCTATTCATTCTTTATATATATATTCTGAATTCTACATTCTTTATATATTCTCAATGAATATATAAAGAATGGAGGGCCAAATTATCATGTGAAGCTTGACCAATCCTCAAAGTATCCATTCATCAGACCGGGAGGGACACTACACACATATTCTGGACGTACAGGACAAATAAAACCTGTTCATTCTGAACTGAAATGGCCATATATGGACATGGGACACACATTTAGCTTTTTTGAAAAAGCCTATTCATTCTGGACTGATATTCTGGACGTACGGGACAGAGAAAACCTGTTCATTCTGGACTGGAGTGACCGTATATGGTAGGGGTGTAACGATATAGTAACTGTATCGAAATATCGTTTTTAACTTAAACAATCGAAGTAGATCGAAATGAAAATAGCTAAAATCGAATCGTATCGTTTTATTTTGTATCGTATCGAATCGGCAGTGCAAAGAATCGATTGTATCGATACTACCTACTTGTGCATTGTATTTAGCATTTTTAAGAAGAAAAAAATAAAAGGAGGGGTTTAATTACCCTTCCTTTCCATATAGCTACACTGGTCTATCGATAAATGTGTGTAATCTCTGGGTTCATGTCAAGGTGCAGGTTTGTCAATATACAATGTCCATGTATTTGGCAGATAATCACTGTGTTTACTTATTTATATCCATAATAATACATGTTTCCCTTAAAAACCTGCACTCTCCACACCTTTCACACAGATTTAATTTCTTTGCTAAATAGTTACTATATCGATTTTAAATAATTAAATCGAATCGTATCGTATCACCATGAATGAACCAATATCGTCCATATATCGTATCGTCAACCATGTATCGTGATATGTATCGAATCGCTATTAAAATGTATCGTTACACCCCTAGTATATGGACATGAGGTGACATACATTGTGTTTTTGAAAAAGCCTGTTCATTCTGGACTGAGATGACCATATATGGACATTAAACACACATTTTGTTTTTGAAAAAACCTGTTCATTCTGGACTGAAATGACCATATATGGGCGTGGGACACACAAAGCCACTCATTGGAAGCGGTTTTCACCGCTTCAAAAAACACAAGCTGAAAGGCAACGATCGGCCATTACAGCAACCGCATGGAATGACAATCGCTTCCGGTGAATGACGTCATGACGTCAAACAGGAAATGCTTACGGAATCGACTTCTGGCCTTCAAAATAAGAGACTGGCCGCGGAGGGAGCCTGCGAGAGGCACGCTGGACATTTAACCCGTTCATGTCTGGAGCACAAAATGAGTTTTAATATTAAAACCGGATTAAACCGTACTTCTTCTGTACTCAAATTAGCCGACCGGAATTTTCCGTACTAGGTCATTAAAACCAAAATAAATGATAATTATCAACAAACAAAAAAAATGATCGGCAGCTGTCCTCCCGTCTCTTCTTCGGCTGATCTAAAAGGATCATTTTTAGTCCAGTAACAATAAAGCTGAGGTTGGAAAAAATTGTGTTATTTAGTTTTTCAACTGATTCTGACAGGAAATTAGGTCTACTAGCCAGGATAAAAAAATCTACCATGATCTGCTCACTGCAAATACCCACAGTGGCCAAATCAAGTTGGGCTCCCATCGACTTTCTATACAGGAGGAAAATACCGAGAAAAAAAATCTGCTTTAAGTAGGATGTGAGGGGTCTAACTAGGGGTTTGTCATGATGCTGAATCCATTGCAAGCATTTGTTTTGCACAAAAAACATTCATTGGCCCCAGGAAAACGCCCACAAAACTGATGAAAAGTGATGACTCATCACTTTTCATCACTAAACCATCATTTTCTGGGGCCATTTTTAGCCCAAGGAATGTTTTTTTGTGCAAAACAAATGCTTGCAATGGATTCAGCATCATGACAAACCCCTAGTTAGACCCCTCACATCCTACTTAAAGCAGATTTTTTTCTGGGTATTTTCCTCCTGTATAGAAAGTCGATGGGAGCCCAACTTGATTTGGCCACTGAGGGTATTTGCAGTGAGCAGATTATGGTAGATTTTTTATCCTGGCTAGTAGACCTAATTTCCTGTCAGAATCAGTTGAGAAACTAAATAACACAATTTTTTCCAACCTGAGTGGATTTTTTTCCTAGAATTACTAGACTATTTCTAAACCCTTTGAACCGGAAGTGCTTCTGGTAGCTTTTCGTTCTCTATAGCCAAAATCCTGTTCACTTTCATTGTAGGAGGAGGCGTTAGCATAGAATCTGTCCGTGATGTTTTTGACCAGATGGGTCATGGAGGAATGGGTGAGACCTGTCTTTATGACCGATAACTAACAGTCAGCGTGGTATAATGGTATAATATTTCATATTTAGGAAACGTTTCAGAAGGGGAAAAAATCAAACCTCGGTTCGAAGTGAAGCGGTGAACTTTTATTCTATGTGTTCTAGAGCTATGAACTCTGTATATATTCGGTTCGAAGTGAAGCGGTATGTGTTCTAGAGCTTCAGAATTCAGAATTCTGAATGAATTAATGATTTTATCTGGAGGGCCGAATTTTCATGTGAAGCTTGACCAATCCTCAAAGTATTGGACATTTTTAATCATCCAATCATCAGAACGGGACAGACACTACACACATATTCTGGACGTACGGGACAGATAAAACCTGTTCATTCTGGACTGAAATGACCATATATGGACGTGGGGGGACACATGGGACACACATTTACGGACAGATAAAACCTGTTCAATCTGGACTGAAATGACCATATATGGACGTGGGGGACACACATGGGACACACATTTACGGACAGATAAGACCTGTTCATTCTGGACTGAAATGACCATATATGGATGTGGGGGACACACATGGGACACACATTTACGGACAGATAAAACCTGTTCAATCTGGACTGAAATGACCATATATGGACGTGGGGGACACACATGGGACACACATTTACGGACAGATAAGAACTGTTCATTCTGGACTGAAATGACCATATATGGATGTGGGGGACACACATGGGCCACTCCTTGGAAGCGGCTTTCACCGCTTCAAAAAAACAAGAACATATGTCTTGAGTATTTAGGGAAAAGTCATGGAAGGGGACATTTCTGAGACCTTCACGGGGAGAGTTATTGCACTTTGCGATCTCAAAATCAGTCAAAATGACCTGTTAGTCACCCGTGTGTTAATATAATCTTTGTTTGCAGACTCAGGTCCAAATACGAGATACAAGGAATAAACATAAAAGAAACATGACAGGCATTAATAATCAATATATATGAAAAAAAAGTAAAATAAATAGTAGGCTACATAACTTATCCCACAGGCAAACACACAGGCATTTTAGCCAGTGCACCCTTAGTCTGGATGCCTATCTTGAAATGCTCATTATGGGGCTGGAGAGCACCACAATTATGCTGTTAGCAGATGCATCCAGCTGTTGCACGAACTTGAACATTAAATGTCTTAGAAGTGCTTTAAAGACCTTGTGAAATGGCTTTTTTGGGCATTTTATTTTGAAGTTTCAGTCTAAAACGCAAGCCTGTCTGTTTCTGAACCAATCAGAAGGGACCAGCCCTTCAGGCGATGGGACAGCTCACATGTGCCCAATGTTTGTGTTTGTAGCTTCCATCCACAGGCCAGTTGTACAGAATATTTGTTACCAAGTTGCTTATTATTCCAACCTATAATGTTTACAGATACATATTTTAATGTGCTCATCAAGTTTACAATGAGTAACAGAGCATCGCAGCGGAAGTGGTTTACTGGTACAACTTAAAAATCGTCATTGTTTATTATAGTGATGTATTATCTTACTGTAAATCACTTTGGATTAAAAGCATCTGCTAAATAGGGCTGTAATCTAGCCCTGTTTTAGGGATTCGAACTTCGGGGGGATTTTCCGAACGGACCATCGAACCTTCGATGGTTCGTTCGATTGAATAAAAACCGAACAATCGGACCATCGACCAATCGAACGTACTGTACCTTTAACCAGCTAAAACTGTGTAGGAAATGTTTTAAATGCGGCATTTTTATCCATTGAAAACGCGTGGATGCGTGGCCGCATTAACACCTAGGCTAACACTTGGAAAATCCAACCCAATCGGAGAAAATGTTGCGCAGTTTGTTGACGAACAGGCTCAATGTATAGCGGAGTTGCACGGATGATGATTAGACTTGGTGACTGCGTCGGAGCGCGTCGCGTTCGGGCTCAACTGGTCTCGATGTAACAACCCCAGAAATCACATTATAGATCCTTTAGGGGGTTGCAATGAAATCCATCTTTGCTCATGCTTAGGAGAAAGACTGTTTAATCTTTGGGTGCATGGATGGGTGTTCGCTGTTCAGAGCACACACACGTCTGTCTCTGCCCAGCTCAGCTGCTCTCACTCTACTACTGTTATCAAGCGTGTGTCAGCGAGGCTGGTTTGCGGCCCCAAACAGGAGCGGAATTGGAGTGGAGGACGGTCCTTGATCGCTCCAAGCTGTTCTGGTGCATTTTGTATACTTTAACGGTCACCATTAACTGTTAGTGTTTACCGGTAGGCAGGCCCGGATTTATATGACATGAGGCCCCTGGGCAAGGGGAAATAAAGAGGCCCTCGTGCGCGCGCAAAAATTCCACCTCCAGTCCACCTGACCACACCGTGACCTCACCTTCGGACCGGCCCATGACTGTGTATCCTCATTGGCTCATTGGAAGGGTCTAAAGCGGATACAGAATTGGAGTTTGCGTGCATGTGTGTAGCCTATGTGTGTGGAAAGTACCGGATACATAGAGTGGGCGGGCTTTAGACTGCACTAAGCTTTCAGAGCAGCTACATGCAGTGCGGCCAGCAGAGCAGAAGCTCTCAATAATAAAACAAAATGTACTGTAACTAAACACAAATATCACTTTATTTGGATTGCAATACTTTAAAATGTCATCATTAAATTTACTCTTTCAAAATAGCTTCCAAGTTCCACAACGCCTCCCTCTCCATAGACTTCCATGTAATTCATAGTGCACGGATCATGCACGCCCATGCCTAGATCATGCACCACGTGTGTCCACACTGTTCACAGCTTTCAAACAAAAAAATCCGAATGGAAATCCGTTCAGGCATTCATGAGCTAGCAGCCATTATGTTTTCTTGAAATGTAAACAAACATGGCTGCCATGTTTGTTGGTATGGGGGTTAAACATGGAATTTCGCGATTGCGATCATGCCTACTAAATCTTTTGGGGTCCAAAAAAAATGTTTTGAAAATTTTTTTTTTTTTTTTTTTTTTTTTTGAGGCCCCCCTCCCCTGAGGCCCCTGGGCTCGTGCCCACCCTAGCCCAATGGTAAGTCCGGCCCTGCCGGTAGGCCTAACTTATTTCGTATTTGGCTATCTCTACTACTGTGATATTCTGAATAGGCCTATCACATTCTGATAATTATTTTTTGTGTAAAAAGAAAAGAAGGAAAAAAAAGAAAAAAACCTGAACCCATTAATTTCAAACTTCGATTGCCAACGTAACGAACGAACGTTCGAATCCCCGAAGGTTCGCTTGCAGCCCTACTAAACTGTAAACTGTCATTCATTTTCCCTATAGACTTTTACAAAAACATATTTGTAACAATTATAGCCTAGAACCAAGCCATCCAGGATGGCAGTGAATCATGACCATAAAACCTTTGATCCTATGTGAAAATATATTTTAATATTAAATTATTTGATATACTACATTTAATAACTACCCTTTGTTTAGCAATTTTCAAAATGCTCTTTTCATAGAAACAAAGGTTGTATGGTCATGATTCACTGCCATCCTGGATGGCTTGGTTCTAGGCTTAACATAATTGTTATAAATGTTTTTGTAAAAGTCAAAGGGGGAAAATGAATGAAGATTTTTAAGTGGCACCAGTAAACCACTTCCGCTGCGATGCTCTATACATAGTTTGTATATGTATACATCCTCAATGACATTCAAAACGGAGTAGCTCTGTAATTAAAATCAGTTGTGTTTGGAGGAATGTGCAGCAATGGGAATCAAAACAGGTGAATGTAATCAAGGTTCATTTATATTCATGAAGAGCTGTCTATGTCATCACACAGCACGTTTCTGTTCAAATGAAATAATTAAAAATGGGCTATTTAGGGACTTTTGATATACAAATACACAAAGGTGGTTTATGTTCTGTTTTGTTGGCATCTAGTGTTAGGAATGCCCATATGATTACCAGGGACATGCTGGGCCGCTGATTCAGCCTTGGAAAAAGAGTTGGAGAGGCCCTCATTACGTGCTGCTACTCAAAGATTTGTGACAAAGTGACAAGCCAGTGGGCCAATTACATGAGTTATATTTCATCGTTGTCGGGTGGAAACCGTTTGTTTTGTATTTATCATTTTAAAAATGATTTAAACTAGTGAAAACAGCCGATCTACAAGCACACAACGCCTCGCACCACGAGGCGTTGTGTGCTTGTAGATCTGCTGTTTTCACTACTTTTGTGCGACAGCCTTGTATGATGAAGCAGGGCTTTGCTTTGCGAAAAGAATTACAAATTTGAAACTTGGAGATACAAGTTTTCTGCCCGACAGTGACGATTTACTTGGTTGGCCGCCCAGCCCCCAAAATGGAACAAAGGCCGACATTTTATTTATTTATTTTTTCCTAATCGCCGGCCTGGACCGGCCGGGAATGAACCGGCCGTTCGGGAGTTGTCCCGCTTTTCCCAATGGCCAGCACGTCCCTGATGATTACCACGGATAAGCTCTAAAAGTGTGAAAAAATGTATTTTTCATTTCACTGGGTCTTTCACAGTCCAACAGTTGACCTTGTACCAGTGAATTCATGACATGAATGAAACTGTACCTTTTCCTCTGCAACCTTATAATACATTCTTCAATCAGTCAATCCAACTTTCAGGACCAACGTTTCTTTTTTAGTGTTTCTACGGTTTACTTGACCTCAAGAACAACACTTTGACAGCAGTTGGCAGCACAGCGGCTGCCAACACAATAAAACACAGTAGGCAACAGCGGCCATCAGAACACAATAGGTACATTATAAATGCTATTAATTACCTTAGTTGAGTGGAAATTCTGTTCCTCCTCCTCTGAGTCAAGGACTGATCAACACTATCCTACTTGCTTTTGTAGCCTACAACTCTTTTTCTTTCTTAATTGGATGGCAGGCCCCACCAAAGAAATCAGATATTAGTATCAGAGCCATCAAAAAAAAAACTACGGATAGCAGCCCTAAGCAGAGGGCAGATCTCACTCACAGCTGAAGAGAGAAGATTCTTCATGCCTACCACTAAATGTAAACAGGAAACAGCTGCCCAAAAGCAAATGATCTGGTGGGCATTTCAGAATAAAAGTTGTATTTATTCTTGTTTTTGTTTTGTTTTTTTCGGAGCGGTGGCGGGCCCCCTCCGCCCAGGGCCCTAATGCGACTGCATAGGCTGCTTTGCCTATTGCTACGCGCCTGCATTTTGTTATAGTGTTGGTGGAATCGGTGGAATTTGCATCATGTCTAGCCTATAGCCTATTATGCATAGATCCATAAGGGTCCACTTGGTTACTAAAACAGTGAGAGCTTATCCACACTTTTACATGTTCTTTTATTTATTTTTAAATACATGTGTTAGCAAATGTAGTAGTATTTTATTTGATGTTTGGCACAATTGAAAGTGATTTAGCATGAAGAATAATGAATGGAAAAGTCAGCCTCGGAGCTGGTGTATTTACAGATGTACAGTATCTCCCACAAAATAACATTGATGAATCTGACCACTAATATAGGAATTGTCGGAAATGCCGGTACGATCAAAACATGAGCGTAATACGGCCGTAAAGCGCTTGATGAATCGGGCCCATAGTTAGGGAATATTATCAGAACAATGTCAAACCTGGGAATAAATTCCTTACCAAGAAATGTCTACACCAATGTGTTTGTAAAGGTGTCTAGTAGTAACACATCTAACAAAGTTTGAAATTCTAAATCCCGGGGGGAATTTTTGACAGCTGTTGAAAGTTGGGGTCCCAGTCACTCACTATCCACCTGTTTCCGCAAGACCTTACTGTAGCATTGTCTGCGGGACACTTCCGGTTAACAGCATACAAGCTCACGTCGCGTCGCAGATGCAACCGTTGTGAGCTTGTAGATCACATTCGGCTGTGGCGCTGGAAGCTGGCACATGCCTTCTGCGCAATGCACGATGGGATGTTGGAAAGTTGTGGATACATAATACTATTCAGAAAAAAATACCCCCAAAGAATCTGCTTTAAGTAGCATGTGAGGGGTCAAACTTTTTTTCATGATCCTAAAAGTAGAATTAAAACATGCAGATTTAAGCTCTGGCGTTTAAGTGAAATGTAGCCCGATATTATGAGATGCTGGTGTGGCTTTATCACATTTTAGAGAGAGAGAAAAAAACGTCATTTCAGCTCTAGTGAAAAACTCAGGCATGCGAGATGACTGTCCCTCAGCCACGCTCAGTCACATATCATAAGCTTTTGGTCGACTAAATTTGATTTTGTCGACGAAAAAAAAAAAAGATATTACACTTGGTTGCATGCTAAAAATAGCCAATCTACAAGTTCACAACACGCCACACAAGGCACGTTGTGAGCTTGTCCTGACATCTCCATATGTGGAGATATCAGTCACCCACTTCTGACATCAGAGATTCTATCGACCCAAGATATGAAGATAACTGACGTACCCATCTACATCATAGAACCCATCCTGGATCTCCATATATGGGCTGTTTCCGTCAGCAGAGAGCTCCAGACTTCACTCTCTTGATCAGCTTCCTCGTGGGGGATCCCGGAGCGTTCCCAGGCCAGTGTGGAGATGCAATCCCTCCATCTGGTCTTTGGTCTGCCACGAGGTCTCCTCCCTGTGGGATATTCTTAGAGGACCTCCCTTGGGAGACGCTAGGGGGGCATGCATACTATAGATGCCCCGAACCACCTAAGCTGGCTCCTTTCCAAGTGTAGGAGCAGCGGTTCTACTCCAAGTCTCTCTGGAGTGACTGAACTTCTCACCCTATCTCTAAGGGAGTTAGCAGCCACCCGTCTGCGGAAACTCACTTTGGCCACTTGTACCCGCAACAAACATATTATTTCAGTCATGACCCACACTTCATGACCATCGGTGAGAGTAAGAGCGAAGATTGCTCGTTAGACAGAGAGCTTCGCCTTCTGTCTCAGCTCCAAAGCCGCTCCTGCTGCTCCCATTCTCTGACTGATCTCCCCTCATTCAAGGTCTCATTCCCTACTTGGACTGCACGATGCATCGGTTTCCTGCAGAGAACAATGGCCTTAGATTTAGAGATGCTGATCCTCAATTCGGGGAAATCTCGCTTTTGCGAACGCCCATCATTTCGACCGGAGGGTTAGCGACTCACTCCACGGAGGTTAAGGTTAGGGTGAGGGTTAGAGTCGGGTGTCGAAAAGATGACATGTAGTAACAGCGACACGCTCCCCCCGCCGCACACTCGACTGCAAACCGATCCAGTGAGAGCGGAGAGTAGTTCTGATGGTGCCATCAGAACAACATCATCCGCGACAGCATTTAAGCAACCCTTAGCTCACTGTACTGTATACAGAGAATCAGAATCAATCTTTATTGTCACATCGCATTACAAGTAAGGTGGGTGAAATTCTTAGTTGTGTAGGCTCACCATTGCAGTAAAAAAGAGAGAGAGGTGCATAATATGACTAATCAACATAATACAATACAGATAGGCCGTTTCAACTCTTCAGTGTTTACTGCAAGAAACCACTCCATTCCCATTGAAAATCAGAATCCACCTTCATAGATTTAAACTTCAAAGTCAGAGAAGGTCATACAAATTGCAAAAATAGCTGATCTACAAGCTCAATGTTCTGCAAATCCCCTGATAAGCTACTGTCTTGCCAATGGCTGGACGTGTGAAGTTCTGAAATGGCATATCTGTAATGTGACTAAGTAAATGCAAGTCATGAATGTGCTTGTATGAAAAGAGCCGTTCCGGATTTCAAAACCAGGCAGTGATGGCGCTGGCCAGAGCGCTCGTAATGGTGGGGGCACGGTGGGCGCAGTGGTTAGCGCTTCGCCTCACAGCTAGAAGGTCCTGGGTTCAATTCCCGCCGGGGGACGCTGTGGGTGCTGGGGGCGTGTTTCTCCCTCCGCGTCATCAGCTCCCACAGCCTAGGTGGGGTCGGCGATAGGGCCTTTCTGTGCGGAGTTTTCATGTTCTCCCTGTGTCTCCTAGGGTTGATACCCTCACAAAAACATGCAGTAATCCTGGTATCAATAATGCCTCCCCCTGGCCAGCCGGGGCGCTTGATGGAGGGGAAAGGAACTGGTTGGAATAATGTGTTCCTTCCACACGCTATGTCCATCCCGGGGAAATCCCCCGTCAGGTGAAAAGAAACAACTTGAACTACTCATGCATTGAAGGAAGCATGAGGTCAGTCCGTTGTCTTCCTAGGCGCGGCAGAGGGAGAGCAGAGCCCAGGATTACATAGGCAATTGGCACTGGGTGAAAATGGGTTGCAAAATCGTGGGATAAAAATTATAGAAAAAAAATAGAAAGCTCTTAATGGTGCTGCTTTAGAACACTCTTTCAGAGAGGGCCCACTTTGAACTTCCAAGACCATAGTCTCGCGTCGCCAGACAACTATTCCACAATCTCCGAATGCTATATAGAGTCTGGAACGGCAGCTCCCGAACGGCGAGTATCGGAAGTAGCCACTGCTGCACTGAACTGTAGTCCCATTGGAAACATAACAGAAACACAATAGCTCAGACAAAGTCATTCGAGTGGCCTATTCTGTTATGGGTGTATAGTTTAAGAAAACGTTTGAAAACATCATGGAGGTAACACCAAACAACACCCCCAGAAATATTGAAAGGAGACACAACGCTTCCAGTAGGACATGTTATTGCTACTGCACCAAGGGAGCGGTTGCGTCACATCCGCTTTATCTCGCACTCATCGTTTCTTCTTCCGTTTGCCAGATTGTATGCCGGGAGCATTTGCCCAAATCGCGGAGGCAACAGTCTGGCCTCGAGAGACTACCAAGACCAGGACAGAATCCACATTGCCTTCGGGCTTGTTGTCGGTCTCTTGTATCTAGAACCCCATATACAGAGATAATGGTTACATCCCAGAAACTTAGACATATGTGAGATAATCCATGTAGCCTTGTAAGGACGTGATAGGACCCATCCTGGAGCTCCATATATGGGGCTGACCGAAACATCCAATCCTGACATCATAGACCCTACTTTGGGCATAACCAACACAGAGGGCTCCATATATGACTGTGATTGACACACATGACATCACTGCGATGAGGTCAGTACCTATTATTTTGTATAAGATCCCATGTCAAACGTAAATAGTCGCCTTTGCTATTGGAACTTCGGCAAGTACTTGGGATTCAGAAAGTGTTGGCTTTGAGACCTAACTTCAGTATTGGATACCATCACAGGAACACAGCCTATAGATGTAAGTATTTACTGTTACAATTTCCTTCTGTGATTGATTGATTGATCGATCGACTTTATTTAACATTTGGCAAAAGAAAGCACAGAGGTATTGTTTTATACACAGGATAAGAGGATAAACCGAAGAAAGCACTATGGTTTATTTTTCACATCGCTCTGGGATTGGTGAGACCGACCCGCACCCGGATGAACCGACCAGCGGAAGGAAGCTACAGGAGGGATCTGTGACGTGACCAAGAATGGCCGATTGCACTGTAGTTTCACTATTCATCAAGACGGCTCTCAACCGAGTTGGCGCAGCTACTCGGTGACTGCACCAGAGAGACAGAGGACTCTTGCACGGCGTGGGAGAGAGAGACGCAACAATCCTCGCACGCAAAACAGCCAACGTTTAGTGTTTATACTTTCCTGCTGGCACAGCGACTATACCCCATATAGACAGACACGCCGATATGACAGTTTGGAGTCATATTCAGAAGCTGATAGACGGTCCCATCCATCGGTGAACTCCGCCACCATCTGGCAGAGTTGAGTTTACAAGTTAACTTCACAATACAGCGTCCATCAGGAATCACTCGAGCCACTAACCGCTGAAGAAGGCCATCTTTTTTTTGAGCGGTGCCAACCGCTCCTACATTTGGCTTTGTGTGTAGGAGCACAGAATGAGAACGGAACTCCATGTATGGAGATAACTAACATCACGGACAGAACGGCCCATACAAGGAGATATGCATGTGTCTATCAGCTCCAAACAGTGTCTACATGATGTACAGTCGCTGCCCAAGCACTAAACGTTGTGGCTGTTTTTCATGCGAGGATTGCGTCCCCTGCTTGTCTCTCTCCCACGCCGTGAAAGAGTCGCCCGTCTCTCTTGCGCAGTCACAGTGTAGCAGCGCCGACTTGTTTGTGAGTGGCCATGATGAATAGTGATAGAACTACAGTGCAACAGTCGCTTCTCAATCGTTTCACACCCGCCATCGCCAAGATCCCGCCCGTAGCTGCTGCTGATTGGTTCGAACTGGGCGCGGGTCGGTATCAGCGACAATTAGAGGTAAATGTCGGAATGGCAGCATGTCGGAATGGAGAGCGCCCCCGGTATCAGCAACAATCCCCGAGCTCAACACCACCACCATCTTGCGGAGTCAGGTTATTTGGGTTAAGCATCCTTTGTATCCACGATTTTCCAACGCCCCATAGTGCATTGCGCAGACGTCTGCAGCGAGCTTCCGCCGCCGATTTACAAGCTCACAACGGGTTGCATCTGCGGCGCGACGTGAGCTTGTATGTCTGCTGTTAAACCCGGAAGTTTGGTCCTGATAGTCTCCAGTAAACTCCCGGGGAAAATTGTGGATAGAACCTTACCTCTGTGCTAACCACACCAATACTTGACTGTGTGTGTATGTCCATGTGTTTTTCCATTTTATCAAATACTGGTGTTGTATGTCCCTATCCTGTGATGTCATGTTGGTCTATCAGCAACAGCAGTGGCGGCACTACTCACTTCACACGGGTGTGGTTTATCTTTTTGGTAACTAAGTGCTATGTTTAATAATAATCAAAGTGTCCTTGTTATTCCAGATCTCTGCTGTGTGCGCGCCAAGATGACTGTACGGAAGCTACTCCTGGCATACCTGGCTGCCACCATCCTCGGTTGGTCTTGTTTTGTTTGAATCTCATAAATATATTATCATTTTGTCTCCATTTTTAAAAATGTCTCTGGAGAAAAAAGGGGGGGGGGGGCCCTTTTCTCCTATAGCAATCAGAATATAGAGATATTTAACACTTATACATTTTTTGATGTGCTACTGTACAGTATATTACATTACATACATACAACAAAGTGTATATGTGAGGCTTTTTATTGTTGTTAACTATATTTTCTAATAATCTCTGTTCCAGTGGTCGTGGCAGCAACAGGTATTGGCCAAGTGTCTCTGACTAACTCAACCAACCAGTGTGGTTTACTCGACGGACCTGACTCACGTACACAACTCGACTTTGGCCTGGACGGACTCGACTCATTTACCCAACTCGACTTTGGCTTGGACAGACCCCACTCACCTACCCAACCTGACCTTGGCTTGGAACAGAGCCCACGCTCTGTTCCCGGACCCGACCAGCAGCCTTCGTGCACCTCGGACGATTCTCCTGCATACTACACCAATGGAGGGGAGCCTGCGGTAAACCCGTACCAGTCTATTGTCAGCGTTCAGTATAATGGAGATCATCGATGCTTCGGAACCATTTTGACCGAGCATCACGTTCTTGTTCCAGCCCGATGCCTTCGGTAAGTTCACATCACACCGGGCTGGGCTTTAAGCCCAGAGACGTTAGGCCCAACATGTAGAGAGGAGAACTGAGACAGGTAGAGAGAGAAGGGTGGTTAGAGGGGCAGATGTTAAAGCCACATCATAGTCTTGGCCTTACGACGCCGCTGTGTTGCAGATGTACACCCTCACCGCGCATGGCGCTGTGAGCTCACATCCTAGCATGAATGAAGTCAAGGAATGTAACATATCTCTAAATGGGTTTTCTCTCTTCCAGATCCATCGACCCGTCGAAGTTGAAAGTGGTGTACGGACTGACCAAGCTGGGTGACGTGTGCAGATGGACCAAACACGCTGTTGAATTCCGAGTCAACCCACGCTGGGATGAAAGGTAGGGACGGTCCATTTTTAAATGGACAAATTGTATATGGTTGAAGTGGTTAATGTACTTTTTTTATATTAATCAAAATCTACAGAGTAAAGTACAGTACTTTAGGAATCATTGTGCATGACTATTAGTAACTAATATTGTATCATTCTGACCCCTAGTGGCCAGCAGTGGACTCATGATGAGGCAGTGCTGATGGTGGACAGCCCTGTCAAAATCGGTTGTCAGTTCAAAGCTGTTACCCTGGCAGATGAAGGAAGTGTGTTCCCGCGTGGCACAAAGGGCATTGTCTACGGGTGGAGTGGCAACGGACAATCAGGTGAGCACGGGACCCCCAAAATGGCACCCTAGGGACCGAAATAGGAACAAATTTGACCAAATTAACTTGAAAGGATCCAATTTGGTTCACATGTTAACCAACCGAAAGTGTCCCATTTGGATAACACTCTCAGAGGGAACCAAATGGACCCTTACTTACAATCAATCCCCTAGGAGGTCCCCGGACCTTTTACACATAGAATTAACTGTTAATGGTTCTGTTGTTTGTCTCTCTCTGTATCCAAAAGAGCTTCAAAAAGTCAACGTCGATGTGACTGACCATATGCGATGCAAGCATATGTACAACGATAGAGTGACTGACGACATGGTCTGTGCCAGTGGTCCGGACGGCCAGGACGCTTGCGAGGTAAGAAAACAAATCCCATTCAAAATCTTAAAGGAGCACTTCACCCACCTTCAACCTCATCTGGGCTGTGGACGGTTCAGCAACCTGCCTGCCAATGACATCATTGAGGGGGTTCCAAGCTAACAGAAAACTACCCCTAGGTTTAGTGTAGATTGGAAAAGAAAGGAAAACTAAATCCTAAGGTGTCATGGAACCCACTTTGACAAACCCTGCTGGAGAGTAACAATGCTAACCTGTGTCTTATCTCTTACCAGAGCGACTTTGGATCTCCGCTGATGATCCGAAAAGGAAATGGTTGGTTACAGGCGGGTTTTGTAATCAGGGGTCCAGAAGATTGTGTTCCATTTCTCCACCTCGTTTACTGGAGACCGACAAAGACATTCATCGAGTCTGCGATTAAAGGTAGTGTGTTCATGTTTTATTTTAATTTTCGATTGAAGCATGCTGTGTTCATGTTTATCCTTAGCTGGCCAGAGTCTCCCAATGCTCTCTATACTATAGGGCTCCATGTGAAAATAGCAGATCTACAAGCTCACAACGCGTCGCAACGCGTTGTGAGGTTGTAGATCTGCTATTTTCGCTGAACGCTCACCTCATAATGCACAAGTTCAGTAAATGTTAGCTGTTTAACTGTATTTATTTAGAGCTTACCTGTTGTGTTTCATCATGTGCAGAGGCAATTTGTGGGATGCAGCCTCCATCATATGCTTCACTTCCGGGAGGTCTTCCTCGTATCACCCACGGAGGGACTGCTCGTCCGCATTCCTGGCCCTGGATGGGGTATATCAAGGTAAATAAACATTATACAACAGAGCAGAAATGGCTTTGACTGGGGGTCTCCCTGGAACCCCCTCAGGGACCCCTAGTAATAGAACAAGGTCACATCTTGGAGACGTGCTTCATTTGTGACTTTGTTGTACGACAGTGTCTCACGGCAAATATCCGATCTACAAGTTCACAATGTCTGCCTTTGATTCACACATTTACCTTTTATCTTTCAGGTTTCAGAGTCTGTGCTCAGCGGGGCAGTCCTTCTGAATAGATGGTTTGCTACGGCGGCCAATTATGTCAGGTAAACACAGCTTATTATCAATCTGTCTGCTATTATATGTTAATTAAATAGTTACTTATTGATAATGGAATTAAAGTGAAATAATCATTTGTTTCTGTTGTCTTGTCCAGGCCTGGTGATACTTTGGTGCTGGGAGTCCACAGTATATCTACCTCTGAAAATCAACAGAGGATCAGAATTGAAAAGGTAGGAATATCAATATGTCAGAACATATTCCATAACTAACCTATGTGCACCGTGACATAGACACAGATGATGTCCATAGAGGTTGAGCTGCTAGAGATCTTACTGCTGTTGTCTAACGTTCAATTCCAACAGCCAATGTGTGCTCGTCATCAGAGACCAAGTGCCTTTTCTGCTCGTCAGTTCAGTCAGACATGCTCCACAATTTGTTAAAATCCTTTGTTGTTACAATCTGTGCTTTTTAAAATGTTTGGAAACAGAGCTTGTGTTGTTAATTTAAACATGTGCCTGTCATTTCTCTGCTAGGTGATCAAGCACCCCCGTTGGCATTGGGAAACAAAGTCAAATATGATCGTGTTGGTCAAACTGTCCAGGCCAGTCCAGTATAACAAGCACATCGCACCAGTGTGTCTTCCCAACGAAGGCGACAAGACCCCTAATGGCCACTGGCCCTGCATGATCACTGGATGGGGAAAGTGTGGGCAAAATTACCCGACTGGTGAGCACGGGACCCCCAAAATGGCCCGTATAATATAGGGAGTGGTTAAAATATGTATTTTGTAATGGAATAGAATTGTATTTATAAATGAGTATGAATTCCTCCATTTTAAATCCTGTGTGTTTTTCCCTAGACAAACTCCAGGAGGTCAATGAAGTCCCCTCTGCCCGTTGGTGTGGGGAATATGATTACAACACCATGTTTTGTGGTGAAAAGGGTTCGGGTGGATTGACCAATCATGTGAGTAATACACACTACTGTGAGTAACACAGTGACGAAAACATCACATGATATTTACACATAAAAACACACTCTGAAAAACACAATCTCTTGTTGTTTCAGTTTGACAAAGGAGCTCCTCTGATGTGCCGGAACAACGAGAACAACATCTGGACGCTGCATGGTGTCCTGATCACTGGTGGATACTGTGAATACCGCCCGACAAAAGAATACGGCAGAGTCACCGGGATGCTGTCCTGGATCAAGAAGAACATTGAATACCCCGGGAGACAAGTCTCCTTCAAGAAATTTGATGGATGAAGATCGGGACGGGAGGGGTTCATCGGGAGGGGTTTGGTTGTGCGTTTGGAGAGAGAAACAACCATGTTATTTTAGATGCTAGCCTTGGCTATTAAATTAAAAAAAGAGAGAAAAAAATGAAAAAAAGGAAAGGAAATAAAAACAGATCTACAAGCTCACATATTGCACAAGCTGCGCTGTGAGCTTGTAGATCTGCTATGAAAAAAAAAAGACAAATATATATTTTGGCACAAAAAAAAGTTTAGAATTGATTTAGAATGGACCTCAGGTCTTAATGGGTTAAAACATGTTTTTTTTTTCCACTGTATCTTTATATGTTCACTGTATCTTTATATTTATTCACTGTTTCTTTAGTATTATTCACTGTACCTTTAGTATTATTCACTGTATCTTTATAATTGTTCACTGTACCTTCATTATTATTCTGTTTTAGTTTGTGTTTCTTTATTTGACATTTAAAAAAAATAGTTAAAGCATTAGAAAAAAAAAGAGAAAGATTTAAAAGGCATTTGTAGAATCAGCCTCAGGTATTTTTTCCCCCCAGCTGAAACAAACTGCCAATGTAACGTTGACCAGTGTACCAGTATGATCTGTCCTGAGTTTGAAATGAATGTCAATAAATCTCTCCCTCTCTCTCGTTATGTACTTTGTACTTGTGTCTTTTACTGTTAATATACTTGATGTGGGTCCTTGGGAGGATGAGGATTTTAACAGGATATTAAAAAAAAGAAACTATTTAAGTGTGATGGGTAATTATGGGTTGGTACGTTATTTATATGCTTCCTGTCAGAGTCCTTTATACCAGAGGGTTATTAATTTATTCATGAAATAACTCCAGCATACAGGAGTTAAAGGGGTTGACAACAGGTGTTACTGTATGCTGCGGCAGTAAGAGCGAGATCATTTAGCGACATACAACCGGGTCGCGACGTGGTCGGTAGTTTTCAGCGACCGGGTCGCTAAAGCGAGCGACCGGGTCGCTAAATCGAGCGACCGGGTCGCTAAATCACCGACCGCGCCGCTAAATCGACCTGCCTGCAGTTTTAGGTCGGTAGATATAGCGACCCGGTTGGTAGGACTACATCTAGTGACCCGGTCGGAAGATTTTGCGCCCCAGTCGGTCGATTTAGCGACCCGGTCGCTCGCTTTAGCGGCGCGGTCGGTGATTTAGCGACCCGGTTGGGAGGTTGCGTCGGCAGGTTAGCCTACTGAGGGTAAGGTTACTGAGGTTAGGTTTAGGGTTAGGGTTAGGGTTAGTAGCCCGGTGGTCGGTGGATAAGCGACCACCGGTCGGTGGATTTACCTACCCGGTCGGTGGATTCAGCGTCCCGGTCGGTGGATTTAGCGTCCCGGTCGGTGGATTTAGCGACCCGGTCGGTGGATTTAGCGACCCGGTCGGTGGTTTTAGCGTCCCGGTCGGTGGTTTTAGCGTCCCGGTCGGTCGATTTAGCGACCCGGTCGATGGTTTTAGCGTCCCGGTTGGTGGTTTTAGCGTCCCGGTCGGTGGTTTTAGTGTCCCGGTCGGTGGTTTTAGCATCCCGGTCGGTGGTTTTAGCGTCCCAGTCAGTCGATTTAGCGACCCGGTCGCTGAAAACTACCGACCACGTCGCGACCCGGTTGTAGGTCGCTAAATGATCTCGCCCTCTCTCTGCTGCGGTTTACTTTCTGTAGGATGAAAACGGGATAGAGCGCTCGTTTTTGGTGGAGATGACGGAGGCGCGCCGTCTTAGCATTCACCAGCGTCGGCAGGTTAGCTACTCACTAGTGATGCGCGGATAGGCTTCTGAAGTCATCCGAATCCATCCGCGCAAATTCATTATCCGCCCATTCTCCAACCGCATTAATTATATCATCCAATTTATAAATCCGCACCATCCTCATCCGCAACTTCAAAAGTATTATTATTATTATTACCCTTATTATTAGGCTAATATTATTTTCTGGTAGGCTATTCCCTGTTAGTTTTCTTAGTTGTGCGATCACAGAAATGCATTGATCTAGCCTACGGAATGTCTCCGTTCGTCTTTTTTTCTTTCTTTTTTTTTTTTTTGGAGTCGGTGCTGTGCGTCGATGCAGACCAACCAGACATGCAGGCAGACAGAGTCAGACACACAAGAGAAAGAGAGAGCGAGGGAGAGAGCGAAAGCGAGAGGAACAAACACAACTTAGTGGGAAGTTTAACTTACCTACTGTACAGTACTTTACAATATGGACTATGGAGAGATTCACTTTTAAGCGCAGCGCAACAAGAGGTAATGATGAGTGCGACGATGCATGCCGTGATGCCGTTTAAGTGGACACAGCTGTTTAGTTTTATCGTGGACTGCACATTGCCTCATGAAAAATGATGGTTACTTTACAAAGTATACAAAATAACACACACTAACACAGACACAAGCATACCTAGATTTAGCTTTTTATTGATAGATATATTAGGCCATAATTTATTTCCTGCATTATTTCATCCGCGGATATCCGAAATTAATTAATAATTATATTTGATTGATCCAAATCCGACTGCACCGCGGATCACCGCGGTCCACCGCGGCTAAAACCGCTATCCACGCATCTCTACTACTCACTATCGCCAAAATAAAAGCCTGGGTTTCCGAGGCTAGCTACTCACCAGCGTCGGGCAGGTTAGCATTTAAAAATAAATCATCAAAAATGATTGTGGGGCGTGGTTATAAAAAATTGTGTGCCAGGCCCGATAATCCCGAGATTATTTCAATGTCTTTCCCTGCCAGGCCCGATAATCCCGAGAAAAAAAGAAAGATTTGAAAAAAAAAAAAAAAAAAAAAAAATTGACCCCAAAAAATGTAGTAGGCATGATAGCAATCGCGAAATTGCATGTTTAACCCCCATAGCAACCCCATCTTTCAAACATGGCAGCCATCTTTGTTTACATTTTAGGAAAACATAATGGCTGGTATCTCATGAATGCCTGAACGGATTTCCATTCGGATTTTTTTGCACTATGAATTACATATGGAAGTCTATGGAGACAGGGGCGGGGGAGAGTACGAAGATATTGTTAAATGGCGGGGAAAGTGTTAAAGCAAATATCTGTCCAAGCATCTATTATTACATTCCTCTTAGAGCCGCATCCCACTTCCAAGCCCATTCACGCCCACTTCACATCCACTTCAACTCATAGGTAGAGCAGATGTCGGAGAGCAGATGTCGATAGTACCGCCCATAACTCTATGCCGTCCGCTGATTCGCTAGCCGTTGCCATGGTGCCAGCCTATAGAATAAACCTTCCGCCTTAATGCAGCTTACAGCAAAAAAGGACCTATTAGCCAAATAGCTAATAGTTAGCTCACAACTTTCCACTTTTCTCTTTCACCTCAATCGCAGTAACGTCCGTATACACCACGTCATCGCATCACCAATACTTTTTTTTTCAAAAAAAAAATTCCAACATTTTTTTTTTCAAAACTTTTTTTTCAACAAACTTTTTTTTTTCAAAAAACTTTTTTTTCAAAAAACCTTTTTTCTTCTCAAACATTCTTTTTCAAAAAAATTTTTTTTTTTTCAAACTTTTTTTTTGACCCATATTTGACCATTACACACCACGCTGCCGCAACATGGCGGTGAGGGCCGCGCAGCGGCCTGAACTCTAGACTTCTAGTTATGTACACAGGGATTAGAAATAAGGTGCGTGGTTGCACAGCCGCTGGTACAGTGTATTTGCGTGCCGAAAATAGCAGACCTACAAGCTCAATGTCATGATGAGACGAAGCATGAATTAGAGTAGACCATAGTCACACACTAGCTCAGCATTTGTCCAGCTATTGAACCATACAATGTAAACAATGGTTCAACGTCTATTAAAAACCCATTTAGGCCTAAGTCTGATTAAAAAAATAAATTAAAAAAAGCTTTAAAAACCTGTGTTTTGCCAAAATCGGCCTGATGGTGGCGCTAGAAGAGGGCCATGTGAGAAATCAGGGGTGGAGGTTGTGGTTTGCCATCCAAGGAATGTGTGTGCAAAGCTTGGCATCGATAGGGCCAACGGTGGCAGAGATAAGACTAGGGGCGTGACGTGACGTGACGGGACAGACAGGCGGACGGACGGACGGACGGACGGACAGGCAGCCAGTTGAGCTTTTCATAGTAACTTGCAATCTGATAGTCGCAACCATATAGTCATGTGACAATATCAACCATATAGTCATGAGACTATATCAACCATATAGTCATGTGACTATATCAACCATATGTGTCCCAATCTCCCTGAGAGCCAGTCATTGCAATTTTTTTCATTTTCATGTTTTCATTTCATTTGAAAGCTGGGGATCATAGCTACAAAATGATATATTGGTTGTGGAGATTGACCCAACAGTTTTGAAGATATGGCTTATAGAATGATGCCATGCTGAAATAGTACTTTTGAGATATTCAAGTTTTAAATACATTTCTAACCTGCAATGACCTGACTCCGCCACATGGGGAGCAATCTTCAATTCAATCTTCAATTCAAAGACGCTTTATTGGCATGAGAACACAAACGTTTACACAGTGGTGGAAAAAGTACCAACATTTTATAATAAAGTAAAGTATCAATTCTGCAATGTAGAATCACTCTGTTACAAGTAAAAGTCCAGAATAAAAAATGTACTTGAGTAAAAGTACAAAAGTATTGGTATCCAAATGTACTTAAAGTACCAAAAGTAAAAGTACAAAATGTTTGAAAATAGCAGATCTACAAGCTCACAACGCGTCGCACCGCAATGCGTTGTGAGCTTGTAGATCGTCTATTTTCAAATAGCCTTGGTATAACATAGGGCTAAAGTGGTTTATGTATGTTTTAAACTTTAGTTATTGCTCTCTAAAAAGATAATGCCACAACAGCATCTCAAGCAT
The DNA here is from genome assembly GCF_963921795.1 of Nannobrachium achirus. Taxonomy (NCBI): domain Eukaryota; kingdom Metazoa; phylum Chordata; class Actinopteri; order Myctophiformes; family Myctophidae; genus Nannobrachium; species Nannobrachium achirus. The sequence continues at coordinate 11,371,939 of NC_137824.1, read as the reverse complement.
TATTGGGCTAAATGTAAAGACGCTACAGTGCGCCAACCGTGAAGCAGTTTAACCAATTTGCTACATACGTCTACACAAACGGTCAGATTACAAAGATAAATTGCTTAGTGAAGGCTCACAGATGTCACCATAGGGTACGCTCCAGCAGAATGTCCCGTAATGATCGTATTATTTAATGAGGAGCATTTTAATCCGATCGGTCGTCGTTTCCTTAAAAAGGTATTAATGTATCTAAGTGCAGTACACCTCGCAACCGATGGGGTCGCATGGCTGAAAAACAACAGAAAATGGCATCTGATCGGATTAAAATGCAGTTTATTAAACAATACGAAAGATACGGGTAATTCTGCTTGAGCGTACCATACTGTGACATCTGTGAGACTTCAGTAAGCACGTTATCTTTGAAATATGAAGGTTTTTGTAGACGTACGTAGCAAATAGGATTAACTGCTCAACACGAGGTTGAAGTGAACTTATTACGTGTGCAACAGGGCTAACTGTGCTAAATGTAGCATAATCAGTGTTTGTGTAACTTCAGTCAGAAGGATTATTTGACCTGATAATAAAACACAATCTACAGGCTTAACCGCCTCGCGTTGTGAGCTTGTAGAAGAGAGCAACAATAGAGTTGGGTCACGTTTTATTTGTTTATAGCCTGCAGCTAGCGCTGCAGCTAGCGCTAGCTAACGCTAGCTAGCGTTAGCCGTTAGCCACTCATAGCCAGTCAACCAGAATAGTCTACTCTAAAGTCAACTTTCCGACGGCGAGTGAACGATTGCATTCCATCCATGTTTTCTTGGCTGTCAATTTATTGTCCAAAAAAACAAACACCCTGAACGTTAGAATTAGATAGTTTAGGACGACACTGATCTATTCAATGCTAAGCTAACTCAGTGACAAAGGAAGCTTCCGCACCGGAGCTTCACAGAAGACAAACGCATACGTCACAGACGCCTCCAGGCAGGAACGGATCATTTCACCAGCATAGAAGAAGAAACAGCGGAAGAACGGCGGAAGAATAATAAATAATAATACACAAAATCATACATTACGTGGTTAATAATTGTTCATTTGGAACACACGTGGCATTAAATTAATGGGATAAATACTGTGGGTTGCTTCGCTAAGTAATGGAGTCCCGATATTACCGCATTTGGCTACAAACGGCTAACAAAGGCTGGCTAGTTAGCATTTTAGCTAATATAAACTGGGAGGACTAACAGAATTATGTACCGATCTCTCACATTAATTAAAAAAAGTCTTATTTACATGCAGAGTTAAGCTCTGGCGTTTAAGTGAAATGTAGCCTAGATATTATGAGATGCTGTTGTGGCATTAAAAAAAAAAGAGCAAAAAAAAAAAAAAAAAATCATTTTGGCTGCAGGGAATAATGACAGTCCCCGAGATGACTGGCTCTCAGGGGTGCTGGGACACATATAGTCATGAGACTATATCAACCATATAGTCATGAGACTATATCAACCATATAGTCATGTGCCGCCAGTTGGCGAGTATTCCTACCGTAGGAGACGGTGTTGCATAAATTAGAAGGCGTGGCTTGTGATTGGCTGGAGCGGAGGTCTGGAGCGCTCGGCTGTGGTCACTTGGACTGCGCGGGCGTTTAGCGTGGGCTTGCCCAGGCCTTACGGCCTGGGCATAGATATAACGATTGCTTTCACCACGGCTTCATAACTCGTGCGGCGCTCCGCCGGCCGCGCAGCCCTGGCCCGCTCTTCGCGGGCACTCGCGCCTGCGGCGCTCGGGCGCGAAGAACAGGACCAAGGTCCGCTGGCCTTCGCGCCGCTTGCAATGTCGTGGACAATAACTGTGACATCGAACCATAAAGCGAGCGCTCCTTCAAACACCGTCTCTTACGTTTGGAATAATAGCCGCCAGTTGGGGGCGCTCAGGTGGGGGCATATAGAAACCGACCGCTCATTAGATGCAAGGTGAAGTGATCGCAGCACTCACGTTTAAAGAGGCGGTGACATGGCTTTGTTCTTTTCCTGTTTTGTACGTGTCTATGAAGTTAACGTTACTCTCAGGCATGGTTATAATGCAAATATGTGCATTCCATTAAACATTCAGGTGCCGTTTTTCTTCCAATGTGGAGGAAAAATGCTTATAGATTATAGATTTGTAGAATTAGTTCGAGCAGTGTCAATGAGAATAGAGGGTTTAAACTTTAAAGTGGTTATGTTGGATGGTCATGAAGTGTGGGTCATGACCGAAAGTATAAGGTTGTGGGCGCAAGCGGCTGAAATGGGTTCCCTTAGACAAGTGGCAGGTATCTCCCTATATAGGGCGAGAAGTTCTGTCACCCCAGGGAGATCTGGTAGGGAGCTTGGGTGGTTGGGGCATCTAGTATGGATGCCCCCCAGGCGCCTTCCTAGGAAGGTCCTCGATGCACGTCCCACTGGGAGGAGACCCCGTGGCAGACTCCAAACTGGCTTTGGAACGCCTCTGTATACTCACTGAGGGAGTGGAGGAAGTTGCTCAGGATAAGGAAATCTGGAGGTCTCAGTTGGAACTGTTACCCTGCGACCCGATTCCAGATATGCGGTTGAAGATGGACGGACGGACGGATGAACGGACGGACGGACGGACGGACGGACGGACGGACGGACGGACGGACGGACGCTGGTTTTTCTTTTCAAAGGCACTCCCTTATAAAGAGATAATCGTTAAATCACACCCAGTGTTAAGTGAGCGGTGCCATTTATGAGTTAACCTCATTAAGCGTCCCTCGAAGCTCGGCCAATGCATGTGACCCTGGGCGTGCAACAAACTTTGGGCACTTGGTGCAAATATGTAGGTCAGATCTGACCTGGCTCTGCGCGACGCTGGGCCGACAACACTGTTTTGTTTAGCTTCAAGGAGCTCCAAAGATTTCACTAAATGGACACACAGTTAATGATGGTAACACACTGGTTGGTGATACATCTGGGTAGTGCGATTCAATTCAATGGAGCTTTTATATATATATATATATATATATATATATATATATGTGTGTGTGTGTGTGTCCATTTATGCCCAATATGGAGATATCTCTCAGGAACTACGTAAATAGGGAATGAATGCCCCGCCCTTTAATGCAAACCCCATTATACCTGTTGTCATAGGACCCCTTTTTGACCATCTCTTTTCCTGTGTCCATTTATGCCCATATATGGAGATATCTGTATCTGTCTGTCCGTGTCCATTTTATGCCCATACATCGAAATCTCTGTATCGGAAAACCCTGCTGTCAGCTCCGCATATGGAGAGTCCGAACCTTTCGCAAATATTTGAGTTACAAATGTTTGCTTTAGATAAATATATTTTGTCAAAGATTTGCAAAAAAACTAACAAAAGATAACAAACTAAGTTCAGTTCTACATGGGTTAACTAGTTGTATTTTGTTTTATTGTAGATTATCGTCCTACTTTAGCACAATGGTTCTCAACCTGTGGTCGGGACCCCCAGAGGGGTCCCCAAATTATTTTTGGGGGGTCCCCAGATGTTTAGCTAAATGTTAACATTGTTTTCTCACTCAACAGTAAACAACCAACATAGCTCCATATCCAGCCCAAGAAACTGTATAAATAAATAAATAAATGTATCATGCCTGTTGCTAAGGTATGGCAACATACTGGTATCTTGCACACGCAAAGTCATGTTGCCATTCAGTAGCGAAGTGTGATGTCACTTCCGTGAAATGGTGTGAAATGTCGCCCTCTACGGGGTTCATGCTGGTATTGTTTTGTATTCAAATCGCCATTGGGGAATTTGCGTTCACCGCATATAAGAACTGTGTTAAAAATATAAACACACCATGCTCTCGGATTGACCCAAATGGATATAGTGGAGGCTCTAGCCCAGAAAAATAAGCTGTTAACTTCAAGTCATGATGCAAAGGTCCCCTTTGGTATGGAAGTACCTTAGGGCCATAGGAAAGAATTTATCCAAAGAGACAAGTTAATTCACCCTTCATTTTCTATTTATAGCCATTTTAAAAATGGCCGCCGACAATAATCCCCAATACACCAGACCCCATATCTTTGCTTCTGTTAGAGCTATAATAATAATATTGGTGTCAAAGTGTACATTTTTGGGGTCTAGGAACTCAACTAAACAGGTGTCAATGCAAAAAACCCAATACTTCACTAATTAACATGACAGCGGGGGGTAAAATATGCAAATTTCATGAAAAATAACACGTTTTAACAGGGTAACTTACCCCCTCACCCCTCCCCCTAAACTTTGATTCACTTTTCCTTTGGTATGGAAGTACCTTAGGGCCATAGGAAACAATTTATCCAAAGAGACAATTTAGATCACTCTTCATTTTCTATCTATAGCCATTTTAAAAATGGCCGCCGACAATAAACCACTATTACACCAGACCCCAACTTTGCTTCTGTTAGAGCTATAATAATAATATTGGTGTCAAAGTGTACATTTTTGGGGTCTAGGAATTCAACTAAACAGGTTTCAATGCAAAAAACCCAATACTTCACTAATTAACATGACAGCGGGGGGTAAAATATGCAAATTTCATGAAAAATAATACGTTTTAACAGGGTAACTTACACCCCCACCCCTCCCCCTAAACTTTGATTCACCTTTCCTTTGGTATGGAAGTACCTTGTGGCCATAGGAAACAATTTATCCAAAGAGACAATTTAGATCACCCTTCATTTTCTATCTATAGCCATTTTAAAAATGGCCGCCAACAATAAACCACTATTACACCAGACCCCAACTTTGCTTCTGTTAGAGCTATAATAATATTATTGGTGTCAAAGTGTACATTTATGGGGTCTAGGAATTCAACTAAACAGGTTTCAATGCAAAAAAAAAACAATACTGCATTAATTAACATGACAGCGGGGGGTTAAATATGCAAATTTCATGAAAAATAATACGTTTTAACAGGGTAAGTTACCCCCACCACCCCTCCCCCTAAACTTTGATTACATTTTCCTTTGGTATGGAAGTACCTTGTGGCCATAGGAAACAATTTATCCAAAGAGACAATTTAGATCACCCTTCATTTTCTATCTATAGCCATTTTAAAAATGGCCGCCAACAATAAACCACTATTACACCAGACCCCAACTTTGCTTCTGTTATAGCTATAATAATAATATTGGTGTCAAAGTGTACATTTTTGGGGTCTAGGAATTCAACTAAACAGGTTTCAATGAAAAAAAACAATGTTTCAACAGGAGTAAAATATGCAAAGAAAAATGAGTTTTAACAGGGTAATGTTCCTTTTTCTCCCCCTTTGGCAATGAAGTAGGCTACCTTAGGGTAATAGGAAATAAATTATCCAAAGAGATTAGATCACCCTTCATTTCTGAAATATACACGCTTTTACGTTTTTTTTTAAATGGCAGCCATCATTTACACTTACAGCAATACAACACAGCCTATATCTTTGCTTCTCTATCATTTCTGGGGTAAAATAATCCCATTAAATTGGTTTCAAGACAACAACAAAAAACAATAGTTTTCTCATTACCTTCAAAATGGAGGTGAAATAATTAATCACATTTCATTAACAGTAAACAATTAATTTACTGATGCAAACTTGGACACATCATCAGTGTTGTTTCCTGGAGTCACTGAGTATTTTGGGTCCTGCAAGAGTCAGCCTCCTCAGGTGACCCGACTGAAGCTGATCAGACCTCGTTATGTATCCAAGTGGCATGCTTCTGTCCCCACTGCTCTCCCCTCTTAATCTGGTGGCTTTTTCTGCTGCATCCCCAATGTTGCCTATGGCTCTTCTTTGTTGGCAACTGTTATGCACAGTGGCGTAGCTGTGCTTAGGGAGTGACTGGCAAATTCCAGACTGCTAGATGTCAGGTCTCAATCTGGACAGGGAGATGTGTGGTGGATGTTTCAGCTGCCTCTCCAGGTCAACTGTCATCACTCAGTCTCGGGCTGTGGAGAGCAAACCAGCAGAGCAGTTCTTTGTTGTTTTCTCTGACCCTTTCCCTTCCTTGACACAGTGAATGGCCTTAGCTGTGGCTTGGGAGTATTGGATGCCCTTGATGCCCTTGCTGATTGCTTAAGCGATGGATTTCAAGACCTGGTTGTTCCTCAGGCCTCACCCAGCGCCTTGGAGCAGCTGCTCAGGATATGTTCAGGATATGTACGGTACCTGGGTGCTCAGGATGTGTACTGCAGATATTCCTGTGCCCGTGCCACAAACTCCTCCCTGACTGAGCTGAAACAGAGCCTGAGTTTATTGGTCTTCCTGTACAGCCTGATTTTGCTTAGGCTGTGGCCACAGCCATCTTCATTCAGCCATCAGATCATAGATGAGTAGAGGCCAGAGGATTTTTGGGTGCATTTCATGCTGGTAAACACAGGCCTTGAATCTTCCAGGGAGCCTCCTCCAGGTCAGCACTGGTTGCCTTGATGGAATCTCTGTCATTCAGAGTGCGGTTGAAGACATTTCCAAGGCTCATCACCGGCTTCTCAATGACTGATGGGATCTGGTGTTCTCCCAGACTGAAGCGAATTTGTCTATGATATTTTGGATAATTTTTCCCTTACCAGGTATATTCCAGCACATGCCATTGCTCACAGTCTTGGACCATCCAAGGCAATGGCACTGCCAGCATTCCATGCTTTAATGGGGAGCAACACAGCCTTTGGCAAGGGCAAGAAGACAGTCCGTGTGGCAGTCCTTGCCTGAACTCACCTTACCTCTTCAGCTGCTCTCTGGCCCTAGCCCCACCACTGAGATGATCTCCACCCACACACCCATTCTCCAGAAATCTCTCCAAAAGCTGTATGGTGTTTCCGGGGGGGAGAGTGTTTTCTGCTGGTGTTTCAGTCCGAGCGTATCAAAGGGTGCGTTCGGAAATGCGAACCGGGTGTGTGCTCAGTGTAGTGAGGGCCTAAACCCAACCCTAATCCTAACCCTAACCTCAGTAAAACTATGCCTAAACCCAACCCTAACCCTAACCCTAACCTCAGTAAAACTATGCCTAAAACTAACCCTAACCCTAACCAGACCCAGTGCACATTTCCGAACGCACCCTTTGATACACTCGGACTGAAACACCAGCAGAAAACACTCTCCCGTTTCCGGGGATGACATTAGGACTGTGTCCTAATGCTCGACTCTCCCTCTTCCTTCACAAAGGAAGCTACTTTGATCACATGCCACCAAGCAGTGATGAGCTCCATTGGAAGTGCAAGACAGACTGTATTATTGTAGCTATGGGTTCTGGTGTAATAGTGGTTTATTGTCGTCGGCCATTTTTTAAATGGCTATAAATAGAAAATGAAGGGTGATCTAACTTGTCTCTTTGGATTTGTTTTTTCCTATGGCCCTAAGGTACTTCCATACCAAAGGAAAAGTAAATCAAAGTTTAGGGGGAGGGGTGGGGGGTAAGTTACCCTGTTAAAACATATTATATTTTCATGAAATATGCATATTTTACCCTCCGCTGTCCTGTTAATTAATGCAGTATTGTTTTTTTTTGCATTGAAACCTGTTTAGTTGAATTCCTAGACCCCATAAATGTACACTTTGACACCAATAATATTATTATAGCTCTAACAGAAGCAAAGTTGGGGTCTGGTGTAATAGTGGTTTATTGTTGGCGGCCATTTTTAAAATGGCTATAGATAGAAAATGAAGGGTGATCTAAATTGTCTCTTTGGATAAATTGTTTCCTATGGCCACAAGGTACTTCCATACCAAAGGAAAGGTGAATCAAAGTTTAGGGGGAGGGGTGGGGGTGTAAGTTACCCTGTTAAAACGTATTCTTTTTCATGAAATTTGCATATTTTACCCCCCGCTGTCATGTTAATTAGTGAAGTATTGGGTTTTTTGCATTGAAACCTGTTTAGTTGAATTCCTAGACCCCAAGAATGTACACTTTGACACCAATATTATTATTATAGCTCTAACAGAAGCAAAGTTGGGGTCTGGTGTAATAGTGGTTTATTGTTGGCGGCCATTTTTAAAATGGCTATAAAAAGAAAATGAAGGGTGATCTAACTTGTCTCTTTGGATAAATTCTTTCCAATGGCCCTAAGGTACTTCCATACCAAAGGGGACCTTTGCATCATGACTTGAAGTAAAATGTGGGCTAGAGCCTCCACTAATATGAAGCATCGACTAAGGTGGAAATATATATATGGGAAAGATTTGCCCAAAGAGTAACACAATAAACGCTAGAAACGAGTTACAACAGGCTATATCAGATATGAATGAATATCATAAACTATGCAGAACCCCCCCGCTAACAGAAACGCGCACATGGTGTGTTTATATTTTTAACACAGTCCTTATATGCGGTTAGGCGATAAGGTCTCTATGGCGATTTGAATACAAAACAATACCAGCATGAACCCCCTAGAGGGCGACATTACGCACAAATGACGACATGGCTTCGTTTCTCTATACCTTAGCTTTTTCTGAACTGACGCATAGGACAGTGACACATAGGACAGTGTCACCCAAAAGCATTGAAAGCAACTGACCCGCGAGATCGCGGATCAGCTGCTTTCGCTATATTGGAATTTTAACCGTGAAAGGTAACAGTTTTGGACATAATGAGTTTTCCGCCCCGACGGAGACCACTGTATATACTGTGTGTACGTTTATATTATGTATAAATATTTCATCGCGCCGCAGCTGCTATAAATCCTCAAACACTCGGGCTCGCAAGGTTAATGTGATTGCCGTGATATTGGCGGAGATCGGGCCAATGCTAAAAAGGTTGAAATATCGGCCCAGCGAGTGACGCTCTCTATAACAAGGGTTTTCAAAGTGGGTGGCGGGGCACCCTAGCTGGGGTGCCGTGAGATAATTTGATAATATTTGGAATTTATTTGGCCACTTGGAAACAAAAATATTTAAGTTACTACAAAGTTATTTTCAGTCAGTTCTAACCAAAATGGCATTCTGTAAGTGGATATGGTTGGCAGTGGTGGAAAAGGTACTTGTGTTCCTTACTAGTACATAGAAGGGGTTTTCATGCACCCCCCGGAAATACATTTCTAATCAGTGTTTCCTTATTGGAAAAAATGTGCTGAAAATGATTAGCTATGTTAAAAAGTTGTCAAAATGTCCCTACTACCCCAAAACCCCCCTTTTGTATATTTCTTTGGTGAAATTGGGTAAAGCCAAATATTAATTCACTAAAATTACATAAATAGACATGGAAGTCTGAAATTGGGCATGGAGTATCCTGACACATAGGGGTAAGTAAGAGAATAGGATTTTGGGGCGTGCTACTATTGTATTTGTAAATATGAACAGCATCATCCCCAGAAACACACAAAAATATACTGTCCGATTGACAAACAACAACAAGGATGATTAATTTCCAGCACTTTATGGTGAATATCACTGCCTCATTTGTCTTTAGAAAACTTCCCCTATCCCTAAGCTTCGATTTGAGCCCAAGATGACCTTTCTATCTTGAGAATTACTCTTTCTGTAGCCAACGTTCTGCACTATACCTCAAATCAGAGAAAATTGGATATTTAGTCAGTAGCTTTCCAGAAGCCCTAGAAGTATCATGCAACCCCCGGATATATATTTCTAATCAATGTTTCCTTATTGGAAAAAAATATGCTGAAAATGATGAGCTATGTTAAAAAGTTGTCAAGATATCCCATCTACCATTTGTATGCAAATTAGTGCCGCCGTTATTGAAAAGTCAACTGTCACTATGTCTCAGCCAATATTGCACTAAATTAACAAATAAGGTGTCTAGACCTATGTTTTGAGGGTCATTGAAACTATTCTTAAAGTGGCCACACCTTGTTGGTGTGAAGAGCAAGCCCTTCTCTTCTAGCCCAGCACTTGCCTGATGAAGAAATGTATATTTAATAATATATATTTATTTTTCATTCATTTATTTTTCTGCTTTCATTCTCTCTCTCTCACTCAGTCAGGCTGGACACACTGCTTCCACTAGGGGCGCACGCGTGATATTGAAACGTAACGGCATTGCCACAAGCCACGCCCCTGCCTGCTCTTGATCACGCCCATACCTTCCTCTGATTGGGCAGAGTCCGTTGCCATGTGAACTGCCTTGAAAACAAGATGGCGGCCCCCTGTCTTTAGCTATTTGCGGCGCTACACGCTAATATTCAGTCTTTTAAATGAGTAAACCGACGTTTAAACTAAGTGCTTGCTTAGCGTCACACCAATGAAGGTTTAATACAAACCTCTGCTGCTCGTCCACCTCCCCATTGTAATCAAGGCATTTTCACTCACTGCCGCTGGTAAATAGACTAATTAAATCACGTTTTTTTTTCTGCAATAAGCTGCTTTGCATTAACCAGTGCAGCTAAACGTTACACTCTTAAAATTGTTGGGTCAAAAACAACCCAAGTTGGTTATTTATGTAACCCAACACGTAACACTGTTTTGGACCAGCCCAACATGGGTTATTGCAGACCAACAGGGTTGGGTTAAGGCTGTGACCCAGCATGTTGGGTTGGGATTGTACAACCAAGTAATGGGTTAAAAGTGACTTTGCTGTTGGGTTAATGTGATACTGCTGATGGGTTGGAATCTAACACCCAAAAATGGCTTAAAAGTCACCTTGTTGTTGGGATTGTACGCCCATTCACATTAAATCTATTCATTTTTTTTACAACATTTTCTTCAATGACATTTTTCATGCTTAATCTACTCGAGGAAGAATGCATGAAGAGTAAATTATGCATTTGGTCGTGGCAATATATCACAACTTTGAACACAACAGATTATGTGGTGCATCACATTAAAAGAACAGCAAACATGTTTGTATGTGTCAGTCTGGACCATCTTAGTCATGGTTTCTGTTTCTGTAAGCAACTATGTTTTTTTATATATTTTTTAATTAGGGATTATGACTGGGCTACATCCCCTGCGATCATCTACAATACAATGTTGTTTTCTCTATCTAAAACCATAAAATAATGGAAAAGTTTGTAAAAAATATCTGTATGGGAGCACAGTTGCATGCTGGGTAACTGCCCACCCACTTAGTTTAACCCAATAGTGGTGCAATTCACAAACCAATGTGTTGATAGACAGAGAGGGCGGGTCTATTTTAACCCAAGTTGGTGCAATGCAGTGAACCATGTGTTGGGTAAACTCGGATTCAAAAGCCTATACCAACACTTGGGTTATGAACTCAATGCATTTTATCTGCATGTGGGCGGGCCATCCATAGCCCAACAGATGGTTTACTAATTTTAAGTATTTTTAATCCAATGTTTGGTCAAACTGACCCAACCTTTGACCCAACAGTGTCAACCCAGCAAAAGGGTTGAACATTTGACCCAACATTACCTCTCAAATTAATGCAGTTATTGGTGTGATGTGAGTTCATGAAATCATGAAAGCCACTTTTGGAATCAATTATGATTGAAAACCCATATGTTCCAGAGTGAATCAGAATCATAATATTTGTGACTTACATCATTATTGGTTTTCTGGTTCCCCAGCAAAATGATAGTTAGGAACCAAATGGACCCTTATGGGTATGTAACTCAGTGGGGTCCGGGGACCCCCGGAGGTCCTTGGTGGAGTTCCAGGGGGTCCCCAGCTAAATGATAGTTAGGAACCAAACAGACCCTTAACTCAGAGTGTAGATGTTTACACTCAATGAGTAACATTGATTTTACAATATAGATTTGGGTCTCAGAGATAGAAATGCCATTAAATGGGGGTCCGTAGCCGAATGCTGCTAGAGCCTTAAGAAATCTTCTCTTATGGGGGGTCCCTGGCTTATCTTTTCAAATGGAGGTGGTCCGTGGGCTGATAGGCCTATGTGGCAATTTATTTGGGGGTCCTTGACATTAAAAGTTGAGAACCACTGAGTGACTTTCATGATTTCATGAACTCACATCACACCAATAACTGCATTAATTTGAGAGGTAAATGTAACGTTTAGCTGCACTGGTTAATGCAAAGCAGCTTATTGCAGAAAAAAACGTGATTTAATTAGTCTATTTACCAGCGGCAGTGAGTGAAAATGCCTTGATTACAATGGGGAGGTGGACGAACAGCAGAGGTTTGTATTAAACCTTCATTGGTGTGACGCTAAGCAAGCACTTAGTTTAAACGTCGGTTTACTCATTTAAAATACGTGTAGCACCGCAAATAGCTAAAGACAGGGGGCCGCCATCTTGTTTTCAAGGCAGTTCACATGGCAACGGACTCTGCCCAATCAGAGGACGGTATGGGCGTGATCAAGAGCAGGCAGGGGCGTGGCTTGCGGCAATGCCGTTACGTTTCAATATCACGCGGGGCGCACGTCTAAAAAAGCAATTAGTTTTTTTAACCAATCAGGTGTTTTCTTGTGTTGTCTCCATGTAAGATAGAGCCCCTCTGAACCTCAGTTAGATTGCCTGCTGCCTTTGAAGTGAATGGTTGTTGGGCAATTTATTGTTATTGGCTGGTTCTTTAACCAATCACAGCTACCTGGGCGCATTTTTTCAGATAGGGACACCCTGTAGACCACTGTAGTGCATCTGTATATGCATCTGTAGACCCTGTAATGCATCTGTAGACGACTCTAATGCATCTGTAGACCCCTGTAGTGCATCTGTAGACCCCTGTAGTGCATCTGTAGACCCCTGCAGTGCATCTGTAGACCCAGTAGTGCATCTGTAGACCCCTGTAGTGCATCTGTATACCACTGCAGTGCATCTGTAGACCCTGTAATGCATCTGTAGACGACTCTAATGCATCTGTAGACCCCTGTAGTGCATCTGTAGACCCCTGTAGTGCATCTGTATATGACTGCAGTGCATCTGTAGACCCTGAAATGCATCTGTAGACTACTCTAGTGTATTTGTAGACCCCTGTAGTGCATCTGTAGACCCCTGTAGTACATCTGTAGACCCCTGTAGTGCATCTGTAGACCCCTGTAGTGCATCTGTATACCACTGCGGTGCATCTGTAGACCCTGTAGTGCTTCTGTAGACCCCTGTAGTGCATCTGTATACCCCTGTAGTGTATCTACCACTGAAGTGCATCTGTAGACCCCTGTAGTGCATCTATAGATGACTCTAGTGCATCTGTAGACCCCTGTAGTGCATCTGTAGACCACTAATGTGGTCCCCCACTAAATGTCATTGGTTGACTGTGTGATTTTTTTTTGCATAGGGCAGGCTAGTGTCTCTGCATCTGTCTAGACACCTTATTTGTAAAGTTATACAGTATCTCTTACTTGGTGGAAATGTGATTATATTGTAATTGCGGGACTGATTTTCACACCAACAAGGTGTGGCCACTTTAAGAATACTTTCAATGACCCTCAAAACATAGGTCTAGACACCTTATTTGTTCATTTTAGTGCAATATTGGCTGAGACATAGAGACAGTTGACTTTTCAATAATGGCGGCACTAATTTGCATACAAATGGTAGATGGGATATCTTGACAACTTTTTAACATAGCTCATCATTTTCAGCATATTTTTTCCAATAAGGAAACATTGATTAGAAATATATATCCGGGGGTTGCATGATACTTCTAGGGCTTCTGGACTAAATATCCAATTTTCTCTGATTTGAGGTATAGTGCAGAACGTTGGCTACAGAAAGAGTAATTCTCAAGATAGAAAGGTCATCTTGGGCTCAAATCGAAGCTTAGGGATAGGGGAAGTTTTCTAAAGACAAATGAGGCAGTGATATTCACCATAAAGTGCTGGAAATTAATCATCCTTGTTGTTGTTTGTCAATCGGACAGTATATTTTTGTGTGTTTCTGGGGATGATGCTGTTCATATTTACAAATACAATAGTAGCACGCCCCAAAATCCTATTCTCTTACTTACCCCTATGTGTCAGGATACTCCATGCCCAATTTCAGACTTCCATGTCTATTTATGTAATTTTAGTGAATTAATATTTGGCTTTACCCAATTTCACCAGAGAAATATACAAAAGGGGGGTTTTGGGGTAGTAGGGACATTTTGACAACTTTTTAACATAGCTAATCATTTTCAGCAATTTTTTTTCCAATAAGGAAACACTTATTAGAAATGTATTTCCGGGGGGTGCATGAAAACCCCTTCTATGTACTAGACTAAAAAGTATCAATACTGCAAAATAGAAATACTCACAAGACAAGACATTTACAAGTAAATGTCTGGAATGCAGAATTGACTTGAGTAAAAGTACAAAAGTGTTGGTGTAAAAATCTAATCAAAGTACCAAAAGTAAAAGAACAAAATGTTTGATAATAGCCTAAGTATAAAATAGAGCTAGAGTTGTTTATGTATGTTTTAAAACATTTTAATGTGTAACTCTGCAAAGTAACTAGTAACTAAAAAACAAAACATATTAGTGGAGTAAAATTACAATATTTGGATCTGAGATGTGGCAGACTAGAAGTACATTCATTATGTCCCTGGATAATGGATGAACGGACGGACGGACGGACGGACGGACGTACGGACAGACGGACGGATGGACGGAAACACATTTTTGTGCTTTTACCCTTCAGAAATGTATCTGTGAAAGCCAAATGTTTCTATGCAAGTGTAAGTTATCAAGGCTGAGAAAAGCCTTCCAGAAAAAAACAAAACTGGGTAATTTTCAACTGTGCCATAGGTTTTTAACCCACTGCCATTTTGAATATGCCGTCTTTCAGGTTTCCCTGCCAGAAGTCTCCATAGACTTCCATGTAATTTATAGTGCACGGATCATGCATGCTCATGCACAGATCATGCACCACGTGTGTTGTTCACAGCTTTCAAACTAAAAAATCCGATTGGAAATCCGTTCAGGCATTCATGAGATAGCAGCCAATATGTTTTTTTTTATGCAAATTAGGTCCAAACTCGTCAAACTCGTCATAGGCAGAGTGGACCCATTAATATAACTCGTCATCAGGCGGGCGGGAACTAATACATCTCAGGGTGGGCTGGGCTGAGCTTTGAGACATGCAGGCGCGTGCGTGCATGAAGATCTTGCGTTTTTTTGGCGGATTTGGGTGATTTCTATAGCGGTTTTGGGGGACTTTTATTACGGTTTCGGTCTGTGATTTCCCCCCACGCAATGGTATAGCAAGGAGCCACAGAAAGACAGGCAACACACACACACACACACTACAATTAGGGGTGCAGGAAAAAATCGATTTGAACTCGAATCGCGTTTTTAACATGGACGATTCAGAATCGGTTTTCTTTTTTCAAAAATTGATTTTTTTTTTGCCGTTCCCGAGTGTGCGTTCTCGGCCCCTGTAGTACTAGCCAAGCAGTGCAGCACAACAAGGAAGCAGCATGTACATGCAGGGCTAGCCCGGGCAAGCCTAGTAAGCTACAGAGGGGAGCGTAGCGTTGTTTGTCGTTGCCCTGCTAAAATATGGAGGATGAAGAAAAGGAAATACAGCCGCCTCCGCGGTCTTTGAAAGCAACCATTTGGAAATACTTTGGCTTTTACCGTCAACCCGGCCCGGGTAAGAAAGGGCTTGACATGACATATACGATTTGCAGACAGTGCAATGGTAAAGTAAAGTATTTCGGCAATACTTCAAATGCCCGTGCTCACCTGGAAAGACATCACCCGGAGTTGTTGATAGAATTGGATAATGCAGTGAAGCCAACGACAACACAACCAGCAGCTGATCAGCCCACACTCCACCACTTTGAAACTTTACCACCCGGTTCTGAACGGGCAAAGAAGTTATCAAAATCCATCGCTTGTTTCATTGGAAATTCATGCTCAATACTTTTGAGCCAAGGTATGTCATACCCTCACGTACATACTTCACGGATACTGCTGTGCCTCAACTGTACAGAGATACAAAGCTAAAGGTCTGGGAAGCCTTGCAAGAAGCCATCAGAGTAGCGCTTAGTTGTGACCACTGGACGTCGAGGGCAACAGAATCATACGCTACATTCACTGCGCACTACATCAACAACGAATGGAAGCTCGTGTCTGTAGTCCTGCAAACTAGGGTGACGCATGAAAGCCACACTGCTGTAAACATTCATGCAACCTTTATCTCGGTCGCAGAAGAATGGAACCTGACGCTCGCTGACTTGGTGATTGTTACCGACAACGCATCTAACATGCTTGCTGCTGTTCGGCTTGAGGAGAACCTCACGCACGTATGTTGTTTTGCACATACACTCAACCTCGCAGCCAAGCGAGCCCTGAAGCTCCCTACAGTGGAACGGGTGCTAGGGAGGATTAGGCGAATCACTGGATACTTCCATAGGAGCGCCCCTGCGTCTGATGCCCTGAAAGGTTTGGAAGATCACAAGCTGCAAACCGATGTCCAGACCAGATGGAATAGCGCATACGAAATGGTCGAACGGTTTCTGGAACAGCAGCCTGCCATATGTGCCGCTCTCGCCAATCCAGCAGTGCGAAAAAATAACACAGCCGACACCTGCACACTAAGTGACGCAGAAATAAAGCATGCTGAAGAAATAACCATGACACTCAGGCCAATGAGAGACGCCACCAACGTCATGTCAGAGGATTCATCACCTACACTGTCAATCATCGCTCCATTACTTAACCAGCTTCTTCACGACACAGAAGATGACCCTGCTGGTGATGATTCCCCACTTGTCCGGGAAATGAAACGGGCGATGCATGAGGATTTGGCCACGAGATACAGCAGTGTGAAGACCCAAAACCTTCTCCACAAGGCCTCTACACTCGACCCCAGGTTTAAAGCACTGCCTTTCCTTGATGGAGAACAACAGCTGGACATCCATGCATATGTGATAAAAGAGGCAGCACTTGAGGTAAAATTAAATTAACCTACAATTTTTAATACCCTTTTAAAAACATATACCCTCTTCCCTGTTCTATATGTGTACACAACAGTATATTATATTTATAATGTGAAATAAATATGTGATTTCATTTTCATGCCTATCTAGTACTATGTACCATTTCATTTATTTTACATAGCATATTTCATCAAACAAAGTGCTTTACACAAAACAAGTGTAAAGAAACACATTGATAAGAAACGTGAAAAGTTTTTTTAAAGCCTTAAGAAAATAGAACATAATAGAACAAATAGAACAAAACAGACAAATAACAATAATCTTAGGGACCATGTTACAAAACTATTTTTTTTTCTTTTTTCTTAGGACCAGGAGAGGCCTGAGGACAGTGGGGAGGCTGACAGCAGTCCTGTGGAGCCAGGGGCAAGCGCAGAAGAAGGCCCTGCCCCTAAAAGGAGAACATCATCTACTGCTTTGGTGAGAGATGTGGCACGTTTTGGCAGCTAGCCTAAGCCTACCAATTTTATTTATTTTACAGAAGTTTTATTACTTAAATGTAATAATGTTTCGGTAACTGTGACCGAAGAAGTAGCTTGAGTGTCAGACTCAGAAGATATGTTGTGTTGGTACAAGTTAAAAGAATGTGTGTGCATGCATGAATAAATCAGACATGTTGTCTTGGATTTACCTTTGTGTGTTTACATTATTGCAATAATTGATAGTTGATAAAACCTTTGAAATATAAAAGCTACATAAATGTACTCTGCTTTCATGCCAGCAGACTGGAGTAGATCCTGATATTCTATGATTTGAATCGAGAATCGTTTTAAATCGAGAATCGTTTTTAAATCGGAAAATAATCGTTTTTGAATTCGAATCTTTTGGATTTGAAAGAAAAGAAATAAATCGTGAATCGTGAACCCAAGAATCGATTCTGAATCGAATCGTGAGATACCCAAAGATTCGCAGCCCTAACTACAATGCCCTGCTCTGTTTCACCAACAGTGTGTTTCAAAAATATAAAACCCCCAGTCATGCAGAATAATAAACGACAGCGCAAAGCCCACATCAGAAAAGGGTTATGTCAGTGGTGCTGCACGGCGGCAGACCAGACAGTTTTGCAAATAAGGGAGAGATAAAGAGAGAGAGAGAGAGCACATTATAAAGTCAATCTTCTTACCTTGTTAAAACCTCACTTTATCCTTGATAGCGAATGAACTGTCCATGATGTCATGCAATAATCCCTTGGTATTAAAGTGATGTGTTGCAAATTAATGAAGCAAAACACACAGTCCACCATAAAGTAATCATGTTTCTGTGTTTACTCCTGCACCGCGCACGTTGTGATTGAAACCTAGACTGCTTCCGGGTAGATCTGCCGTTTCCCTAGCAACCTAAGCACAACGGTGGGGGCCAGGGTTGGGCAAGGAGGTAGGGAGCGCTTGGTTGTATCTTCTTGGACCGCGCGGAGGTGCCGAAAGTCGGGGGGGCGAAGATTTACTATTCTATAACTCGGTAACGGCGCTGAGTCTGCTCATGCGACTGGAGGGGGCTCAGGGGGGGCTGACCAGCTACCAGGGGGGGCTCTAGCCCCCGTAGCCCCCCACTTCCCGCGCTACTGCTCGTCATACTAGTCATGAGTGGCGTTTCCATGAAGCCTTATAATGCGCATTTACGGCTTATTCGCAAAATCTTTTTATGGAAACACTTCAAAACACTTTCATTATCCTCAAAAACATTTATCCGCTTAGAGGAGGTGGATTTTGAGGCTTTATCGAATAAACTAAATGCGCATTTGTGAATGGAAACGTGTCAGACAATAAATCTGAATATATTATGACGTTCTGGGTCCATATCGTACTCCAACTAACACTTTCCCCTGCCGCTTAACGTCCATTGTATAGCGTTCATAGCCCACAAAACAAACCGGTTGTTTGTTACACACGGATTGACAGGGACCGTGTGTAAATTCCTCCCGTTTTCACCTCCCGGAGTCAAGCCATCCGTGGCTAACCCTTCCTCATCACACGGTGTTGTGTCCCAAAAGTGGCCGATCTACAAGCTCACAGCAACTCGCATCTGCGCCTCCACGCCGCGCTGTGAGCTTGCAGATCGGCCACCTTCCAGAGGACGCTGAAACCTGCAGGATGAGCACTCTGTCAACCCATGCAACCGTCGCTAATTCGAATGACACCCGCAAATGGAAACGGGCTAAATTCGCTTTGTCTTAATACGCATTTCTGATAATTCGCTTCCCTAATTCGAATACGTTTATGGAAACAAGGCTAATGGCAGTAAATGAGTTAAGGCTATTTTCAAATCGGGCTTCGGCCTAAATGGGTTTTTAAAAGACGTTGAACCATTGTTTACATTGTATGGTTCAATA
Organism: Nannobrachium achirus; assembly: GCF_963921795.1. Lineage (NCBI taxonomy): Eukaryota > Metazoa > Chordata > Actinopteri > Myctophiformes > Myctophidae > Nannobrachium > Nannobrachium achirus. The sequence goes on along the minus strand of NC_137824.1, from coordinate 11,352,839 downwards.
GCTGGACAAATGCTGAGCTAGTGTGTGACTATAGTCTACTCTAATTCATGCTTCGTCTCATCATGACATTGAGCTTGTAGGTCTGCTATTTTCGGCGTGCAAATACACTGTACCAGCGGCTGTGCAACCACGCACCTTATTTCTAATCCCTGTGTACATAATGCTAGGACAGATATGCTTTAATGATTTGCATTTGCATCCAGTCTGAAATACAATCTTTGGCGAGACAAAATGATGGCAAGTTGTGCAAAACATTTAAAGGTATAATTGCTATGTTCGTGTGTACAGTGTTCATATATGTACAGAGATCTCTCTCTCTCTCTCTCTCTCTCTCTCTCTCTCTCTCTCTCTCTCTCTCTCTCTCTCTCTCTCTCTCTCTCTCTCTCTCTCGGTATAAAGTGGGCCAAGTGCTTGTCAGTCTGCCCCTCTCCGGGGTCTGTTTAGTGGGGGAGAGACCAACGACGCTCCCTTGAATATTAAGGAGTTGTGGAGGACAGGAGAGGAGAAGAGAGCAGACGGAGAGAGAGAGAGAGAGAGAGGAGAGAGAGAGAGAGAGAGAGAGAGAGAGAGACAGGAGAGTTGCTTTGAACAGCGCACAAAACTAAGCAACACACAGGGACGTGCTGGGCCCCTGATTCAGCCCAGGAAAAAAGAGTTGGAGAGGCCCTCATTGCGTGCTATAGAGAGAGATCTCTCTATATAGCGCTGCTGCTACTCAAAGATTTGCCATTTCAGATCATGACAAGTGACAAGCCAGTGGGCCAATTACATTATATTACATTATATTTTGTCGTTGTCGGGTGGAAACCTTGTATGTCCAAAACCGTTTGTTTTGTATTGATCATTTAAAAAATGATTTAAACTAGTGAAAACAGCCGATCTACAAGCTTGTAGATCTGCTGTTTTCACTACTCTTGTGCAACGGCCTTGTATGATGAAGCAGGGCTTTGCTTTGCGAAAAAATTGATACATTTGAAACTTGGAGATGGTTTTTTCTAATGGCATGAACCGGCCGTTCGGGAGTTGTCCCGCTTTTCCCAATGGCCAGCACGTCCCTGGCAACACAATACGGCAGGTCCAGGGAGAGAGGACGACTGCCCTCTTTCATTTCAAGCCCTTCCAGTTTGGAAACGTGTCCCATCAGGCACGTGCACACATAGACATCAAAGGGGGCTTGAGCCCCTGCCCTTCTATCCGTCTGTAAAAAGTGCCCTCTCCAGACCATGAATGCATGATTTTACTACGGTGAAAGGAACGCAAATGCTCCTCTTTCCATGCCATACCTGAAGGCAACATTCAAGAGAATTGTCCTTGTCCAAACTCTCCTGAACTTGAATGCAACGTCTTATGCTGAAAGAAATTGCCCTCTCTGTGTAGAAATCCATGCCGTTACGCCACATCTCCAGTATTGACTTGATTATGCTTAGTTCAGTGTGGTGTCAGGCATTTAAAATAGCCGACCTCCCACCCCACAACGTGAGCTTGGAAGTCTGTTATTTTTGATATTTTCACCAAAAGGCACTTTTAGAAATGTCAGCCCCTGCCTCTCTAACATTCTCTGCACGTCCCTGTGTCCCATGGTCCCCAAACGGAGACCCAGGAGAGAAACGTCCCCCCCCCCCCCCCCCCCCCCCCCCCCCAACCCATTGGCACCCATTAGCCATTGGCAGGACAGTAGATTTTCAGGGTTTATGCAGAACATTGATCTTGCAGATCAGCTGGATTTGCTACTTTACCTATGAAGGTGGATTCTGCTTTTCAATGGGAATTAATTTGCCAGTGGACAAAAGATGGACAACATAAGGGGCCAATGAAAGACAGAAGTTATCAAGTATCATAGATGTTGTCATTTTATCAACTGGCCCTGTGCCATTTTTGTAACGTGGCCCACAGCTTCAGAAGTTTCAGTGCCCCTGGCACTGAAAGGTATTGGCATCAATAAGTACTTAAAGTACAAAATGTTTGGAAATAACAGATCTACAAGCTGATGCGGCACGTTTTAGATGGGCTATTTCCAAATAGCAACGGTATAAAATAGGGCTAAAGTGGTTCATATATGTTTTATAATAGTAATATATACAGTATAAGTAACTCGTAACTAAAGTTTTCAAATAAATGTAGTGGAGTAAAATTACAATATATGGAGTGGAGTCCAAGTGAAAGCATTGGAAATTGGAAATACTCAAGTAAAGTACAAATACCTCAAACGTGTATTTAAGTACAGTACTGGAGTAAATATACTTAGTTATATATATATATATATATATATATATATATATATATATATATATATATACACACTGTATATTAAGGCTGGGACTTTAACTGATTAATTGCAATTTACAGAAATTACAGAAAATGTATGCGATTAAAATAATGAAAGCATTTTAATCTCACTTAGTTTTTGCACCACAGAACCTTCAGTTTCGGGCATAGCGATCATAGCGAAGCACCAACCAAGAAGAGACAACAAACGCGAATGGAGAAGTACCCGATCAGAGTGCTTTGCTTGGCCCAGTGGATGCGAAATTTTGATTTAAAAAACTCACTCGTTGATTCACTCGCACAACAAAATGAGTTTTACTTGAAACAAAATGCTTCTCAGATCAAATATCGATGAGCAATTAAAATATGATTAATTAATGACAGAGCCTGTAATTAATTAGTTTAAAATTCTTAATCGCATCCCAGCCGTAATATATATATATATATATATATATATATATATATATATATATATATACACTGTATATATATATATATATATATATATATATATATATATATACTGTATATATATATTAGTGGTGTCCAACGATTAAATATTTTAATCGTGATTAATCGCATGATTTATGTAGTTAATCGCGCGATTAATCGCAAATAAGTCATCAGCTTTTATCAGGTCACAATGTAACGTAGAGGGATATCTTTCAAGTCTTTCGTGGCCCTATTAACTTGGGAGTGGAAATATTTGCTGGATTTATGCGAAAGTATGTTAATCTTGTATTCGAAATCAATTAAAAACCTGAATAAATCATAATGGTATTGCATTAAACAGACTGCAGCTGATGGGTATAAGGATCTGCTAAATGATTACTGTTGTGTCCACCTTTATGCTTTAATTATACATTGTATTTTTTGTTACATCAACAGGGATGGACCTTGTAGCCAATATAGCCGATATTGTAGCCAATATATAATTAATCGCGATTAACATAACGGTGAGTTAATTGCGATTAATTTAGTTAACTCGGACAGCACTAATATATATATATATATATATATATATATATATATATATATACACACACTGTATATATATATATATATATATATATATATACACAGTATATATACACACACACACATATATATATATATATATATATATATACACAGTATATACACACATATATATATATATATATATTGTGGTGTCTCGCTACGTGGAAGGCCGCGAGGTAACCACGTCACAGGGGAGAGTGAATGGGCGAGAGGCAGAGCCAGGCCCAGGGGAGCTCACCTTCAGCTTGGAGGTGTGTTTGAGGGGCGGTACATACCAGCCTACATGCTATCAGCCTAATTGATTGCCAGCTGCAGGAGCTGATTGATTTGGGGACACACCTAAAGGGGAGCTTGGCTCTCGCCTCATTCACTCTCTGGATCTCTGTGTGAGAAGACCTGTGTGAGAGTCCTATACGTGCTGGCGGTAAGAAGCGATGTCACCACTCATTTCCTTGCCCAATGTTTTATGTGTTGACCATGACAGTGACACTGCATTGTCCTTTTCCCGTAGGCAAGATATGGAGCATACTAACCTAAACCCTTAAACCCATGGCCAAAGTGAGAAGGAGGAGGAAAGCGAAGCGAAAGGAGAAAGCGCTTCATTCTAATGGCCCTAAATGACTGAGTAAGAAAACCCACCTGAGTACCGGGTCCTCCGCTGTTTCTGAAACCCACCTGAGTACCGGGTCCTCCGCTGCGATCTGGAACCCACCTGAGCCCCGGGTCCTCCGCTGTTTCCGAAACCCACGTGAGAAGGAGGTCCGACGCTGACGTATGCCGGCCTGAGCCCCTGGCGCTCCGGCTACTGTCAGTACACCCGTGTGCCACGGAGCCCCGCTTCCCCCTAAGAGCCCGGTAACAAACCAGCCCAGTGTTCCCCTTGAATACCCATATTTGGCCTATTCTAAATTGCTTGTGTTTGGCTACGCTAAAGTACTCACCTGAGGCCCTATTCTAAGTGAATCCTATTCTAAGTGAACCCTATTCTAAGTGAACCCTATTCTAAGTTACCTACCTTTATACTCACCTTACCTGGCCCGGTCCTGGAAGAAGAGGAAATGTTGAAACCCTGAAAGAAGAAGAAAAGACTGTTATGATTTAACCTTTAGGAAGTAACTTGAATATTATTATTAAAGAAATGTGCTTACTTGCTGCTCCAATGCAACTCCTGCCCATGTAAACTCACAACTGGTTAATACACGCGCCTGTTGGCTTGCACTTGAAACTGTGTTTTGTGTTGGTTTTGGGTCTTGACGCCACAATATATATATATACTGTATTATATACTGTATATACACACACAGAGACACACATAGACAAGAAGGAGAGAAGGGAGGTGTGTGTGTGTGTGTGTGTGTGTGTGTGTGTGTGTGTGTGTGTGTGTGTGTGTGTGTGTGTGTGTGTGTGTGTGTGTGTGTGTGTGTGTGTGTGTGTGTGTGTGTGTGTGTGTGTGTGTGTGTGTGTGTGTGTGTGTGTGTGTGTGTGTGTGTGTGTGTGTGTGTGTGTGTCTCTGTTCTTGTGTGGCCTACTCTATCTCCCTGTGTTCCTGATTATTCATGTATCATGATTACGCACGCACAATTGAGAGAGTGGGAGGCTCTGAAGGTGAAGAAGTGAGGTATCTTTACAGCACCGTGATTTAAGGCAAGGATCTTCATTCAACAGGGGGTCCGGGACCCCTGGGGGGTCCTCAGAGTTCCTACAGGGGGTCCTCCAAATCTTTAAGTGATAGAAACTTTTTTTTCTCCTTTTTTATATCAACCACTTGAACCCTAGCATGCATATTCTGAGAACTTTACCCGAAAATAGCCGATCTATACAAGGGCCTGTAGATCGGCTATTTTCGGCAAAGAGGTTTGGTGTAGAGGGGAAAAAGAGCAGACTAAGTACAGAGTGAAAGGTCAAGTTTATTAAGTATTGACGGTTCACGTGGTTAAATATCGGAAAACACACACATCACTGTGATGGGGAACCACACTAACAGAATCCCTTTTATGCCCATATATGGAGATCCCTGATCATTATCAATATTAAGCCTGTCTAACAGGTCTTCATATGGGAATGCCCATATATGGAGGAAGACACTAAATGTAATCTTTTCGACACCCAACTCTAACCCTTACCCTAATCCTAACCTCCGTGGGGTGAGTCGCTAACCCTCCGGTCGAAATGATGGTCGTTCGAAAGAGCGAGATTTCCCCGGAAGACAGCCCATATATCCGTGGCTGGTTCTACAGACAGGGATTTCCATATATGGTCATTAAAGGGATTTATGTATGATGTCAGACGTCATCAACGTCATAGGACTTTCACATAAAGAATAACTGAGTAAGCATGTTTGGGCTCTTACAGCATATCTCCATATACAGTGTGACTGCCATAACGTTCATTTTTGTTAATATTTATTTCTTATTTTGTCATAAATGTAATTTGTGTCTGAATTTGGGTTTCCCATATATTTTCAAGTTAACCATCTAGTTGAGGTACCGGAAGTAGTCAATTATGCTGGAACCCTTTATATGGAGCAAGTTTCCTTAGTCTGACAAGTGTGTAACACCTGTACACTTCCGCTCAGTGATGAGGGAGCGTTTGTATGTGTCGCAGGACAGAGACAGGTTTGTTGTTCTTGAATTGTGTTGTATTGAACTACTTGATATCAAGATTACAATGGGTTGAATATGGAGTATCATCCTTTGCAGTTGTATGTTTGTTCCTGGACACTTGGACTCGTCCTCACAGCCTTTGGTTGGTTACTATGCAGCCAGCAAGGTGTGTTTGTATTCTCCTGTTTGTTCATTACATTTGTTTATGGGTTGTTATGCTTTATATTTATGTGCTCTGTTCTATTATTTATGTCCTTGTATTTATGCTTATTTATACAGTTTCACGTTGGTGATTTGAGCAATGAAATCGCTTGAATAAATCCATCAGTTCGAGAAACAAGCTGTGTCGTTTTTGAGCCAAAGGCAGTGATATACAGTAATCTCCATATATGGGTACCAGGGTTAACTGGTCCGATATACATCACTGGACCGATGGCCAAGACATGGTGCGACCTCGCTTGTCGCCCTTACAGCTTTGCCCGCGATGCGACACAACGTGAAATTAAATCTCATTGAAATACATTTGTTTCAATGGGGACGTCCTGACCTGAGCACAGGGCCGTCAATTGGGTATGGCAGGGGTATGCAGCTGCCATACCCAGGGTCAAGGGGGGAAAAAGTTACTTTTAAATATAAATCCATGACTCTCTTTCTCTGTCTGCGCCAGGCCTAGAATTTAATCGTTTAGGGGCACGGCCAATTGGCCTTTGGTGTTGTAAATCTTTTGAGGGCACAAAGGCCAAATGCTAGGGCAGGAAGGCCATCAAGTAAAACAATGTTTAGTCCATTGAAAGAATTAATTGAATAATATAAGGGTTATGGATGATTTAGAATTTGAGACTATCTGCAGTGAAAAAAATCTCAGCCCTGCACAAATCAAACTTACTGCAGTGGTCAGGGTTCATCAACCCCTGGTCTTGTGATGGATATTTTCCTCAAAGTAAGTAGGAAAGCTGAGAGAGAAGGTGTAGATGGAGCAATTTATAACACATTTTCAAAAATTGCTTTAAAGGTAAAGTGTATTATTGTTATTATTTCCAAGCCCATCTCTGAACTTTTAACTGCTTTCTTACCTTCTTCACTTTCTACTTTTTCCTACCGGTAGAGGATGGCTTTGAACTTTTCAAAGCACTAAAGACAATTATCACATTGACATCATCCACCGGTCCATAAGGGGTAAGGCATGGATATAGCTGAGAATCTCAAAAATAGACACCGTTGTCTACATGACAAGAAAGAGACACTGGTGTCTACATATTGACCTACAGTCAGCTGGGGCATTAAGACCACTGTGGCCTCAGGGCATGCCATTTTTTTCGGGGCACAAGGCCAAACTGTGGGGCAACGACGGCCATGGCCTTCATGGCCTCCCTGAAATTCCTGCCCTGGTCTGCGCTGGTTATTATGTTGTTAAATTACAGTAAAATAACTACAATTGCAAAATCTAACAAAATGGTCACTTTAACAAGGTATTATAATTATATTCTCCACATATTACATATATTCTCCCCAGCTTGACAAAATGGTATATTCCCAGGTTCCACAGGACAGTTGCACAGGTGCAATGCATTATTGTTAATTGTGGAACATTTACTAACATGCTAAGTGTAGCTGCAATTGAATAACTGTTCCAGGCTGCCATATCCAGCCCAAGAAACCGTAGAAACCTGTGTAAAAAAACGGACAAAACTCGTTTTTCTTTAGACATTGTGAAAATAGCCGATAGCGATAGCGCTGCGAGGCGTTGTGAGCATGTAGATCAGCTATTTTCACAATAGAACCGTGTTATACAAAATGTAATGCCGGTTTTCCATGAGGACTCCCATCTTTGCCATACCCTAGCTTTTGCTGAACTGACGCCACTGCCTGAGCATGTAGATCTGCTATTTTCACAATGCAATAGATCGAGTCAAACTAAATGTAATGCCAACTCCTACAATCCGTGTGCAGGGTGGGGTTACTCCAGTTACTCCAGTTCAAATATGATTATTTTGGGGGTCGCGCCCCGAACCACTGGCTTAAAGGGACTTCAATCAGTCGTACAAAGATTAAAAAGCAACTTCTCTTTCATTTTCCTTTTTTTTTTTTTTTCTTTTTTTGGTATATTTTGAGTGCTGAAAAAAATTAACTCTCCCCCGTCCCCCCCAAACTACAAAAGAACTCCCTATTTGCATTTGCAAATAATTATTTCTTGCCGCTCTTGCCTCGGGGTAACGTGTGACCTGTTTTCAAGGACATGTTTGTACCGTATCCCCAAATATATGGAGTTTAGTTTGCATTGGAAACAACAAGGCTTCAATGAAATCCACCGCTTATATATAACAAACAAACAAACGCACAAACGAACACGACCAACAAAGAGCCGATTGTTTTGACTGCCTCTGTGAAACATGGTTTCTGTGTTACGGGTCGCATTTCATAAAGGAAGGTTGTTTGGTTGTTTGTTTACGAATACACTGTTATAAAAATGGTATAATTGCGACCGTCAGACTATCAAAACCTCCACCGGCTGTCAGTCAGTCAGTCCCTCTATCAGTCACGTCACACGTCACACTTTTCCCCAACTCATGTCTCCGCCACCGTTGCCCCGATCCATGCCAAACTTTGTACACCCACTCCTAGGCTGCCAAACCACAACCCCTCATTTCTCACATGGCCCTCTCTATCGCCACCATGAGGCCCATTCTTGCAAGACACATTTTTGGACACTGCTCCTTCATATTTTGCCCTAAAATCACGCGAACCGATACACAGTATCTCCATAGTAATGTCATCAAAATGCATCTGTCCCATATAGTGCCACCATATGGCCGATTTTTACAAAGCCGCTGGATCTCAGCGGCCAATAGCTCACCGATGTTCACGTTTTTATTTTATTTATTATTTCAGGAGCTGGACAGCTCTTAATTGTGAACTGAGGTAATTGATTGGGCCATAAAAGTGTCAAGAGTTCATTTCCAGGGGTGTAACGATATAGTAACTGCATCGAAGTATATCGAAATGAAAACAGCTAAAATTGAATCATATCGTTTTATTTTGTATTGTATCGAATCGGCAGTGCAAAGAATCGATTGTATTGATACTACCTACTTGTGCATTGTATTTATCAGTTTTTAAGAAGAAAAAATGAAAGGGAGGGGTTTAATACAATCCATTATTTGCGCTGCAAAACGATTCGATACCGATTATCTGCATTGCAAAACGATACAATATGATACAAAGCCAAACAATATTTTGCCTTTGCATATCGATATACCGCAGTAGATCATTGCAAATTCAATTTCGATTCACTTAGTATATCGTTACACCCCTAGTGTGTGTGTGTGTGTGTGTGTGTGTGTGTGTGTGTGCGCGTGCGTGTGTGTGTGTGTGTGTTAGTCTGCAATCAGCGTGTTTCTTTGCCCTCCTTTAATGAAGCGCGGCCTCTTTCTTTCATCCTTAGTTTTATTTGTATTTATTTATTTATTTTCACTCCACACATCAAAGCTCTGCGCTCCCATGGATGGGAGGTATAAGACGCGCTGCGGCGCTATTAGAATATTTTGTTTAGCTAATTCTCTCCTTTCTCAGGTGTGTGTGTGTGTGTGTGTGTGTGTGTGTGTGTGTGTGTGTGTGTGTGTGTGTGTGTGTGTGTGTGTGTGTGTGTGTGTGTGTGTGTGTGTGCACGTAAACCAAAAAAAAAAAAAAAAAAAAAAAGAAAAGCGTGTAGCAGAGAAAAGAGCAAAGAAGACTAAGGGGGAGAGATTAACAGGTAAAAGTGGAACAACACGCGTGTTTTGCTGTTTTAATTTTCCCCAGTGCACAGAGAGCCCCCAGAGACCTGGGCTGTGTACACCATTAGTGCTGGTAGACATAGGGAGGCCCAGAGCCCAGCTCAGGGATGGGCAACTTTGATGATGGCGAGGGCCACTATGTTTTCACCAGGGACGTGCTGGGCCCTTGATTCAGCCCGGGAAAAAGAGTTGGAGAGGCCCTCATTGTGCGCGCTATAGAGAGAGATCTCTCTCTATAGCGCTGCTGCTACTCAAAGATTTGCCATTTCAGATCATGACGAGTGACAAGCCAGTGGGCCAACATGAGTTATATTTTGTCGTTGTCGGGTGGAAACCGTTTGTTTTGTATTTATCATTTAAAAAATGATTTAAACTAGTGAAAACAGCTGATCTACAAGCACATGATGAAGCAGGGCTTTGCTTTGCGAAAAAAAAAAATATACAAATTAGAAACTTGGAGATTTCTGCCCGACAGTGACAATTTACTTTGTTGGCCGCCCAGGCCCCAAAATGGAACGAAGGCCGACATTTTATTTGTATTTTTTTCCTAATGGCCGGCCTGGACCAGCCGGGAATGAACCAGCCGTTCGGGAGTTGTCCCACTTCTCCCAATGGCCAGCACGTCCCTGATTTTCACCTTCACTCCAGAGGGCCACAATGCATATTGCTACGTCCTACTTTGACATTCTAGTATCTCATACAAAATAAGCGAAAATAGCAGATCTACAAGCTCAAAAAGCATCACGCTGGGATGCGTTTTGAGCTTGTAGATCGGCTATTTTTGCTGCTTTTGAATTGGAATCGTGAATTATTTTTTGTCATTTCTTGAATTGGAATCCTGAAATGTAACATTTTGATTTAATTTCAAACGCATTTAGTTATATAGTCATGTTAACTTTATGAACCTAAATACAAATGGAATACTGATGGAATTAAAGCAGGTCATGTTTGGAATTGTAACAGCTGAAATCAATAATATATCAGTATTCTGGTTTTAACTTCCGGGCCACATGAAGTGAAGGTCCGGGCCGCAAGTTGCCCATGCATGGCCTAGCTGATGTGTACAACATTAGTGCTGGTAGACATAGGGAGGCCTATTATGGCTGACAGGGGTCTTCAATGTTTTCTGGCCAAGGACCCCTTAGTTGACAGGGATGAAAGCATGGACCCCCACAACCTGTTCATAGATTTCGTATACTGTGGTTTCATCGTTTGACAGCAACAATCGTCAGTGCGTTTTGGATTCATGTCAATTTGTGTTTTCAGGTATTTAACCCATTTAAAGCCTCTGACTTTAACGGATTATAAAAGTCCACGATGCCACCTTCAGGCTCCCATTCACTCCCGTTATCTTATTTTGAAGGCCAGAAGTCCACAGCGCGAACACTTCCGGTCTGACGTAATCGGGTCCTGCGCCGGAACCGATCGTTGTTTACGTGGTCGTCGTGGTGCCATGCTGGATTGCATCGGAGCATTTATACATGTGTTATATAAGCGAGCATCTGCCTCCATCTTCGCTTCTAAAGTGTAGTTTTGAGATAATGGACATTAAAGATGAGATCCCCCGTCCACCTCAATGTTATGGGATGACTATTTTGTGCTCGTGGAGCCGTGATGATGACAAATCAGCGACGGATTTCGTCTCCGGAGCTTCCGCCATTCTACTCGGTATTGTACTCGCCGTTACAGTAATATATTACTTTTCACGAGATATCTCGGGATCGGCACTGCGGATACTCGAGTACTTTTCACGAGATATCTCGGGAATGGCACTAAATCGGTTAAAGAGGCGGTGCCATAGTTTTGTACTTTTTCTGTTTGTCATGTGTCTAGGAGGTTGATTAGACCCCCTGGTGTGGTTGTTATGAGCAATAATGTATTCCCTTTCTATTTATTTGTTTTTTTTTCTGGAGGCTGCCACCTTGTGGGTCAAAAGTGCCGGTCCAAAAACACAGATACAATTACATCATAGAATCAACCCCTCCCCTAATTATCATTCCCCCAACACTGTGGGTGTGGCTAACTTCAGCTGGGTCACCACCCACCATGAAAACCAGGCATACTTAATGAACTGGTGGGTGTGGCCACATAAAAAACAAATTTTTACTCTTTCTGTACACTTTTTTTGCAAATAATCTTCCTCCTAGTATAATCATAATACCTGATAATCATGTTTTAGAGGGGGGAAAATCATGGCACCCCATCTTTAACCACTTGAACCGTCAATACACAAACTAGACGTTTCACTCTGTACTTAGACTGGTCTTTTCCCCCTCTAGCCCAAAGGTCTTTGCCGAAACATAGCCGATCTACAAGCTCGCAACACCTATTGTGATGTCATGTGAAATAAAATAAAAATAAAAGTAAATTGTCCTTAGATAAGGAATGTAAATCAATGGAAATGTCGAGTTCATTCAGTCCGATTTCCTTTTTTCATAATAATGTAGAAACTGCAAAATGGATTATCAATTCAAATCAAATTAAAGTCGCTAATAATGCTTGCACTGAAAATAGCCGACCTCCAAGCTCACAATGCGTTGCGCTGCGACAGGCGAAAGTGTTTCATTTGAGCCGGGAATTGACAAATACTGTACAAACGTACGCACACATGCAAGTGAGAGGGGCCGCCAATTAACTAGAGGGGTCTCAAACTGGCGGCCCGGGGGCCATTTGCGGCCCGCAAGACGATATTTTGTGGCCCCCACCTTAATATGAAAGTTTAATGTTAGAGCGGCCCGCGAGTTTTATATGAACCTCAAAACAGTTAATAATACAGTACAGTTAACAGTACAGTACATGTTCCATAAGTTAAACACAACTTGTTTACACCAGGGTCCTTATTTTGTGTTAAAAAATAAAAAAGACATTTGAGAAGATTGGATTTTTTTTAAATTATTTCTTTGATGGGGAGATAGTAAGATACAGTAGTTGTCAGAGACAGAGAATACTAATAACACAAATTAGTGCACATGCACGCCCTGCGCTCGCGTGCATGTGCACTGAGGCTGCGGCCCAGCCTCATCCAGACTCTGCCTCCAGCGGCCCCAAGGTAAATTGAGTTTGAGACCCCTGAACTAGACTAAACGCCCCCGCCCCTGCTATTTTAGAAAAATCTTGAAAATTTGAATTTTGACCCGATTCTATAAGTGTCTTTTGAATCCTTCTAAGATTTTTTGAAAACCCTATGTTTCTATGTCAGCAATCTGGCCAGCCGTTGTCAAAGAAAAGGTCCTTTTCACTTAAATGGAGCTCAGTTAGTCTGTTCTTGAGAGACCACTATGTCAGTGGTTCTCAAACCTTTTCATGTGAAGGACCCCCAAAATGATATGTATTTGGCCACAGACCTCCATCTCAAAACATCTAGTTCCAGGGACCCCCCCTTGGAAACCTTGGACATACAAGGTTTCCACTCGACAACGACGAAATATAACTCATGTACAGTAATTGGCCCACTGGCTTGTCACTTGTCGTGATCTGAAATGGCAAATCTTTGAGTAGCAGCAGTGCTATAGAGAGAGATCTCTCTCTCTCTATAGCGCGCAATGAGGGCCTCTCCAACTCTTTTTCCCGGGCTGAATCGGGGGCCAGTATGTCCCTGCCCTAGTAACAAATAAAGTTTCCCCAGGACTATAATGTGTTGCCCCGTTGCCGATGTGACTGTATTCTGTGATGTGACTGTATTCTGTGATGTGACTGTATTCTGTGATGTGACTGTATTCTGTGATGTGACTGTATTCTGTGATGTGACTGTATTCTGTGATGTGACTGTATTCTGTGATGTGACTGTATTCTGTGATGTGAATATATTCTGCAGCAAGCTAACTGTCATGTGAAGCTCAACCAATACTCGTCTCCAGCTAGCACCACTCCTCAAATGTTTTTCCTTATTTATCTTATTTTGAAGGCCAGAAGTCCACAGCGCGAACACTTCCGGTCTGACGTAATCGGGTCCTGCGCCGGAACCGATCGTTGTTTACGTGGTCGTCGTGGTGCCATGCTGGATTGCATCGGAGCATTTATACATGTGTTATATAAGCGAGCATCTGCCTCCATCTTCGCTTCTAAAGTGTAGTTTTGAGATAATGGACATTAAAGATGAGATCCCCCGTCCACCTCAATGTTATGGGATGACTATTTTGTGCTCGTGGAGCCGTGATGATGACAAATCAGCGACGGATTTCGTCTCCGGAGCTTCCGCCATTCTACTCGGTATTGTACTCGCCGTTACAGTAATATATTACTTTTCACGAGATATCTCGGGATCGGCACTGCGGATACTCGAGTACTTTTCACGAGATATCTCGGGAATGGCACTAAATCGGTTAAAGAGGCGGTGCCATAGTTTTGTACTTTTTCTGTTTGTCATGTGTCTAGGAGGTTGATTAGACCCCCTGGTGTGGTTGTTATGAGCAATAATGTATTCCCTTTCTATTTATTTGTTTTTTTTTCTGGAGGCTGCCACCTTGTGGGTCAAAAGTGCCGGTCCAAAAACACAGATACAATTACATCATAGAATCAACCCCTCCCCTAATTATCATTCCCCCAACACTGTGGGTGTGGCTAACTTCAGCTGGGTCACCACCCACCATGAAAACCAGGCATACTTAATGAACTGGTGGGTGTGGCCACATAAAAAACAAATTTTTACTCTTTCTGTACACTTTTTTTGCAAATAATCTTCCTCCTAGTATAATCATAATACCTGATAATCATGTTTTAGAGGGGGGAAAATCATGGCACCCCATCTTTAACCACTTGAACCGTCAATACACAAACTAGACGTTTCACTCTGTACTTAGACTGGTCTTTTCCCCCTCTAGCCCAAAGGTCTTTGCCGAAACATAGCCGATCTACAAGCTCGCAACGCCTATTGTGATGTCATGTGAAATAAAATAAAAATAAAAGTAAATTGTCCTTAGATAAGGAATGTAAATCAATGGAAATGTCGAGTTCATTCAGTCCGATTTCCTTTTTTCATAATAATGTAGAAACTGCAAAATGGATTATCAATTCAAATCAAATTAAAGTCGCTAATAATGCTTGCACTGAAAATAGCCGACCTCCAAGCTCACAATGCGTTGCGCTGCGACAGGCGAAAGTGTTTCATTTGAGCCGGGAATTGACAAATACTGTACAAACGTACGCACACATGCAAGTGAGAGGGGCCGCCAATTAACTAGAGGGGTCTCAAACTGGCGGCCCGGGGGCCATTTGCGGCCCGCAAGACGATATTTTGTGGCCCCCACCTTAATATGAAAGTTTAATGTTAGAGCGGCCCGCGAGTTTTATATGAACCTCAAAACAGTTAATAATACAGTACAGTTAACAGTACAGTACATGTTCCATAAGTTAAACACAACTTGTTTACACCAGGGTCCTTATTTTGTGTTAAAAAATAAAAAAGACATTTGAGAAGATTGGATTTTTTTTAAATTATTTCTTTGATGGGGAGATAGTAAGATACAGTAGTTGTCAGAGACAGAGAATACTAATAACACAAATTAGTGCACATGCACGCCCTGCGCTCGCGTGCATGTGCACTGAGGCTGCGGCCCAGCCTCATCCAGACTCTGCCTCCAGCGGCCCCAAGGTAAATTGAGTTTGAGACCCCTGAACTAGACTAAACGCCCCCGCCCCTGCTATTTTAGAAAAATCTTGAAAATTTGAATTTTGACCCGATTCTATAAGTGTCTTTTGAATCCTTCTAAGATTTTTTGAAAACCCTATGTTTCTATGTCAGCAATCTGGCCAGCCGTTGTCAAAGAAAAGGTCCTTTTCACTTAAATGGAGCTCAGTTAGTCTGTTCTTGAGAGACCACTATGTCAGTGGTTCTCAAACCTTTTCATGTGAAGGACCCCCAAAATGATATGTATTTGGCCACAGACCTCCATCTCAAAACATCTAGTTCCAGGGACCCCCCCTTGGAAACCTTGGACATACAAGGTTTCCACTCGACAACGACGAAATATAACTCATGTACAGTAATTGGCCCACTGGCTTGTCACTTGTCGTGATCTGAAATGGCAAATCTTTGAGTAGCAGCAGTGCTATAGAGAGAGATCTCTCTCTCTCTATAGCGCGCAATGAGGGCCTCTCCAACTCTTTTTCCCGGGCTGAATCGGGGGCCAGTATGTCCCTGCCCTAGTAACAAATAAAGTTTCCCCAGGACTATAATGTGTTGCCCCGTTGCCGATGTGACTGTATTCTGTGATGTGACTGTATTCTGTGATGTGACTGTATTCTGTGATGTGACTGTATTCTGTGATGTGACTGTATTCTGTGATGTGACTGTATTCTGTGATGTGACTGTATTCTGTGATGTGACTGTATTCTGTGATGTGAATATATTCTGCAGCAAGCTAACTGTCATGTGAAGCTCAACCAATACTCGTCTCCAGCTAGCACCACTCCTCAAATGTTTTTCCTTCAATTCACCCTTTGTCAGTCTTCTGATTGATTCCTGACTGACCAACCAGCAGGCTCCTTCTGCCTTGTCCCGCCCTGGCTATGCCTTTTTTATGTTGAATTTGCTAAAACACCATTTTTGGAGAAATAAAAACATTTAAAAACAAGCCCAGTCACTATATTGTACCTGAGAGGCTCAGTTTTACTGAAACCAAGTTTAAAATGAGAATTGAATACAAAAAATGGCAAAATAAAGCAACTGAATTTCTATGGCAGCGGATGGAGAGAAGGACTTTTGTCCCACCAAGACACAGCAACCAATGGGTGCGAAGAGGGGCGGGACAACAGGCGGGACTTGACAAAGGGTGAATTTCCTGCAATTGCATCTGATTTCCATCAATTTACAATGGCATCTGATTCACAAAAAAGGTTTATCTAGTGCCAGGCGCGGTTCTAGCCCTGAGCAGTAGGGGGTGCTACAGGGAGCTTTTGCCCCGTGCACGCTCGCGAAAATTGGCGGTTTTTCGCGGATTTGATCGCGTTTTATTCGGGTTTCCGCGGTTTATTTCTTTGCTAAACAATCGGGAACGGCACACTACACTTTCCCTTTGCCTCTCCACATGCACCAGCCAGCAAGATAGTCTATAGTAGATGGAATTCTTGGTACCAACACTCCAACAGACAGACAACACCAGTTAATCTACTTAATTTTACACCACTCTGTCTACTACAGCAAGCATGGTGGTATTGCTTCCCAAACGTTTTAGCCCGTGAACAAAGAGAAACTAAACGCAAACAAGTAGAAGTGAAAATAGCCAATCTACAAGCTCACAACGAGTCGCTTCGCGCTGCGTTGTGAACTTCTAGATCTGCTATTTTCGATTTAATTAACATTTGTCTCAGCGGACAACTTTTGACATCAAGAAAAGAGTTCGGCATAGGCAAGCTGCAGCAGCAGTCAAGTGTACTACTCACCATCCAGAAGAATTAGATTCCAAAACCAGTTGACAACAATCAACAGCAGAGCAGCATATTTTGTCCTGTTTGTGTTTATCCATTTGTCCCAGTTTTTGGAAAAAGATTAGATTGATGAAAAGCCCCTCTCTCTTATATGCAACTTTGGGAAAGTTGTAAAGGCTTTGGTGGTGATCTTGTACAGTTTCCATAACATCTCCTCATAAAGAACTTCAATTGAGTGTATAATGTTTCTTTTATATGGGTTGTAAGTTGTCCTCCTGCGTGCCTTCGAGGCGTTGTGAGCATGTAGATCGGCTATTTTCATACTTCCCATGGACCAGTCAGTGAGCATTGCAAGATGACGCTGAAATGGACTGCAGACTGTCTTCTCTCTCCCCCCAGCGCCCCCGTTCGCAAAGTAATGTGTAGGCTAAACTGTTCTGATAATACAAATTGTTTTGGCTGTCCATTCATTCATCATGTATAACTTAAACTGCGCGCTAGTAGGCTTCCAAACCAATGCAGCTTAACATAACAAACCGACAACTAGGGCCAACCCAGCAACAACTATCGTTTCCTGTCTTACTTTCACAATAAAGTGTCTCCGGCTTACTTCCCAATGCAGCTTATTTCACGCAGGTTATTATTAACAGGAAACACTGAAACAGTGTAGCTTAACCCGTGTGTTTTTGTGCAACCAAGCGTGCATGGGAGAGAGAGTGATGAGGGTGAGAGAGAGAGACATTGAGAAACAGAGAGAGAGAGAGAAGTGCCGTTTTTTCGCCGTCTGACCGTCTCTCTCCCGATTTTGCTAGCCCCGAAAACTACTGGTGCTAGTCAGGAAAATAGTGGTGCTTAAGCACCAAAAGCCTCTGCGTAAACCGCGCCTGTCTAGTGGTGAAAATAAAGTTTCTCCAGAATTACAGTGTGTTGCCCTGTCGGGCAACCACACTAATAAAAGATGCTAAATAGGCCCTCCTGTGTAAATGGTAAATGGTGCATTTGTATAGCGCTTTATTCCAAAACACTTTACATGTATTGTGCATTACATTCACCCATTCACACCCGATGGCGGAGGAAACCATGCAAAGCACCGAAACCTGCTCAATGGGTTCAATGTCTTGCTCAAGGACACTTCGACACGAACACTGGGGGAGCCCGGGATCGAACTGATTCTGCCGGACACTCTACCCCGGAACCACTGCCACCCCTGCGTGTAGCTTGCACGCCTGGGTTGGATTCCGCAGTGTGGATTCCGCGCAGCCTTGCTCACTAAATCCAATGTGTTTTACTCATGCAGCAAACGGAAAGAAACACAACGGTCCTGTGTGCAAAGCCCTTTACTCAAGTACATTTTGAATTCCAGACTTTTACTTGTAACGGAGTATTTCTATATTGCAGTATTGATACGTTTTTCCACCACTGAGAGCCACTGATCATTAATTTGGAAAGACAAACAAACACATACACAAAAAAAAAGCCTGCATGTTATGCATTGTTTTGTTATTTATTTATTTTCCATCCACATCACCGGGATGGTGGACGCCGAGCCGCAGAGGACACGGCACACCGCGCGCGGCAACCTTAAATTGGTATATTATATTGTATATTATTTCATACTGAGGAGACATTTGAGAAAAAAAAAAAAAAAAAAAAAACGATAACATATGTCTTGAGTATTTAGGTAAAGTCATGGAAGGGGAAATTGCTGAGACCTTCACGGGGAGAGTGTTTGCACTTTGCGATCTCAAAATTGGCCAAAATGACCGGTTAGTCACCAGTCCTAAATGGGTTAGGGGGCTAACCCATGGGCTTAGTCTCAAACGGACTGATAGAATTGGCTCTGGTGATCACAACACAGAGAGCTACACATACAGTATAATGCCTTGAAAGGCTTGAGCGTTACTTTGATCGTCTCCGCTGAAGTATTACATTTGTCAAATCAAACGAGCTCTCTCACCGCCAGGCCCTATCGGTCAAGCACAACCACTTCATAAAGAAACGTCAAATTAATCACAAAGAAATTCCCAAGACTGTATCTAATGTTTAGATGTGTTCTTCTTTCTCTTCTTCTTCTGTTATGTTGTCTTTTTTCTGAGGAAGGGGAATATTGGTTGTCATAACAAGTGCTGTAGCCTATTTGTGGAAGGCTTGATTGTATTTAGCACAAATTAATGTACAGTGTATTGGGAGCGGACAAGGCCAAGGACCCCTTAGTTGAGAGAGAGAGCGATGAAGCAGGGACCCCCGCAACCCTATCAAAGATTCCATATTGTTTGACAGCACTATCCTCAGTATATTTTGGATTCATGTAAATTTCAGATATTTAACCACTAGAACCGTCAATAGGAAAAGAAAGGTTACTGTTAAATATAAATCCATGAATGTCTCTTTGTCTATCTGTTCTGGTTATTATATGTTATTAAATTATAGTAAAATAACTACAAATGCAAAATGTAACAAAATAGTCATGTTAACAAGGTATTATAATTATATTCACCACACTTTTATTCTTTCCATCTTGACAAAATGGTAGCCTATATTTCCAGGTTCCGCAAGTCAGTTGCACAGGTGCAATTCATTATTGTTAATTGTGGCACGTTTACTAACATGCCAAGTTTAGCTGCACTTGAACAACCATTCCAGGCTGCCATATCCAGCCCAAGAAACCGTAGAAATGGAGGAAAAAATAAAATGTAACTCATTTTGTGCTCCAGAAATGAACGGATTAAAATGTCCAGCGCGCCTCCCGCAGGCTGCATCCACGACCGTTGTCTTATTTTGAAGGCTAGAAGTCCATAGCGTAAACACTTCCGGTCTGACGTCATCACGTCATTCACCGGAATCGCTCGTCGTCAACATACTGTTGTGTAATGGCGGATCGGTGCTTTTCAACATGTGTTATATAAGCGAGAATCTACTGCCATCCTCCCTTTGAAAGTATTGTTTGGAGATAATGGACATTAAAGATGAGATTCCCTGTCTGCCTTCATGTTATGGGATTACTATTTTGTGCTCGTGGATCCGTGATGATGATGAATTGGCGAGGGCGATTGTCTCAGGACCTTCCGCGCAGCAACAGGGTAGGAGAACCGCCGTTACAGTAATAGAGTACTTTTCACGAGTATACTCGGGATCGGCACCATGTGCTACTCGAGTATTTTTCACGAGTATTCTCGGGATCGGCACTAATTGAGTTAAAATAAATGTATCATGCCTGTTGCTAAGGTATGGCAACATGACTGGTGTCTTGCACGCGTGCGATTCATGTTGCCATACCTTAGCTTTTTCTGAACTGACGCCACTGGTCTTATCCAATAAAAACAGAGTGCAGGCCTCTGATGTTAGTAATGATTAGGGCATTCACAGAATTTTCAAATATTCGAATATCAAAGTCACAATTCGACATTGTTCACCGAAGTCGAATATTTTTCGAATATTCGAATATCAAAGTCACTATTCGACGTTGTTCACCAAAGTCAAATAGTTTTTTTTTCTTTTTTTTTTTCTATTTCTTGTTTTATAAAGCTTGGCCAGATAGGAAGTCATAAGAATGAGTTGTCAATGACCCTGGTAGATGACCCTTTGTGGTCCCACACTTTTTTACAGTACACTAATAAGACAAAATAAGACATAATAAAGCCATAATTAAGAAATAATGTGTTGGTAATTAGAACTTATAATGTTTTATTAGACAAGAACAAAGACAGAATAAGACAGAATAAAGCCACAATAAGGATGATGTTTTATTACCCCTTGAATGAAACGTAACATATCAGGGTCCCAACAAACTCTAATAAGTCCTATAAGACCAATCAGGGTCCTAACAAAGTCTACTTATTTAACATTAAGCTTCATTAGAAAATAATGTGCTCTAATTACAAACAAATTAGCACTCATTTTCACAGAATTGTACTGTAAAAACTAATCAACGACAAGGTAATTAGAACTTATCATTTTTATTAGACGGAAACAAAGACAGAATAAAGCCATAATAAGGATGGTGTTATTAACCCTTGAATGAAACGTAACAAATCAGGGTCATAACAAACTCTTCTTATTTAACTCATTTAGTGCCCCTGAAATTAACGGATTATAAAGTCCACGATGCCACCTTCAGGCTGGCATCACCGCCGTTATCTTATTTTGAAGGCCAGAAGTCCACCACGCAATCACTTCCGGTCTGACGTCATCGGATCGTGCGCCGGAACCGATCGTTCTCCACGTGGAGTTGTGTAATGGCCGACCGGAGCTTTTATCATTGTGTAACATAAGCGAGCATCTGCCTCCATCCTAGCTTCTAAAGTGTAGTTTTGAGATAATGGACATTAAAGATGAGATCCCCTGTCCACCTCAATGTTATGGATGGGACTATTTTGTGCTTGTGGAGCCGTGATGATGCGAAATCAGCGACGGATTTCGTCTCCGGACCCGCGGCCATTCTTCTCGGTAATGTACTCGCCGTTACAGTAATATATTACTTTTCCCGAGTATACTCGGGATTGGCACTGCATATACTCTATTACTTTTCACGAGTATTCGCGGGATTGGCACTATATGAGTTAACATTAGGCTTCATTACAAAATAATGTGCTCTAATTACAAACAAATTAGCACTCATTATCACAGAATTGTACTGTAAAAACTAATCAACGACAAGGTAATTAGAATTTATTAGACAGAAACAAGACAGAATAAGGATGATGTTATTACCACTCAAATGACACGTAATAAATCAAGGTCCTAACAAACTCTTCTTATTTAACATTAGGCTTCATTACAAAATAATGTGCTCTAATTACAAACAAATTAGCACTCATTATCACAGAATTGTACTGTAAAAACTAATCAACAACAAGGTAATTAGAATTTATTAGACAGAAACAAGACAGAATAAGACAGAATAAGGATGATGTTATTATATGAACAATGGCCGAACTCTCCACCAGGGGGAACTCCTGAACACATTTTTCCCTGCCTGCTGCAGAAGAAGAGAGGAGGAAGCCAGCAGCTGAGCAGGGAGCTCCATATGTTTTTCTAAGAGAGTGTTTTGACACATGTTCCAAAGCTTTAAAAGCTGATTCTGAGGCAACTAAATGTGATTAACCTTACAGACAGTGATTTTCTATGTTACTGTATGCTGCCAGATGACCTGAGAGTACCGTTTCCTTTTCTTTTGATGAAGAATCTCTGGTGAGTGTGTCTTTCTTAACAAGGGTGCTAAGCTAACTGTTAGTATGCAGCTTCATGCTAACAGTTAGCTTAGCACCCTTGTTAAGAAAGGCACACAAAAGACAATTACACTCACCAGAGATTCTTCATCAAAAGAAAAGGAAACGGTACTCTCAGGTCATCTGGCAGCATACAGTAACATAGAAAATCATTTACTCAATGTCTGTAAGGTTAATCACATTTAGTTGCCTCAGGATCAGCTTTTAAAGCTTTGGAACATGTGTCAAAACACTCTCTTAGAAAAACATATGGAGCTCTCTGCTCTGCTGCTGGCTTCCTCCTCTCTTCTTCTGCAGCAGGCAGGGAAAAATGTGCTCAGGAGCTCCCCCTGGTGGAGAGTTCGGCCATTGTTCATATAATAACATCATCCTTATTCTGTCTTATTCTGTCTTGTTTCTGTCTAATAAATTCTAATTACCATGTCGTTGATTAGTTTTTACAGTACAATTCTGTGATAATGAGTGCTAATTTGTTTGTAATTAGAGCACATTATTTTGTAATGAAGCCTAATGTTAAATAAGAAGAGTTTGTTATGACCCTGATTTGTTACGTTTCATTCAAGGGTTAATAACACCATCCTTATTAGGCTTTATTCTGTCTTTGTTTCTGTCTAATAAAAATGATAAGTTCTAATTACCTTGTCGTTGATTAGTTTTTACAGTACAATTCTGTGATAATGAGTGCTAATTTGTTTGTAATTAGAGCACATTATTTTCTAATGAAGCCTAATGTTAAATAAGTAGACTTTGTTAAGACCCTGATTGGTCTTATAGGACTTATTAGAGTTTTTTGGGACCCTGATATGTTACGTTTCATTCAAGGGATAATAAAACATCATCCTTAGTGTGGCTTTATTCTGTCTTATTCTGTCTTTGTTCTTGTCTAATAAAACATTATAAGTTCTAATTACCAACACATTATTTCTTAATTATGGCTTTATTATGTCTTATTTTGTCTTATTAGTGTACTGTAAAAAAGGGTGGGACCAATTTGTTAATGTCATGCGTCACGTTTCGTCTCCGGGAACTCCATGTCATGATGGAGGAAGAGCCAGCTAATGCAACATTACTAGACCGAGAATTACTAGTTTTTATTGGATGAAAAAAAAAATATATATATATACCTGTATATTCGACTATTAATTCGAATACTAAACATCACTATTCGTGAAAGCCGAAAGACTCGAGTTGATTAAAGCCTTGCTTTGGCCACACTGCTTGTTCCAGATCAAACTGACCCCAAGGGGAGAGAATGAACTGGCTGTGATGACCGCACACCTTTGATGTTAGCAATGATAAAGTCAAGGTGATTATAACACCACATGAGCCCAGGCCTAGAGAGCAGGGGCTTCGGCCAAAGGACCCCTCAGCTGAGAGAGAGAGAGAGAGAGAGAGAGAGAGAGAGAGAGAGAGAGAGACATATTACACGTGTGTTGCATGAAATGATTTTTCATACATGTTATACATTTGAAAACTTGAGATGGAGAACTTTCTACATAATGAGCACTTCTGCTACTTTTGGTACAGTGAGTACTGTGGGTACTGTAAGTCTGTACTTCTACTGGGTAACAGAGTATTTTACTACATTGTAGTATTGATACTTTTACGTAAGTAAGTAAGTAAGTAAGTAAGTAAAAAGTATTAGTAATTCTTTCCACCACTGGCCCTGAGGCTACAGTGGCCTTATTGCACCTACCCACACTGCCCCAGCTTCTCCTCTGCCTCTCTCTCTGCTGTCAATAGTTTTTGAGGGGTAGGAAAGTGGGACTGAGTTACTAGGGCCCAAGGTGGAGGGGCCCTAGTAACTTTAGCTATTGAGCTGTGAGCTTGTAGATCTGCTATTTTTGAAAAGTCGTGCAAGTGTGTGCAAATCTTTGAATATGTATTTTTTAAGCGAACATTTGTAACTCAAATTTTGCTTCCGGGGGGGGTCCCTGGAACTAAATATTTTGAGATGGGGGGTCCGTGGCCAAATTCATATAATTTTGGGGGTCCTTCACATGAAAAGGTTTCAGCATCACTGACATGGAAACATGGGTTTCTTGTAGTGTTGCCCGATCCCGATCACGTGATCGGATCGGCCGCCGATATGGCCGTTTTTATAAGATCGGAGATCGGGGGGGAAAAAATCGAAAAAAAAATATGTTTTTTTTCAAAAACATATTTTCTGGGAGTACTGAAAGTTACAGGTAAGGTGAATGCGATATGAAATGTAAGCTTACCATAATCACAGTAATCCTTAATCATTTTCAATCATCAAGGGCTTTTGGAGAAATGAGACAGACAGAGCACTGCAGAGGGAAGGTGATTGTGTCAGACTCTGTGTACAGCTGGCAGCTGATGCCAATAAGTAGTAATTGGCCCCTTGCTAATGGATCAAAGGAAGGCAATTATGTCTCTCTGCACTGTCAACTAGCTCAGTGGTTCTCAACCTGTGGGTCGGGACCCCCAGGGGGGTCCTCAAATTATTTTGGGGGGGTCCCCAGATGATTAACTTAATGTGCAACATTGTTTTCTCTCTCAACAGTAAACAAATCAACATAAAGTTTAAGTGTATAGAGGGTATCTGCACATTTCGAAAGTGAAAAATTAAGGACTTTTTAATACCTCTAAAATGACAAATTAAACATTGGCCAAATTGTCAAATATTAAAGCCAGAAATTGTGTTTTACATATATTTACAAAATATACTTCCTCAACTCTTCAGGGTCGGGGGTCCCCAGTTAAAATATGATTATTTTGGGGGTCACGGCCTGAAAAGGTTGAGAACCAAGTGATAGAATGAATAGAATTTTTTTTTCTTCTTAATGCCTTGCCAAAAGATCGGATCGGGAAAGATCGGGATCGAATCGGAAGCAATAATATTTGATCGGTATCGGATCGGGAGCAAAAAACCCCTGATCGGGGCATCCCTAGTTTCTTGCATACATTTTCAGAATTTTTCAAAAATAGCAGATCTACAAGCTCGCAGCGCGGCACTCGGTGCCGCGCTGTGAGCTTGTATATCTGCTATTTTTCAACAGTTAACATTCATGGGGGGCCCACAGTGAATCCTTGTACCCAGGGCCCAGAATTTGGTGTGACGCCCCTGCAAATGGGACGTGGGAACAACGCCTAGTATTCATTCTGGTATTCCTTCTAAACCGGGCCGTGCGATCCGGTTTAGAAAGAAAGAAAAAAATAAGATTTTTGATCTCCACATAATGTGAAATTTTTTTCTCCTTCTCGCTAGTCACGCTACGAGTTAGAATAAAAGATGAACATATTACACCACTATAAAAAAAATGATTACACAAATTTAATTCGGTTTGAAACTAGGGGAATCACGTTGGAGGTGCACGGCACGGCACGGCACTGGTCAGGGGCGTCACAAGGGGGGGAAAAAGTGGGACTGAGTTACTAGGGCCCAAGGTGGAGGGGCCTTCATTATTGTATACTTTAGCTATTGAAAAATAGCAGATATACAAAAGCTTGGTGCGACACGCCTAGCGCTGGTGGTATCGGGCGGTTGGTTTCCGCCTCATGACTTAAAGGGATACAACACTTTCAAAAAACTTTTGGTCATTGTATGGTCTAATCAGGCTTGTATGAACACCCTGAACAGTTTTTAATTTTCTTCATTCAGTATTTAGATATTTGATGTAAATGTTACCAGGCCCTCCGACACGCCCAGGCCTCTCCCACACACACTCATTGTAACTTCAAACTCCATTTTAACCATGATAGATTCATTAAAAACATCCATTATTTTTTCTGGTGACTCATACTACCCTACCCTCCTGTGAGCAGGCCGTGTTTTTTCCATAACGTTTTTAATGTATTTTTAATAATTCTTTGGGAAAATGGAAAAAACTAAATACAATAAAAATATATAAAAAATACATGAAAAACATTATGGAAAAAACATGGCCTGCTCACAGGAGGGTAGGGTATTGTGAGTCACCAGAAAAAATAATGGATGTTTTTAATGAATCTAT
This sequence comes from Nannobrachium achirus, assembly GCF_963921795.1. Lineage (NCBI taxonomy): Eukaryota > Metazoa > Chordata > Actinopteri > Myctophiformes > Myctophidae > Nannobrachium > Nannobrachium achirus. Next base: position 11,326,608 of record NC_137824.1, on the reverse strand, counting down.
CATGGTTAAAATGGAGTTTGAAGTTACAATGAGTGTGTGTGGGAGAGGCCTGGGCGTGTCGGAGGGCCTGGTAACATTTATATCAAATATCTAAATACTGAATGAAGAAAATTAAAAACTGTTCAGGGTGTTCATACAAGCCTGATTAGACCATACAATGACCAAAAGTTTTTTGAAAGTGTTGTATCCCTTTAAAGTCATTTCCGCTCCGAACCGGATCAGAAGCCCTGGAATGGCATTGATCCCGGGCTAAGTGCTCAGTGCTGCAGTGGCTGCTTCATTGGGACCCAGTGCTAGACTGCACTAGCAGCTTCATTAGCTTGAGTCACATGTCTCTGGTTCATCAACTGCTGTGTTCCAGGCCTCTAATGCTCTAATGTTGCACATTGGGAAATTAGGAAGCAGGGTTTCCTGTGCTTTAGGATGACTTCACGCTGCCATTGTTACATTACACCTAACACTGTGTGATTGATTAGGCTCTGGAGACTTAACCCTGTATTTCTAAGTCCTGAGGCCGACTTTCGAAAACAAATACTTTCTAAATCCTAACCTACAGCAAGCTTTCTGAAAAATCGTGACAGTTTTATTTACCAGTAAGATGCCCCAAGGGCGAGAAGCGACCGTCAGGGCGGGTGGAAACAACAGACTTGTAAGAGGGAGCGGGACTTCAACAACTACAGCCTGTCCATATTGGCTCGTCCATATAAGTCCAGACACCAAATTTCGAGATGGTACCATGCTGCGAACTGGAGTTATGACTGTTTAAAGCCCAGCCAATTGGAGGAAAGAGGGGGCAGGGCTTCAACAATTATAGCTTGTCGAGTCGTTCCTATTAGCCGGTCGTGTGAGTGTTTTAAAGTTGAAATCACATTGCTACGCAAAAGTATGCCAGAGTTACGTGTGAGAGCAAAGTGTGACAGCTGCTGCACGCGTTTAGTAGACAGAGGGGGCAGGACTTCAATAATTACAGCTCGTCCCTATTGTCGGAAAAAAGGCCCAAGAAGTGTAAGCGTTTTAAAGTTGAAATCAAGTTGCTAGGCAAAAGTATGGCAGAGTTACGTGTGAGAGCAAAGTGTCAGAGCGTGTGACGCACGTTTCTATATTAATTGCTCCCTGACGATTGGCTATTCAAAAGAATAGCCTAGCAGATATACAAGCTCACAGTGCGCCACTTTGTGCCGTACTGCAAGCTTGTACATCTGCTTTTCTTCTTTTTTTTTTTTTACACATTTGGAAATATGGCAACAATGTTTTTTTTTTCTTTTTTTTTTTTTTTTACATAAGCCTTTTTACATAAGCCTTCTCTTCTGAGGATAACTGGAACAACACATTTTCAGATGGGGGTCCACAGGGGGTCCACAGCCACATAATATATCAATTTGGGTGTCATTTCCCAGCTTGCAGGCCAGGGTATAACTAGAATGTCCAGGTCTTAAACTGCGTTTGTGAGTGTAGCTTTCTGGCCTCCGTCGCACCTCCTAGTTCAGACCAAAGACTTGCGACAAAACTGCTTTAAATCCGATCTATAGATCATCACACAAAGGTTGTGTGCTGAAAGTAGTCAATCTACAAGCTTGTAGATCTGATATGTTTGCCATGCGACATCATTGTAGGACGGAGCATGAATTAAGCATTAAGACGAAAAATAACAGCGGCCTGAATTACTCCGTAGATATCTTAAGCCACGCTCTGCGAGTGACCATTTAAGATGTTGTGAACTAGGGCATTAACGAAGAAGTCGACAAGTCGACTCAGTCAACTTCATTACACAAGTCGACTCCCACCAGAGAAAGTCGAAAGTCAAAGTAAAAAAAAAAAAAAAACTTTCTATTGTGAAAATAGCAGATCTAGATCTGCTAGTTTCACAATTTCTGCCTCTATATATTTGACAATTTGGACAATGTTTAATTTGCCATTTTAGAGGTATTAAAAAGTCCTTAAATTGGCACTTTAGAAATGTGCAGATACCCTCTATACACTTAAACTTTATGTTGATTTGTTTACAGTTGAGTGAGAAAACAACGTTTCACATTAAGTTAATCATCTGGGGACCCCCCAAAATAATTGGGGGGTTGTGTGTGATGTGATGACGTCATCAAACGATAAAGTCGACTTCAACTCAACCTTTTACAGAGTCGAGTCAATTTGCAAAAATCACAAGTCGTTAATGTGAACTAATGCTATTTGTTCTTATGTTGCATACAAGCTTTGTTTTGTTGTGCATGTTATGAACACAAGTTTTAAATGCAACAATCACAAGCAAGCACCATAACTATAATACCGCATAAAATTTGATCAGAATACATGTTGCATACCATATTATGAAAGTGATTTTCAAATTCAATGAAAATAGCATCACAGTCATAAACATAAGTCAAGGATAAGCAGAACTGTGCAGAACAACACAATAGCTGCATTCTCTTTCAATTGCTCAGCCTAGCAATGAATTATTAAATGGAAATGGAAGAACAGAGTAGAAAAAATGGCTATGGAATTGCAGTACACTGTAGCCTGACACTCAGCCTGAATTGACATTTCGTTTCACTTCATTATTCAGTCTGAAAGTTCTTCCACCAGAGGCAATTGCAGGGATGGGCGTTGCCAAAAAGAGGCAGTCTTCAGCGATTGGTTCACCGACCAACACATGACATAGTGTTGTTATGTGTGACTGGCTAGTGGCTAGCCTGTTGCTTGCTAGTGCTACTTGCTAACCAAAGAAACAGTCAGAATAGGAGCACTACGAACTAGTAATCAAACATAACATAACATGCCTGCTACTGGTGTTTCATAGCGAGATCGATACGATCGCATTTTACCGCAATTTACCACATTTTATCGCGACGCGATGCGCGGTACGGTACGGCGGCAGCGCTAGTGTACTTGGAAACACACATGAGTTCTGGGAAACCCCCACCCACGCTGATCACAAGACACTGATTCACGACGCTGATTCGCCGTACGGATTTTCAACCGAGGGAGGACTCTTCAATGAGAGCACTTCTAGACCCCTGAATCGCCAAAACAAAAAATTTAAAGGGGTGTGGCTAGCGATTCAGGGTCTGGAACTAGGCTAAGTAGCCTACACTGTGGAATTGCAGTGAACTGTGGAATTGCAGTACACTGTGGAATTGCAGTGAACTGTGGAATTGCATTGAACTGTGCCTCGGCGTTGTGAGCATGTAGATCTGCTATTTTCACATAGAACTGTGTTATACAAAGTGTAATTCCTCAACTCTTAGTGCTCTTCAGAATGGGGGTGGGGGGTCCCCAGTTAAAGGACAACTTTAGTTTTTTACAACAAGGGTTCATATTTTAGATTGTAATTAAAGAATATAAAATATGGGTGTTAAAATTATTTCGTTTACTTCTTTCTTATTGTTTTAGAGATTCTTATTTCAGTGGTTGGGGGCATGCGTACAAGTGGCTAAATATGTCATTTTACACAGAATAAGAAGAAACTTCCGGCTTATTGTGTCTAAATAGACATATTTAGCCACTTGTACCCATGCCCCCATGTGTACGCATGCCCCACATTTTAGCACGCTAAACGCGATAAAACAATAGAACAAAGCAAATGAAAACATTTTAACACTAACTTTTTCTTTTCCCTAATTACAATCTAAAATATGAACCCTTGTGGTAAAAAAAACAAAGTTGTTTGTCCTTATCCACGAGTTTCCAACGCCCCATAGTGCATTGCGCAGACGCTGTACCGAGCTTACGGCGCCGCAGCCGAGTGTGATTTACAAGCTCACAACAGGCTGCATCTGCGACGTGACGTGAGCTTGTATGTCTGCTGTTAAACCGGAAGTGTGGTCCAAATAATCTCCAGTCGCCTCCAGCAAACTCCCGCGGAAAGAGGTGGATAGATATGAGATATAGATATAGATATGATTATTTAGGGGGGTCGCGGCCTGAAAAGGTTGAGAAACCACTGGGCTTGGATGACGTTCATTCATTCTCATGGCACACCGCCTGCTCGCCGCACATAGCGTGCAAAATGGATGAATTGAGGGCGTGTGGATGCGGGGCAGCTTTGCCCCATTAGCGTCACAGCAACGGTGTCAGGGAGAATTGGAACGTTCGGAGGGGGGGGATCGGTGCCAAACATGCGTCGCGCGGGACCTGGGCTGTCGGTTGCAGCTTTATTTACATGACATCACAATGACCTTGATAACAACCAGGACTACAGGAGGAGGCAGAGGAACATACCGCTCAAAGGGGGTTGAAATAAGCAAATAAACGTTTCCTGTCATGTTTTTGTTTGTTTTCCCCCTCCCCCTGCTCTGTGGTGGACAAAGTCAAAGTATATAGATGATCAAATACTACTCATTATACAACAGGTAGTCGGGCTCTCAATGGAAAACAGGCTCTCCAACCGTGCATATAACGAGCACAGATGCACTGTCTCTCATCAAGTAAAGAAATCATTTGCGTTGGTCACGAAAGACAGCAAGCGCTCCTCTCTTCCCACACTATACTAGGTGGCTGGCTAGCGGTTTTCACGTTCAGGGACACAGTAGCTACATGTGGCATTAAAAAATTACACATTCCTATCGAATATCTTAATTACAATGAAATGAAGTTGACGTGTTTTTTTTAAGGGCAACAGTTGTATAATCGCAATATTACACTCGAGGGTCTGCATATAACACGGTTATCCTGCACTCCAGCCCTACCTACGGAACTCGCCTATCGGCTCGTTCCTGCGGCAAGTAGAGGGTAGCAAAAAATGGGATCCGAGCCGAAATGGAACCGAGGAAATTTGGACCGAGCCGAACCGGCCCCGAGAAAAATACAGATGTTCTAGCCCCGGCCCGAAATGGATCCGATAGTGGTTGGATCCGGTCCGAACCGGAGCTAAATTTAATTGGACCCAGAGCCGAATTAAATTGGCCCGACCCTAAAATGGACCCGGGAAAACGGACCCGATCTTGCAGCGTCTTTGTCCGATGCTATATTATGCTTATTTTTCAATATTAGGCTACTTTGAGAGAGAGTAGCAGACGCTTGACAGCGCAGTGAGCGGCGCTGAGCGCACCTCGCCCGCCTCTCAGAATAGGCGAGCCATCAGCGGAGAGTTGCGACGCATGCCGTGCGTGCAAAGCCGTGCATTATGCAAACAATCTTGAACTCAGTCTCTAGCTCAACAATCACTGTGACATGATCACACAACAAACACAAACCTGTCCAGGCAGTGAGTATGTTACTGTCCAGTAGTGTCCATGCACGACACCACAGCTCGCATCACAAAACTTTCCTCCTCCTGCGCTCTCGGCTGCCCGTCAGAATAATCACAGACAGGGACGCGCAGAGAATATTAGAGAGGCAGGGGCAGGCATTTCTAAAAGGGCCCTTTAGAAATGTAACTGAATGCTGCATTCTCTTGAATGCAGCCTTCAGTTATGATATGGAAAGTGCCCGGGGACATTTGAATTTATTTTACCAATGTAAAAAAAATCATTCATGGTCTGAAGAGGGCACTTTTTACAGACGGATAAAAGGGCAGGGGATCATGCCCCCTTTTATGTCGTGGCTGATCACAGAGACGAGACGAGACTCAGCTGGCTTGCGTGCGTCGGTGCGTTTGTGTTGCAATGCCGATAGACAGATTTTCGCCGACTTATGTCGCCCGTCCCCGCAGATGATGTCCAGAAACATGTTCCATATAGGCTAAATGGCGTTCCAACCTGCATCTTCCAGCCAGGTGGCCTTTGTTTGTATTTCACCTCTCAAAAAAAGGCCTCCGTGATTTTCACTGCAGCAGCAGCGCAACACTTGACATTGGATGCGCTGAACGGGACTCACTCAATAAGCCAGAACAGTCGATAATATGGATTTGGGAGCATAATTACAATGCATGTCTCATTAAAACAATATATATTTTAAAGTTGAAGGATATATATGTTTAAATCTCGGGTCCTCTCGGATCCTTTTCGGATCCTGCATTTTGGACAGCCCCGAACGGACCCGAGGCAATTAGACCCTACCCTACCCTAACCCGAGCGACAAGTGAATATTTTAGACCCGAAACGGCTCGGGTCTCGGTTCGGGTCTCGGGTTATCGGGTCCTGGAGGACCCATGCTACGCTCTAGCGGCAAGGGCTGTCGTGCAGGATAACCGTGTTATATGCACACCCTCTCGTGTAATATTGCTTAAATATTAACAGTTCTACTGCCATATTTATTATTTGTGCTGGGGCCATCAAAACGTAGCTTACCTTTGGGATGTTATAGAAAATTATCTATGGATTATTTCCAAACTAAATCTTTTTCAATGGACACTTATATCTGTACTGTAGCCAAACTGACGGCAGGGGGAAGCCTTATGCAATGAATGAATGAATGTGAAATGGCCCTCCTCACTTTCCGTCCTTCACAGCATAGAAATGCATTTTCTAGATCAGGTCCACAGAATGGAGCCAGGAAGTGATTTGGGACTCCATTATTGTTCATGTGTGGCGGAGATTTCAGAGCAGCGTTACGGGAGATGTTTTTACTGTACAAACCCACACGACCCCTCATCAGCTTACAGTGATCAAACAAGGTAAAAGAATGAGCGATACGGTCAGAAATGGGACGAGCGTTAACGTTCGAAGCAGTAAAAGAGTTAAAGAACAGAACAGAATATAATAGAATAATAGATAGATATAATAGAATAATATATAATACAATCAGCGCCCACACCCTAGGTGGGGTTGGCCGCATGTGGCCCCCGGGCCGCCAGTTGCCCATGTATGGGCAACTCCGCTATCTAACATCAGGGTCTAGAGCTCTAAACCCTCCACACTCTACTTTCTAACATCAGGGTCTCTAGAGCTCTAAACCCTCCACACTCTCCTATCTACAGAGTCTAGAGCTCTAAACCCTCCACACTCTCCTATCACACTCTCCTATCTACAGAGTCTAGAGCTCTAAACCCTCCACACTCTCCTATCTAACATCAGGGTCTAGAGCTCTACAGTGTTGTTAGCTAAGCTGTTGTGCCGCACTGCATCTAAGCAGGTGGTGTGTTTCTGGCCTTTCCTGGCTTTGCACTGGGTTTGGCTCCCATAGTGTCAGTTTGTCCTGGGTTTGGCTCCCATAGTGTCAGTTTGTCCTGGGTTTGGCTCCCATAGTGTCAGTTTGTCCTGGGTTTGGCTCCCATAGTGTCAGTTTGTCCTGGGTTTGGCTCCCATAGTGTCGGGTGAAAACTTTGTGTCCAAAACGTTCCTTTTGAATTTTCCATTAAAAATGTATTTAGACTAGTGAAAACAGCCGATCTACACGCAGATCTGCTGTTTTCACTATACTTTTTGAGCAGCGGCCTTGTACGATGTAGCAGGGCTTTACTTTGCGAAAGAACGTACACATTTGAAACTTGGAGATACGAGGTTTCCACTCGACAACGTCGAAATGGAATATCCACACACATTGTTTCTGTCGTCCGTAATCACCACTTCATCAATTGCATTATTTGTATTTGTACTCGTGCACCTTATTGAACTTATTGTGCCTTTCTGTTATTTGTTTTGTTCTGCCACTGTGTTCTGTGTGGCTTCTCCCTTTACCTATCCCACATCGTCCTGTAACTGCAACAATGTTGACAGCTCACACACACAAGTCAGGGGTGGGCAACTTTGATGATGGAGAGGGCCACTATATTTTCACTCTCACTCCAGAGGGTCACAATGCATATACATTAAAAAATAGCAAAAATAGCCGATCTACAAGCTCAAAACGTGTCGTGCTGCGATGCGTTTTGAGCTTGTAGATCTGCCATTTTTGCTATATTTGAATTGGAATCCTGAAAAGTATTTTTTTTAATTTAATTTCCAATGCATTTATATGTTCTCTCATGTTAACTTTATTAACTTAAATACAAATACATTGTGCATAAAAATGACTAGTACCAGTCATTAAGCTACTAATTGAAGTAATTAAAGCGGGTCATGTTTGCATGTTTGGAATTGTAACAGCTGAAATCAATAATATATCAGTGTTCTGATATTAACCTGTGGGCCGCATTAAGTGAAGGTGCAGGGCCGCATGTGGCCCCCGGGCCGCCAATTGCCCATGTATGCTTTAAGTAGAATGTGAGGGGTCAAACTAGGGGTTTTTCATGATTCTGAATCCATTGCAAGCATTTTTGCACAAAAACATTCCTTGGGGTGAAGGGGCTTGCATAAAAATCTGTGAAAAGTGATGACTAATCACTAAACCATAGTGTTGTGAGGCCTTTTATTTTGCCCAAGGAATATTTTTGTGCAAAATAAATGCTTGCAATGGATTCAGAATCATGAAAAAACCCTAATTTGACCCCTCACATGCTACTTAAAGCATATTTATTTTGATGTGTTTTGTCCTGTATAGTTAATTTAATGGGACCCCAACTTTCAGCAGCTGTCAAGGATTCTCCTAGGGAAACTGAATTTCAGTCTTTGTGAGATGTGTTACTAGATACCTTTACAAACACATTGGTGAAGGATATGACACTATTTCTGAAGATATCCCCCGACTATGAATTGCGACCATATGTCGCAGTTTAATATGTGAACAGTCACAGCTTGACCGTATCTCTGTCTGTCTCTAGAGCCTGACACAGTGGTTCATCACATGTGACATCACAGTGACATCCCATGTGACATCACAGTGACGTGTACACTTTTTTTTTACGGTCTATGGGTTAGCCGCTCTGACATCATGCTCTGACGTCACTGTGATGTCAGGGGAACCACTCTAACAGAATGGGTTTGCCGCCCACGGTGTATCTCTGCTTATCAGCCAGTGTTTACATGAAAAAGCATTGAAAAAAGCCAACTGTGCGCTATGGTAACACGTGGACACGTTCGCGCACAAAACGCACGATATGTGCGGGGATCATAATCCAGGCGTGTAGAGACTGGATCAAAGTTTCCAAACGCAAGAATCCGATTGAAAAACGAGCGTTCCATCGCCCAGTAGCTTCCACTTCTGTTACACAGTAAACCAATGGAGGCGGGACTATGGCCCAGGCTCAGACTGGATACGGAAAGCTGGATCCGGTCCAGACCGGAAATGACCGGATACAGTTAGGGGGGCGGGCCTAAAGAGCCAGAATCAGCGAAAATCTGCGCTAATACTTTTAATCCTTTCATAATGATTAAAGCTAATTAAACTTTGCGGGCTCTACGGGCATGGCAGCGCGGTACAGCGGGAAATCTACGGTCTCTACGGGGATCGCGAGGTATGAGTTAAGACCGGAACTTATTTTATACTTTAACTATTGAACAATTGCTAGATAGATCTACAAGCTGTGAGCTTGTAGATTTGTTACAGTATTTTTGAAAGATAAAATTTTTTTATTTTTAACGACTTTGAATTTTTAAAGGCGAAAATTTGTACTCGCTGGAACAACATATTTTGAGATGGGGGTCCACATCAGCCACATACATGTCATTTTAGGGGGGTCCTTGACATGAAAACGTTTGAGAACCACTGATTTAGGAGAAGGATTTAGAAGGCATTTATAGAAGACACGTACATTTTCACAATTAAAAATAACTAATTAGCAGATCTCCAAGCGCCTGCGAGCTTGTAGATCTGCTATGTTTCAACAGCTAAAGCATAAAAAAACAACGGTTGAAGTCTAACGCGACTCAGATTTGCGTTCGCCGGCCTCAGTGGCTTAAAACTCCCACACGATGACGACGCCTAAGATCAGCATCTGCCTTAACGATGTCCAAATGTGACACGGCCTCTTGGTGTAATTGCGCGCTCCTTGCACTTACGACAATTAGCTATATGATACGCCGCGTTCCTCTGCCGTATCATAATGGGCGCAGTATGATTCATGCCAGAGTTCATGAGCGCCATAATCAGGGGGGAGGAAGGCCTCCTCTTCGCGGGGTCAGTGCGGCAGTAAAGTATAGTTAGAATGACTTATTATGGAAGGTCTGGAGGGGAAGAATGTAAGGCAGTGTCTCTGTCTCCGTTCCCAGGAGTCGTCTGTGATTCATAACGTGGAATATGCCATGAAGAAAAAATAGCCTTTTAAACTGTGGTGGAAAAAGTACTCACATATTTCTCTTAAAGGGGTACTGTCACTTTAAAAAGTAATCTTAAAATATGAGTTTTGGGTCATTTTTGGCTCAAGTTACAAGCAAAGTTATAATTTTACATTTAAGTTTTGTTAAGATTGACGATCAAATGTCCTCAACGACTTTATTTTAGGAACACAGTTGTTTACTAAAGAAAATGTCAACCTTTTTGAAATAAAACATAAAACTCAGTTGAGAGGCATATTTCTGCTGGCATGTGACTTTTTTGTAGGATATTATATTTTGTTTCATGTACACCAAATGTACATTAGGGTGGATCTTAAATGACCTTTTTTAGATTTTCTTGAGTCTCACCCCCCAATTATGTTCCAATGTACAAAAAACTGCTTTGGTTAAAATTTGGTTGAATTTCAAGCATATTTAGAGGTAGCTCAATCAAGTCAAAGATTGTACATTTTATTGGTCAAAATCGAATTGCACTGCAGGCACATTTAAGTTATACATTACACATTATTCTTATACTAAGCACAGAAATTATATTTTTTAAGCTTACAAATCTAAACACAAATCTGATTACATGTTTGTCATATGTCAAACCAGAATTAATGTATTGTAGGAAATAACAAGGCAAAGAATGACAAATTGCTATTTTTCATTTAAGGTGCACAATGACATGTCTTTATTGCACACTCTTTTTATTTATAATTATACTCACAACACACAACAAGCACACATCCCCACTTCCTTGTTTACCCCCCAAATCCCTGAAAGTCACTGCAGTATAGTAATTCAGTAGTTACTGATCAATTAAAGTTTGTTTACGGCTATCGGGATACTTGTGCCGATGGCTCTGCACAATTTGCAGCAAGTATTGGTGTTGGGACTCATCTTTAGTAATGAGACCACAATATTCTTGTATTAGGGCAACCCCACGCACTGCATGATCATTGACAACAACGTCAAGGAAGTCATCTGGGAGATCCATCATTTTGAAAAGCACCTTGGATTTGGTAGACAAAAAATCTTCAATATTCTTCCTTGCAATTGTTCCAACGTCAACAGTAATTCTCTTCATATGCCCCTGTTCACCATAAGTGATTGGAAAACTTTTGAGAAGCAGCTTTAGACACCTCAGCATTTATTGATGAACCGGATACCTTGCTGCTCTAGGTATCCGGTTCAGAGCTCCAGGAGCTACCCATCATGCCCATTGGATGGCAAAGGCTATTTATTGTTTGAAGATCTGGATGTTTCATGGCCAATTCAAACTGACACTCAGGGAAGAAAAAGCATGCATGGATTTGTGCATTTTTGCAGTTTGCATTTATGTGAAGGCATGGATGATGGCACCTGTTGCTGTCAGCGCTCCACTAAATGACTTGGCAGCTGTTAAAATTGTTGCTGGAATATTCATCAATAAATACTGAGGTGTCTAAAGCTGCTTCTCAAAAGTTTTCCAATCACTTATGGTATTTGGCTCCAGAGATCATCGGACTTGCATTGTTTGACAGTCAAGTGAGCGCGCAAACGAAGAGGCTGATGGTGAGAGCCATGAAAGATGGAAATGAAGATGATGAACATGGGCATATGAAGAGAATTACTGTTGACCTTGGAACAATTGCAAGGAAGAACATTGAAGATGTTGTGTTTCCCAAATCCAAGGTGCTTTTCAAAATGATGGATCTCCCAGATGACCTCCTTGACGTTGATCCCGATGAGTGGGAGCCCAGGGTGGACTACCAAGAAGCTCTGGCTGTAGTGAAGGTGATGAATGTTGTCAATGATCATGCAGAGCGTGGGGTTGCCCTAATACAAGAATATTGTGGTCTCACTACTAAAGATGAGTCCCAACTCCAATACTTGCTGCAAATTGTGCAGAACCATCGGCACAAGTATCCCGATAGCCGTAAACAAACTTTAATTGATCAGTAACTACTGAATTACTATACTGCAGTGACTTTCAGGGGTTTTGGGGGAAAACAAGGAAGTGGGGATGTGTGCTTGTTGTGTGTTGTGAGTATGATTGAAGAGTGTGCAATAAAGACATGTCATTGTGCACGTTAAATGAAAAATAGCAATTTGTCATTCTTTGCTTTGCTATTTCCTACAATACATTAATTCTGGTTTGACATATGACAAATATGTAATCAGATTTGTGTTTAGATTTGTAAGCTTAAAAAATATAATTTCTGTGCTTAGTATAAGAATAATGTGTAATGTATAACTTAAATGTGCCTGCAGTGCAATTCGATTTTGACCAATAAAATGTACAATCTTTGACTTGATTGAGCTACCTCTAAATATGCTTGAAATTCAACCAAATTTTAACCAAAGCAGTTTTTTGTACATTGGAACATAATTGGGGGGTGAGACTCAAGAAAATCTAAAAAAGGTAATTTAAGATCCACCCTAATGTACATTCTCAATTTAAAGTTATACCATGTAACTTTTTTTATAAAACAAATCTTAAAATTGTCCTAACTGTTAAATCGCTAAAGTTTTAGAACACCCACTCCGTTATTTTCAGTTTCTAAAGCCTTCTCTTTATATGTTTTCTATGATCCTGACCGGGCCCCGGTTTTCGCGGAAAAATTACGTCATCATACACTACCGGCCAATCACAGCGAGGGTTATACACTGCCGGCCAATCACAGCGCATCTTGAAGTGGGGTAGCTATGGCGGCCATATTTGTAGCCGCCCGTGTGTCTCTATACTAGGGTAAAGGTAACCTCGCCTACCAGGCAGGGTGAAGGAGTCCGTTTCTCCGGAATGCCTGAACGCACAGGAACCAGGGACCCCTCTAAAGATAGATCTCGGCGAGGTGGAGGCAGACGCGGGGATGTGAGGCCCGGTCCGCGGCGAAAAACGTCCGAAAGACGCGGACGCGACCGCGGTTTGCTATGACCACTAGGTGAGCAACTTACACAGTATAGCTTTAACGCTGAACGCAATTTAACTCAAGCTACTTTTTCTATGTAACTTGAAACTTTATAAGTTATATTTCTCCAGGGGTATAACTTATCAAGTTATACCCCTGGATCAAGTTACTGCCATGGTGAGTTACTTGTAACTGTACAAGTTACGCTTTCAAAGTAACTTCCCCAACACTGACTACTGTATATCTGCTATTTTCCCCTTCACCTTGGGCCTTGCTAACTCAGTCCCACGGGACCTGCCGGTCAGTGCGGCGGCGGCCGCCGGTCCTGCCACGGAGGTTCTGCGGCAGGTACCGGTGCCAGAGAATGTATTGGCTCTTTCTGCTTTGTCTTTGTTTCTGTCTAATAAAATATATTAGCTCTAATTACCAACACATTATTTCTTATTATAGGCTTTATTCTGTCTTAAAGTGTACTGTAAAATAGGATGGGACCGACTTTTACACTCCAAACCTCTTTGCCACAACAAAAAACATCGTTTTTGTTTTTGTCCTACAAAGATCTCCGGTCTCCAGAAACTTTTTCGACCATTGTTTTTTTCAGCGAGTATAAATATATTTTCTGGATGCTGCTGAGAGACGGAAGGCGAGGCTGAGGAGGATATGAACTCGATGAATAATTTCCCTTATGAGTCAGCTTTGCTGAATCAATGATCTGTGAGTCAAATCCATGATTCTCCACTTCTGGGAAATCATTGTGTGCGTTTAATCATCTTTTAAAAAAAACAACACCCAGAGCCTTACGCAAGTCATCAGACCAGCATAAACTACCCTAATCCACAATCGATATGACTCTATCCCATTTAGGCAGATAATTATTTAATGCTTTCACTATTGAAAAATAGCAGATATACAAGCTCACAGTGCGACACTGAGTGTAAAAAAATAATAAAAAGCTGATCTGTGAGCTTGTATATCTGCTATTTTTCAATAGCTAAAGTATAAAATAATTTCAGGTCTAAATGGGTTTAAAGCATAGAGACATTAGTACTGTATTGGCAAATATGAATGCTTTTAAATGTTTTGTCAACTGCTGCTAACCAGTAACAACTCTTTTGTTATTACTTTACTCTGGATGGTATAATTCATTATTCAGGGGTCTTCAACAGGGGGTCCGGGACCCCTAGGGGGTCCTCAGAGTTAGTACAGGGGGGCCGCCAAATCCTTATGTGATATAGGATATTTTAATGAACAACTTGAACCCTCGCCTCGCATACTCTTGGGGAGTGTATATGTCACAGTTAGTTTGAGATTCAGTTAGATTGAGAACAGGAGCGCTCGTTTTTGTGCACAATGTGGAGCAGGCGCCGCCTCCTTCGGGGAACTAGGAATAATTTGACTGAGGTTAGGGTTAGGATTAGGTTTAGGTTTAGGCATAGTTTTACTGAGGTTAGGTTTAGGGTTAGGGGTTAGGGTTAGGTTTAGGGTAAGGTTTAGGGTTAGGGTTAGGTGTTAGGGTTAGGTTTAGGCTAAGGTTTAGGGTTAGGTTTAGGGTTAGGGGTTAGGGTTAGGTTTAGGGTAAGGTTTAGGGTTAGGTTTAGGTTTAGGCATAGTAGCATTCACCAGCGTGGGACTAATGCAGTCAAATGCTCTACCACTGGGACATGAGGTGAACAAAAACAAGCGCTCCTACCCCAATCTAACTGAGTTACCCAAACTAACTGTAACATATATATATATATATTAGGGCTGTCCTCGACACAGGATTTATCAAGTCGATTCGAGTCGCGGGGGTTAATCCGACGCGTCGACGAATCGTTTATGTAAAAAAAAAAGAGGAAAAAAAGAAAAAAAAGTGGTGCTTTAAGCTTTTAAACCACGTCAACGTAATACAATAAAACAGCAATATGTATTAAGCCTTTAAAGTGAATTAGATCCATGAACTACCGTGCATATTGAGACATGATAGCGGTGGACACTGGACATTAATGACGATAAGATTGCGTCCAGCCGTGCGTAATTTGCCGTGCGTAATTGTGAATTGTGGAGCAGAGTAGAACAACGGAGGAGAGAATAATGCATCTCTTTGACAGCATGTCGTGTATTATTTCCACAAGTTGTATTTTCTCAGAGCACCGCTGCTGTATCAAAAGAGCTATGTTGCCGATCTGGTGCGAGATAATAAAAAGAAAACAGTTCGCCCGTCGCTATTCCTCAGCCTGAGTCCAACCACCACACACCCACGGCAGTGAAAGTGAAAGCGCATCGTGCTGGCTCTGCTGCTTCTTTGGCCAGCTCTCAAGTAGAATAACAACTCGTCGACGCATTTCCTTTCCAAGCGGTTAACTTCAAAATAAGAGCTCCCTGTTATATGATCAAGGCAACTTTCAAGTCACGTGAACTGATTTTATTTTTAAGTCTAGTAGTAGGAAGTATGGACTCAATAAGAATTACATGACAGTCACAGTCCAGCGCTCTCATACCGCACCACAGTATACTGGTGTGATAAAAAAAATTATATATTTTTGACGGCTCGACTCAAACAATTGGCGTCGATTCCGGGGGCTTAAAACGACGCGTCGATTCGTCGATTTTTAGAGGACAGGCCTAATATATATATATATATATATATATATATAACAAGGTGTTTCGGCAAACGCCTTCTTCAGGGTGTTACGCTGGGCCTTGTGGGGTGCAACAAAAAAAAAGAAAGAAAAGAACGTAGTAGGCTACTTTTTACACCACAGTTATATACCAAGGTGTCAAATACTCCTTCCTCTCAACAGCCCAGCGGCTGTTTTGCCTCTGGGGAAATAATATCTGTGGCCGCGTGTGCCGTCCAATTGTACACCAATTCCTCTCGGCGCAGCGAGAGATGAAAAGGTCATCTTCTCTAGCTTTAGAGAATCGAATGGCCGTACCTACATTTGTACTGCGCTGAGAGGGTGTATTGTAGCGTGTGACACAAAACGCAGTGTCTATTACGAGCTGTTCTATAGCGACATCATTGCAAGGACCGACCAGCTAATAATCAGCGCCTACAGGAGAGTGAACAGACACTCGCTCGGTATGGAAGCCCCTAAAGAAAAAAACTCTCGTCACCAGGCTTTCCACGGGGTGGAAAGCCTGGTTTAAAGTGGTTTTCACCCCGAAACAATGCTATACTAGTAAGACACTAAAGGGCGAGGTCGCGCCAATTCTTTGCCATCTGGCCAGTGACTTATATCGGACCAGTTACCCATATATGGAGACCCCTGGTACCCATATATGGAGATCCATGCACTGTATATGGAGATATGCTGTGAGAGCCCAAATATGCTTACTCAGTTAAAGGTATATTCAGTGATTGTATTTCATTCAAATAAACATGTAATTGGTACATTTTCCATTCATTCTCCTCACTAGAATGTGTGCTGACCATATAAGGACTTCCACCATGGCCCGTGTTGCGAGCATAGCTGGATTCGGTTTTCAGAGGTGGCCAACCAGTCCTCGACCAATCAGGGTAGAGTATGGCCATAGTTATGTTATGATGTTTAATTATGATGGTCAAAATAAAAGTTTTGAGAACCACAGTCGCTCTGAATTAAGAACGTCTGCTAAATGACTAGATTATAAACTACTGAAC